>NC_044978.1:76970406-77279450 GCF_008728515.1 Papio anubis
CAATTGACTTCCCTCTCTCTGCCTGTGGAAAAAGCCAGTTTTGAAATCCATTTCAACATATCTTCTCCATAAATATTTTTAGTTCTTTGATTTCTTCTTTGAAAAGGTTGTAACATTTACTGGGTTCCCTCTAAATCATGAGTTACATAAAATATTTAACACGTGTTCCTTTTATGTTTAATGAGAGCCATACTTTTTACCTTTTTGAAAATTATAATTTCAATTTCAATTGTCACAATTGAAATGGCTGATAAGAATTTTATTCACTATCTTTCTACTAGCTCTGGGCTTCATTGACTATCTGGGTTTCTTACTATCCTATTTTCAAAAAAACAAAAAACAGAATTCAAAATTTAGAGCAATACAAGTTAATATGCCCAGTTTCTATATGTGTTAGCCTTTTACCTTCTTTATATTGTGATATTTTTAAATACTGCATTTCAAGGACTACATCCTTGCCTACAATTTTACAAATGTTTCACAGAAATCTTTTAAGCTCAATGCACAACTAACATCACTAGTTCCTCTTCTGTTAATTCTGATAAAAGGACATGTTCCTGTTATACACAAAGTCCAAGTTTCTCCCTCTTGAAAACTAATTTCAGTCATGGTAATTTCACCTGGGAAGTCACACTTCTTCAGCAAAAACATCAATTGAGTTTTTACTAGCAAGTACGTTTTTGAATAGAAGTTTTGACAGATTCATCTCTAGTAGCTCGGAGATGCCCAAATAATTTTCTGAAACATTTGCCATATAATGTAATCTCTGTCCTCATGGGGATTGGGCACACACTCTACATTTTAGAGTGTGCCTGTGGAGAGGTCAGTGAAGAGTGGCAGAGAATAAACATATTAACTAACAAGGAAGATAATTTCAACTAGCAAGAAGAGCTATGAGGAAAAGAAAACAGGCTAGTGGAAGAGAGGATTATGGGGTGGGAGGTTCTTTCCACAAAGTAGTCAGAGCTGAACTTTCGGAGGAAGTAATAGATATGCTGGGATATGAAGCTCTGCCAAGGGAAGATCTGGGGGAAGAGTTCCAGGTACATCACCTGAGATAGAATTGATCTGTCTGTGCTACTGCAGTGATCGTGACTGTTATCCACAATAACAAATATATCCTGAACTAGTACATATTAAGTTCTACAAAGTGACACTCATACCATGTGTGATGCATTCTAATAATTTCCATATTATCCTATCCTGTTTAAAATTCACTAAATTGATTTCATGGCCAAACACTAGCTTGGTAGTTTAGGGCTGTTAAGCATGGGTTTGAATCTCAACTCTGCAACTTACTAGCTGCTATACTTTCACTGTTACTTAACTTCCTTGCTCTGCAATTTGTACATGTTAAACTAGGGGCAATAATAGTATCTGTTCATAAGGTTTGATATCATATTTCCTTCTAGAAATACTGAACTAACTTATACCTCTAATTTTTAGTGTATTTTATACACTATATCTCATATAGCCATATAGTATTTTATACACTATATCTCTAACCCCACACCTTTCACCTTTTTAATCTTTGACAATTTGATAGGTGAAAAATCATTCCTAACTGTTTTAATTTGCAATTCTTTTCTTTCTAGTGAGGCTGGACATATTTTCCTATTTATCGGACTCTATAAGAAGTTGCAGTTTTCATTTCCTACAAAACATTAAAAAATGATATAATGAAATGTAAAAATTTACTACCTATATAAGGCTTCATCTAATAACAGCATTATATTATATATTATATAATTTATAACTTCTTTATCATTATAACTTGTTTGTCATTTATCAGTAAATGAAAAATTATAGCATTGTTTTATACTTACCTCCCACTAAACTACATAGAACCAATAAAAGAAAAAAGATTTTTTTGAGGGGATGGATAAAAACCAATGAGACTATCAACTAGAACTTAGTCTTTGAAATGATTATAAACTGAAAAATATCAAAATTTGCATTCATTTTTCATTTTAACTACCGGGATTCAATATTTTTAAAATTATAAGTCATAATTGCAAATACACAAATGAAACCACCAGGTAGTCAAAAAGATACACTCAATTTCCGTAATATCTAACAGACGTATTGGAAAAACTGCCTATTGTAGTGAAAGAAATGGTTATACAATGGAAAAATAATTAAATAAGAGAAGGGCTTTTCATAAACTAATGATATATAATAGTGGGCCACGAATTCAAGAATATGCCTAACTGAAGCCTCTTTTTTTGGGGCGGGGGCTGGGGATGGGGCGGTGGGCGCAGAGTTTTGCTCTGTCGCCCAGGCTGGAGTACAGTGGCATGATCTCAGCTCACTGCTACCTCTGCCTCCTGGGTTCAAGCGATTCTTCTACCTCAGCCTCCTGAGTAGCTGGGATTACAGATGTTCACCACCACACCCAGCTAATTTTTGTATTTTTTTGTAGAGGTGGGGTTTCGTTCGCCATGTTGGCCAGGCTGGTCTCGAACTCCTGGCCTCAGGTGACCCACCCGCCTCAGCCTCCCAAAGTGCTGGGATTACAGGCATGAGCCACTGTGCCCTGCCCAAGCCTCTTTTTGATTTCAAACTGCAGGTTAAGAAATTTCTACATTTTATACTTTTTCAAAAACCTCCTTTTTTTAATAAAAAAATATGAAATCTCTGGTGACATTACTTAGTACCTTGTACATGCAGGACAATATGCTAGATGCTACTACAAGATGGGTGAACTTATTCATTAAAAGTAGCCAGGGTGGGCACGGTGGCTCATGCCTGTAATCCCAGCCCTGTGAAAGGCCAAGGCAGGCAGATTGCTTGAGGCCAGAAGTTCATAACCAGCCTGGGCAACATGGCAAAACTCCATCTCCACTAAAAATACAAAAAGTCAGGCATGGTGGTATGCACCTGAAGTCCCAGGAACTTGGTAGGCTAAGGCAAAAGAATTGCTTGAACCTGGGAAATGGAGGTTGCAGTGAGCTGAGATCCTACCATTGCACTCCTGCTTGGGCAACAGAGGAAAACTCTGTCTCAAAAATAAACAGAAATAAATTTAAAAAAATAAAGTATCAAACTTAGGGAAAAAAAGTAGTCAAAATCA
The DNA here is from genome assembly GCF_008728515.1 of Papio anubis. Lineage (NCBI taxonomy): Eukaryota > Metazoa > Chordata > Mammalia > Primates > Cercopithecidae > Papio > Papio anubis. Next base: position 76,973,480 of record NC_044978.1, read on the forward strand.
AGTATCTCTCCTGAAAAATGACTTTCCTTCTCAATTCTCAATTTCTGGCAGTGAAAATTTCACTTCTGTTGCCATTACCTCTAAAACTCATGGAATAAGAAATCCTCAATTCAGTCAGACTGATGGAATTTGCAGTCACGCAACATCAAACTTAAATTCCCTACCTCTGTAGACCATCTGCAGACATTTAAGTAAAACTTTAATCAAGAGGATTAAATTTTTGTTTAATCAAAACAAAAATTAAATTATTTTGGATTAATAGGAAGAGGAAATAAAAGAAATTCTCAAACACAGATATTTAAAAAGTTACATGAAAATAAATATAGTAAAAACCACAATGGGAATTTAACTTTCTTAACATTATGTTTAGATATTAAGTATTAATAATAATTTTATCCTTTATTTTCCATAAAGTTAAAAACATTTGTACCATGCTTTCCTTTTGATTAGAACCCTGAGAAGCTGCAGTTGTTGCATAAGAAAATAGCAAGAAATAAAGCCAATCACTTCCTCTTCCTATGCCAAGATAAGACTCAGCTGCCAATGAAGTTAAATGGTTGTGGGGAGGGGGGAACACTGGGTATGGGGAAAAAGATCAGAAGATACAAAGTATCTTCTGCATCAGGTTAGTTAGAAACTCAGCTGATCTGCTCAAAAGAAGCTACACTTCAAGTATCTTATTAATTCTCTTAAACACACAAACACAATGAAATAAAACATAACTAACTAGTAGAAACAAGGTTTTTGGAGATAGGTGGCTGTTACTGCAAGATAAGATTATGACTCCAGAAAAGACAGAAAATGAGGATAGTTTTGCTAAGTCTTAAAGAACACAGGAATGGAGACACAGAATTTCTACGTATTTTGGTTACAGCAAGACTGATGTCATGGTACTTTTAGTTTTTCCCTTTAATCTTGCCTTATCACTTCTTTTGAATAGGAAACTGAGAATAGTTTGTACAGAGGAGGTGGGTATTTTTCCTTTCAAGGATTAGTGAGCAACAAGGGGAAAAAAAACCAACTAGAGATCTACATAAAAAAACAACATAATTTAGGTTGACAGGTTTAATTTTTTCTTTAGAGATTGTGAAACAATGTATTTAATGTTTAGAAAAGACAATCTTAACACTTTGTTCAATAAATATTCTATAAATTTGAGAATTACATGTACTAAAAACACAGTTCTATGATGTGTTAGTTGAGGGAAATAAGAGGAGGAAAATCAGAGAAAAAGATGAAAAATAGAAAAGGTGAGGGAAAAATAAGGAGCAAATATTTATTGAGGGCCTACCTCCCATGTGTTAAGGCATTTTACATACAAAATGAGACTGAATCTTCATAAAAACTTTAAGAGGTGGGTAGCATTATACCCATTACCAATGAGGAAATTGAATCTCTGAGGGATTAAGTAATCAGGATCACGGGGGCTAATAAAGTAGTAAAACCAGGATTCAAAATTAGATCTGTCGTACTTCAAACCCCTTTTCATTGTTTCATAATGCTCAGCTTCTGTAAAGACGTGGAAGAGGTAGGGGAAGATGTATGCAGAAGAAGAGAAAGTGGTCGAGATGGGTGGAGAAGGATAAAACACATGGGAGAATGAGACTCAACAGGGACAGAAAGTAGGTGGTTGGTAGGAAAGAAAGGCAGAAAAGGAAAGTGCGAGAAAGCAAAATACAGCACGTTGCATTTGAGGAGTTGCTAGAAGAGACACAGAGAAAAGGGATCATTTGGAAGTCTGTTTAAAATACAGGTTTCAAGCAAATAAACAATTTTAAACTATCTATTGGAATATCTCTTATCAGAGTAATTACTTTTGACAACTCAAAGGACTTTAACCCTTACATATTTTGAGTATTGTTTCTCAACTTTGGCACTATTGAAATTTTGTGCCTGACAATACTTCGCTGTAGGGGACTATAGCATTATAGGATGTTTAGCAGCATTCCTGGCCTTTTCATATTAGATGTCAGTACCACCCCCTTAGTCTCAACAATAAAAAAATGTCCAGACATTGTCAAATGCCCCCTGTGGACAAAACACCCCCAGTTGAGAACCACTGATTTAGAAGTTCCAGTCGGGATGATTTAAAAAAATGAACAAAAGATACCTATCAAATGCAAAATTATTCCCTGAGTTACTCTAGTGACTGGATGTCCTTAGGAACAAGATGAGATTAAGTTAGGGCAGAATTCATCTAAGCTCATAGCACTTGTTACAATATTGCTTGCAAACTGCTTTTAAAATATGTGAAAGGAAGTGAGTATAAACTAACATTTAGTTTTGAACTACACAATCTAAAGAAGGGCAGAAAATTTGTCAGACTGTTCTTCCATCATGTAATGTGCTTTTTGTATTTATGAAACAAACAAAAAACACTAGCTTTGGTGTTCAGAAACCTGGGTTCTAGTCTGCTCTAGCATGAGTTAGCTGTAGGACCTACAGCAAATAATGTGGCCTAGGGAACAACTATTGGCTTCTCATATTTTACCAAGAGTTGAAATATACACTTCTAAGAAAATAGTTAAACAACTTCATATGTATGTATTACTGATACTATGTTGAAGGGCAAGTGTGGTAAACACAGTATATTGACTTGCTTATTCTCCATTCCCTTGCCAAAATGTGGTCCACGGGCACAGCATCAGTATCACTTAGGAGCTTGTAGAGATGCAAAATCTCAGACCTCACTCCAAACCAGCTGAATCAAAATCTGCATTTAATAAGAGATGATTCCTATGCACATTACAGTTGAGGAATACTTGTGTCAGTTTCCATTGTTATAAAAAAAATCAGACACAGATAATATAGCACTGGATAATTTATAAAGAAGAGAGGTTTATTTGGCTCATGGTTCTGCAGGCTGTACATGAAACATAGTGCTGGCATCTGCTTCTGGTAAGGGCCTTAGGAAGCTTACAAGCATGGTGGAAGGTGAAGGGAGAGCAGGCAGTGTCACATGGCAAGGAGGAGGGAGGGAAGGAGGGAGAGAGAGGGAGAGAGTAAGAGATCCCAGATTCTTTTAAACAACCAGATCTCGTGTGAACTAAGTGGGTGACAATTTACCTATCACCAAAGGGATAGCACTAAGCCATTTATGAGGGATCTACCCCCATGACCAACACACCTCCCACGAGACCCCACCTCTAACACTGTAGATCACACTTCAGTATGAGATTTGGAGGCCACAAACATCCAAACTATATTAACACTGTTCTATTTTGCTTTTCTCCTAAGGTGTTTTTCTAACTGCAAAGGCTGGAAAAATTAAAATTGCCTTTCTCAGATTTTGTTTCAGTTAGGACTTTGGTTCAAAATTAGGTCTAACAGCTAACACTCATATGCTAGCTACGTGCCAGAGACTGCTCTAAGTACATCTCACATATTATTAATTCATATAAAACTTCGAATAATCCTACAAAGTTGATACAATTATTCCCATTATGCAGATGCAGAAACTGAAGCCCAGAGAGGTTACTTGCCTAAAGTTACAGTCAATAAAAGGCAAACCCAGGTATCCCTGATCTAGAATCTGTACTGTTAATCATATTTCTACTGATAGATAAAAAGGCATGGGCCCCCTCACTGACCCCCCATTTTGTTTCTTTTTTACAGCTCATCTCATGGAACACACTTTGGCAAATGCTGTTACAGAAGTTCCTTCATTTATTTACTTAAATTTATCTATAAACCAGCATTGTTCTGAAAGTTCTAGACATTGCAAAAGGCAAGAAATAGAAATGAGACATTATCATTTGAAAGGAAGCGAAATCATTCTTATGTATAAACTGGATAATTATATACCTAGAAGATGCAAAAAATCAAGTCTAAGAGATACTAGAATTTATTAGTACCAGTATAAAAATTTAGAAAGGTGGCCAGTTAAAAATGAAATACATAAGAGCCAATAGCTAGACACCAGAAATAAAATATGATATGGAAAAAATCCTTTTCATAATACCAACAAAAATAAAAAACTTAATATAGATTTTAATATAATGCTTAATATTATAAAAGATTATACAGCATGATTTATAAAAGAAAGCTTGAAGCAACTTCAATGTGCAGTGTTAGGGGAATGAATTATTTGGCAGCCCTAAAGAGAGTTTTCACATAGAATTTCCATAACATGGGAAAATGACACAACCTTTTGTAAAAGAAGACACAAAATTCTATTTATATTAAAACATGTTAAAAATACGTGTGTGGCTGGACACAGAGACTCAGACCTGTAATCCCAGTACTTTGGGAGGCTGAGATGGGAGGATTGCTCGAGGCCAGTAGTTTGAGATTAGCCTGAGCAACATAGCAAAACCCTATCTCAAAAAAAAAAAAAAAAAAAAAAGTGTGTATATATGCATATACACATAGACAAATGAATATACTGTAGTAATACCAAATGTTTCATATTTGATATCAAAATATTATTCAGAGTGGGATTTCAAAGGCTTTTTTCTTCTTTAGATCTTTTTATAGTTATAATTTTCCAAAGCACACATTACTTTTATCATCATAAAGATGTTAAAGCTCGAGTTAATAATTCTAAAGTCAATCTAAGGATAATGGGACTTCCCTATTCTCTAGGTAAGAGGGTCATGTTAGGTTATTTCAGATTGTAAGTGTACATTGTGCCACATCTAATCAGATGCTATTGACATTTAAGATTATATAATAATGGACTGGAAATGTTTAGCCTTCCAGCTAGGCATTGAGGCACAGAAATTCTTAGGTAAAGCCACCTGGCATTCACCCTCATGAACATACTTGGATCATCTCTCATGCACACTATTACCAACATATATATGGAATAGCTATGTCCTGTTTCAGTTCCTTGGTCATTCCTTGAAATTCCTTCTTTCCCTTGCTTCTCTCTCTTTAGACACCTGATCCTACTTCAAACCTGGCACAGTTTCTTCATCTACGGGACTTGATTCATTCTCCCAATGCCTTCTTTCTTAAGTGACTTGATTTTAACCAGGCCTCCTTTGTCAGTCACCCTACCTGGAAAGACTCAGGCCAGAAGGACAGAGGAACCTTCATTTTTTGCTCAAATGGAGTAGCATCTAAGGACAAATTGTAAAAAATGATGCAGACAATATCTTAACTAGTAATAAAACACCTATGTTAATACTAGCATTTCAGTATTATATGAAATAAATAACAAAATAAAGATACATTTTGTTCTGGTATTATAACAACAAGCTGATCAAAGAGCCTTCCAGGTTGAGGAAAAGGAATGAACCTTTCAGATAGAAGTGGAAAGAAAAATCAGTAAAGGAGGGGATGTATGTGGAGGAGGCTTTAGCTTGAAAAATAGCCCAAGAAAGAAACCTCCATCAAATTATCAGGAAAGGGCAAACTCTGTGAGGGGAATAGAAATAGAAAGGGACTTAGTACAGAAAATTAGGTGTTGACAAAATCACTGAAAGAGTTAGAGGAGCACAAGTCAGGTGCCTCTGGAGTTATCGAGTTCAAGAGCATACAACCATAGCTCTTTTCCGGGTTAGAAGGAGTGCCTCTGCTAACTCCTGCCTCTAATTTCCTCTCAATATCCATGAGGCTATCCATGACTCTGGAACACCAAGTGAGCGTGCCAAGCACAAAAGACGGCAGGAAGATGGCCTCTGTCTCATTTCCAGCTAATTAGTTTTGGTTCTGTTTCTGTTTATATCATTGTTTTCATGGAAAAGTTCACCTTAAGTCCTAAATCATGAACTTAGAAACCAATCTTTCAAAAATATTCCATTTGTAATCTGGCGTCCTTGTATCCTTAAAACAACCAAGACGACAAACAAAAATCATTTCCTTAAATAAAAGCTAAATAAAACGAGTCCTTGGGATATGTGCCATTGTTGTTAATTACATTTCTCCCTCAAATATCTTTACACATGTAAGGCATAACAGTTTTACATTTACAGGACTTGAAAAAAAACAGCAAGGCTTTATGATAATATTACCAAGAAACGATTTATCAGAAAAGTTTGCTTTTTACACCAATGGGTTGGGTTGCACCAAGTTTTTGCTTATTTTTGGCTTCTTGACAAATTCTTCTTTGCTGCTAATGTAGTAGGTAATGCCTATCTCAGAAGTGATTTTTAATTATTGTGTATGGGGGCTTCGAATACATTAATAAATTTTGAGGCAAAAAGAGAATGATAAAAATAACACTTCAAAAGAGTACAGGAAAATGAACTTTCATGACATTCAATGAAGGAGCAGGTATGCAAAGTGATATCTGTTTTCTAAGATATACATTTCATTTTTTGTTTTATCCTTTTACTTTGTAACATAAGCAATTTTGGAAAGACCACGGCTATTAGTGATGTCTACATAATCATACGAATGAAGTGCACAGAAGCTTAAATGAAGTATTTTATATGCTCCCTTACAACCATTTGAAAATTTACTTTGGAAACCCCTGCTCAAATGCACCCCCTCCCCACCCCCAAAGGAATTCTTGCGCTGTCTTCTTCACTTTTCCAGTTGAGCAATTTAAGCTAGAGGAAACCAAGCCCTTGAGCAACTGAGTACAGTTAACGGGAAAAACCACTAGGAAGGCAATCAGAAGAACTAGCTACCAAATTATTTGCTTGAGTCATTTTCTCTTATATTGTCACAGATGAAAAATTACACTCCACGTGGTGAACAAACCTAACGCTAAGGCATATTTTGTGTGCTGCACAGTGTTACTCTGTTTCCTAAGTAACCTATTGAAACAATATAAGGTATACATCTATTAACGCATTTAGTGATGATACTGGAATTTGTGAAATGTGACAGAAAGGATAGATGAAGAAAGATGAGGAGAGACAGGTATTAATTGTTCTAACAATACAGGCTGTAATAAAGGCCAATAATCATTTGAATTCCTGCTCCTTAACGTGATTCTAAAGATTGGCTTACCTCAGGTATTTGGAAAGTCTAAACACTGTATTTGCTGTAGAAAATTCATCCAACATACAATTCAATTTTAAAATTAAACCTTTTGCCTAATCTTTAAGATATCTGATGTTATAATGCCCATTATCACACTTTATTTAAATGAGATCAAACTCAGCGAGTTTAAAAAATAACCCAACTTCTCTCTTCCCTTATTATGGCTGGCCTCTTATACTTCTTTCTCTTTAGTATAATGCTAACCGAAAGCCATATTCTTGCCTCTCCACTTCTTAACTGAAGCTTTGATCTCATCTGTGTTTATGTGAAGAACTTGCTCTGGGAGAGTCCCTGTCAAGACATCCATTGTAACACCCGCTCCTACTCATGCTTTCAGCGCTGCCCTTGGACGGAATCCACCCACACCTTCCAGACACGCTAGGTGTGGGCTCGGAAACGCAAGATGGAGGGCGGGAGGGGAGTCCCGGCGCAAGGCACGGACTCGAAGTTGAAAAAGAAGTGTTTACAAGTGAGGCTTTTAAATAAATCACCACTATGGAGGGCATTTCCTCCGAGCCCTGGGCGCCGGCCTGAGAATCCTCTGCCGGACGCCAGGGGACTGGCCACGCTGACCCCGTCAGACACGCGACCCCGCGGCTGGCGCTGGCGTCCGCACTCGCGCGACACCGCGGTTCCTCCCGGGAGCGCCGTCTAACCGCTCCCGGCGGCGGCTTCCCAGAGAGCCGCGGAGCCAGTGCCCCACGCGGGGCAGAGCTGCGGCGCGGCCCACTGGCCGGGTCCCTTCCCTCCACCGCTGGGCGGGGCTCGCGGCCCCAGACCCCGACGCTCCGCCACCGCCCCTCCCCGCGCTCACCTGCTCGTTCTCTTTCGGCCGCTGTCCGCGCCGCCGCGGGCTCGCCTCGGGATCCCGCTCGGTCCCTGCCGCCGCCTGCTCCGCCAGCGCGTCCCCGTCCTCGTCGCGCTCCCCGCCGTCGCCGCCCCGCAGCAGCTCCCCGGCCGAGCACATCCCGCCACCAACTCCTGCCGCCCGGGACAGCCGCCGGAGGACCACGCCGCGACGCACTAGGGAGCGCCGCCGCCCGAGGGCTGCCCTGGGATCTGCCGCACCCGCAGCTGACAGGAGCCTCCGGAGCGCGCCCCGCCGGCCTGGGCGCCTGAAGTACCAGCCCGGCCCCTCCTGTCACTGGCTCGCCCAACCCCCGGCCGTCGGGGCGGAGCCATACAGGGGAGGGGCCAAGACAGGGGGCGGGGCCAACGGGGTGTGTGGTGGGGGGGATGTGTGTGAGAGATTGAGAGGCCGACAGACTGAGAGAAGAAGGGGGTTGTGTGAAAAACTATGGACATAGACTGCCTGAGGGAGATTGTACACGATGAGAGAGGCTGTGTGTATGTATGAGGGACATTATGCGTGTGTAAGAGAGAGATTGAGGGAACAACAGAACACAGAGAGATCAAGTGTGAAAGAGAAACTAGTGTGAGAGAGCCAGTAGATATATTTAAGAGTGCATTTGTGTAAGAGATGAGTGTATGTGGGTTTGCATGTGCCCAGGAGATGAAGACCAGCATAGGCAACCCAGTCTACTACTCTCCAGCAGGGTCCCCCTGTTCTTGCCTGAGTAGCTGCCCATCCTTTTCAAGGAACACACATTTCACTGTCCCTCTTGTTCCTTTAGCCTCCTTTCCTAGTGTCTCACTGAAGGTCTGTGTATTTGTCCCTTTCTGTTGAGTGCTTCCTAGTGTGTGTAGTTTGTTGGAGCCTTGGGTCGTTTGATGGTGTATCAAATGGTGTATCTTTCTATAACTGGGTAAGAATACATCTTTCTCAGTGGGTGGTAAGGGGAATATATCCAATTTGTAATTCTTTTTTGTACTACCCCATCCATTTTGTTCAAGGAAAATGGAGGGGTGTTTAAATAAAACATACTTTTTTCTGTGTATGCCTTATCTGTACATTGAGAAAGCGATGGGTTATTGTATAGGTAAAATATCAGAAAAGTAAATATGGAAAGTAAACATGTGTACACATGAAGAAGAGTAAGAGTTATTTGGGACCTTCTATTAAAATGTTTTCAGGCCCAGAAAAGGAATTAAAATAGGCAGAATCCCATAGGCTTATTTTTAAGACCTGTTTCCTGTTTTTTGTAGTCAGGAGACTCTCAGAGTCTTTCTCACACACCCACAATCTTTCATACCCACAATCTCTCTCATACACACATGATTTCACATACATATAGTTTGTCTCATATATATACAACCTCTCGCACACACCATCTCTCACACATAGTTTCTCACACACGCCCTCTCTAATTGTCTCTTCCACAAACAGTCTCTAGGGGCCAGAAAATATGCTGTTGGATATCAAAAATTAGAAAGAAAATGAATCTGGCTCATTCCCTTTCTTAAAAGTCTTTAAAACCCCAGAAGAGAGTATTTAATATTATATACGTATAATCAGAAACAAATGTCACCATGGGAACCCAGTAGCCTCTCTGATGACCTCATTGTTTTTCCCCTAAAGACAACATTTTCATTCTTGGAATTTTGGTTTGGCTATTAGTAGTGTTTCTTATAAAAACCAACTTTTTTTTGGCTGGGCGCGGTGGCTCACACCTGTAATCCCAGCACTTTGGGAGGCCAAGGCAGGCGGATCACAAGGTCAAGAGATGGAGACCATCCTGGCCAAGATGGTGAAACCCTATCTCTACTACAAATACAAAAATTAGCTGGGTGTTGTGGCACACGCCTGTAGCCCCAGTTACTCAGGAGGCTGAGGCAGGAGAATCACTTGAACCCGGGAGGCGGAGGTTGAGTGAACCGAGATCACGCCACTACACTCCAGCCTGGCAACAGAGCGAGACTGTCTTAAAAAACAAAAAATAAAAAAATAAAAATCAACTTTTTTGGATAAAACTTTAGAATTGTATACAGCAAACCAGAGAACATCAGCTCTTTATTGCCAGCCCCATGAATTAAGGCACATTTTGAAGTTCTCTCTCTTTGCATTTGATTGGTAACTTGATAAGTCAAACAACTATGCACTCTTCAATCAGGCTAAAGTGAGCAGAAATTCTGTATATATAAAAAGATTCAGAAGGCACAGAATATTTATATAGCTGGGCAGGTACAATACAGAAGTTAGCTTTGTTCAGCTTAGGGGACAAGTCTTAAAAAGTCCTTTAGAGCATACTGTCTGGTCTTTTGTAGATTCCGACTTCTTGATTCTTTGAGAAGTGTATTCATTCAGTTTTTTAGCAGGTATTTATTCAACGCTAATAGGCCTTGGGTCCACTCTAAGTCTCTATTCTCTTATTGAACACTACTAGGCCTTAGGCCCAGGTCTAGGTCCCTATTCTTGTGAAGCTTCATTTTAATCCAATTCTTGTGTTATTTTCTTGGCAGAAGTCAAGAACTTTCACCAAAGAGTAGCCAGAATCCTTAGATCTCCACCTAGCACTGACGACAGAACCTTTTTTTTTTTTTTTCCTAATATCATTTATCTTTAGTTTAGTGAGTGAGTTCTTGTTTAAACTGTTACTCTTTTGTTCATAGAGTCTGGTTTTTCCTGGAGATCTGGAGAACCACCTCTTTAAATAAATCTAGCGTTTTACACAAAAGACATTATCCAGATTACATCCTAATCTTATGGGAGACAAGAGCTATTTTCACTCTGCTGCACGATGTGAAAAATATACACATAAAGCTAGCACTGCCAGTTTCCCAAGGGAAATATAAGATTGTTATTACCTAGGCAACTATAACATGTTGCTCTCAAATCATACGTAGTTTTTTTGTTTGTTTGTTTGTTTGTTTGTTTTTTGACAGAGTCTCACTCTTCCGCCCAGGCTGGAGTACAGTAGCGCGATCACAGCTTACTGCAACCTCCACCTCCCAGGCTCAGGTGATCCTCGTGCCCTGCCTCAGCTCTCTAAGTAGCTGGGACTACAGGTATGTGCCACCATGCCAGGCTAATTTTTCTATCTTTGTAGAGATGGGATTTTTGTCATGTTGGCTAGGCTGGTCTCGAACTCCTGCACACAGGTGATCCACCCACCTTGGCCTCCCAAAGTCAAATCATATGGAGTTGTGATTTTATTAGTGTGTTTTGTGCTTTCCCAGAAATTAATAAGTGGCAAGAAACAGATGCATGTCTAAGGAATGGCCTGTCTAGTGCAAATGTGGTTTGTGCAGTTGCTATGGGAACAAGGACTTTTAATTCTTCACTTTCATGCCTTTATTATTTTTAATGTTCTTCTTATTTCATTTGTACATCTTTCCAGAGGGAGAAACGAGCAAATCAGAGAGTTCTGGACTCAATTGCTAATATAATCTTAGAAAAACAAATGCAGTTATTTGTGGAAACTACCCAAAACTTCATTTGTCGGTTTGATTTTTGACACGCTATAATGTTATTCTAAGCTTCCTTATATGCTTTAATTTTTCTCCTATGATTTTCATCTGCTTCCTTTCTATTTAGCATGGCACAGGGAATTATTTTTGAGATGTTTGGAATATGAACCAAAATTCCAGGAAACTGTATGGTTCTTGCACAATTTATGTAAATTTAGAGGAAAGGAAACTTGGAGAACCCTCACTTCCTTTAGTGTTCTTTCAGTTTAAGGAAGCTCTATTAGCTAAAACAATGCTCTATTAATGCTCTCTTTCCTTCCCAGGCAGTCCATTCTGATTGGGAGAAGGAAAAATTTGCTCTTTCTATTGGAATTAATTTTTGTTTTATTTTTTGAGACATTTAGAGTCTTGCTCTGTAACCCAGGCTGGAGTGCAGTAGTGTAATCTCGGATCACTGCAAACTCCACCTCTTGGGTTCAACTGATTCTCCTGCCTCAGCCTCCCAAGTAGCTGGGATTACAGGCGTGTACCATCACACTGGCTAATTTTTGTATTTTTAGTAGAGACGGTGTTTCACCATGCTGGCCAGGCTGTTCTCAAACTCCTGACCTCACGTGATTTGCCCGCCTCAGTCTCCCAAAGTGCTGGGATTACAGGTGTGAGCCACTATGCCTGGGTTGGAATTAATTTTTATTCTCTCTGCTCTATTAACGTTCTCCAGTGTGATTTTGCTGCATTCAAATGTACTGCTGAGTTCTCTCCTTACAGTAGGAAGGTAGATTAACAGTTGTTTTATTAAAAAAAAAATAAAGTATTGAGAAGGCTATTTAAAATTGCTAGAGAAGTGGAAATATAGACAATTATTGAGCACTATTTAATATCTGTTAGTAATTTTTAAAATGTTGAATAAAACCTGATGTGAACAATATTTTAGAGGGATGGTTAAACTCAGGCATTGCTAGTAGCTCTGAAAACTGATAGCATTCTTTTGGCAGTACATACTCAGAACCACAGAGATATCTGTACCCTTTGGCCTACTAACTCCAGTACTAGGAAAGGATTAAAAAAGGGGTGGGGTGGGGGACAGAGAGATGTTGTCCCAAGGGTACAAAGTTTCAGTTATATAGGAAGAGTAACTTTTTGAGATCTATTGCATAGCATAGTGACCATCGTTAATAATAATGCATATTTCAAAACTGCTAAAAGGGTAGACTTTGAATGTTCTTACTACAAAAAAAAAAAAAAGATGATATGTGAGCTGATGGGTAACTTAATTATCTAGATATAATCTTTCCACAATGTATATATATATCGAAACATCACATTGAACCTTGTAAATGTATACAATTATTATTTCAAATAAAAATGAAAATTAAAAAACAAAAAGAGAAAAGGGTTGTTTGCATAAAGATGTTCAAGGCATAATTAGAGTGAAAAGCTGAAAGTAGCCTAAATGTCTTCCTGTAAGAAAATGCCTAAGTAAACTGTGGTATACCAACATAAATATGTAAAGCCTTAAAATGGTAAAAATTTTGTATCAATGTGATAAACATTTAAATGTAATGCTAAGTGAAAAAGCACAGATTGACAGGAACAGAGCCACTCAGTTATCCTGTACCCCAGGAGCTAGGCAAGTAAAAAGAGTAATTCAGGACTTAGCTTCTCAGCTTAGGAAATAAGTCTCACAGAGGTGAAATTATGTGAACAAAAAGATCAAATTTGGAAGAGAAAATTTTAAAATGGCTTTTTGGACAATGTGACTCTGGGGGATGTGTTTCCTTGTAAAATTAATTTTAATGTTGTAATTTAAAAATAAATCATTTAAAAAGATCTATATCTGTTTTTCTTGTAAAATGGGATTGCTGGCACCCAAAGTCTGGTTGATTCAACTTCATAGCTGAAAGTTCTATTACCTTTTGTTGAATTATTTAGTTCTTGAATGGGTTTGGATCTTTTATTCATGCTGTTCTCAATAATTTAGAATCTTAGAGTTGGAAGGAATCTAAGAGGCAGTTTAGAGCAAGCTATCACCCAACGTAGGGATCCCTTCTATAACATTTCTGGTAGATGGTCACCCTTCTTCTGCTTGAAGGCCTCCAACTATGGGAAACTCATTACTTCATGATACTGCCCATTCAATTACCAAATAACTAATACTAATTGTTAGAAAGTTTATTGCATCTACTGAATTGAATCTGTATCCTTATGTCCTCTGCCTCTTGGTCCTAATTCATTTCTGAAGTACAAAAGAATAAATTAATCTCTTTTTTTTTTTTTTTTGGTGACAGTCCTTTCAATTTTTTTTTTTGTTTGTTTGTTTGTTTGTTTGTTTTGAGACGGAGTCTAGTTCTGTTGCCCAGGCTGGAGTGCAGTGGCATGATCTCTGCTCACTGCAACCTCCGCCTCCTGAGTTCAAGCGATTCTCCTGCCTCAGCCTCCTGAGTAGCTGGGACTACAGTTGCCCGCCACCATGCCGAACTAATTTTTGTAATTTTAGTCAAGACGGGGGTTTCACTGTGTTGGCCAGGCTGGTCTTGAACTCCTGACCTCGTGATCCACCTCAGCCTTCCAAAGTGCTGGGATTACAGGTGTAAGCCACCGCACCTGGCCTCAAACATTTTTTAAAAGTGATTTTGTCTTCTCTTATACTTTATTCTTTTTACTGTTATTTATGGATAAGTGTTGGGGTTTGGTATTGTTATCTGTACCTACTTTTTTCTTTTAGGCAAAGCACATTTGTTACTGACAGATGAGCAGTAAGGTGTACCTACTTCTTTGTTAACAATACCCCAGCTTTTCTTATTGACCAATCTCCCTCCCACTCCCAGCTGTGATTGGAATGGAGAATATGGCTTTTACTAAGTGAATTAAATGCATTTTACTCTCCCCACCTCCCATGGCCACTGTGATTGGTTCAAGAATAGGCACAAGTCAGGCCAATCAGGACCAATAAGACTCAATTTGGGGACTTTTGTTTGTATTATAAGAAAAGTATCGTCTACAGGATTGGCCTGTGGTGGTATGAGCTTTGAACTGCAGGAGGACCACCATATAGGGCATAAGAATGAAGTCAACCCAGCAGAATATGTGATTGAGAGATGAATATTTTTAGCTAGCTACTCCAAATATTAGAGCTACACCTGTATGCTTTTTTCAGTTATGTTAGCCCATAAATCTATCACCATAATGTTGTCCCCAGTTTTTTTTCATAAGCAGTGTTGAGTTAGCTCTTCATCACTTACTAAAGGAATCAGAATGATATAAGCTCTAAACTGGGATACAGGAGAAATGACTAGTTCTGCCACTCTCAGGCTGCAGAAATTTGTGCAGTTTATTTAAAATCTCTGCTATTGAATTTCATAGTGAGTAAAATGAACAGGCTGAACCAGACAATTTGAAAAATCTCTCTCTCCTTTAAAATTCGATGATTTCGGCCGGGTGCCGTGGCTCATGCGTGTATTGGGAGGCCGAGGCGGGCAGATCAAGAGATCAGGTGATCCAGACCATCCTGGCTAACACAGTGAAACCCCGTCTCTACTGAAAACACAGAAAAATTAGCCGGGCGTGGTGGCGGCCGCCTGTAGTCCCAGCTACTTGGGGTGGGGGCTAAGGCAGGAGAATGGCGTGAACCCGGGAGGCAGAGCTTTGCAGTGAGCGGAGATCGCGCCACTGTACTCCTGTCTGGGTGACAGAGCAAGACTCCGTCTCAAAAAAAAAATTCTATGATTTCTATATGACTTTTCTCCTAGATCCAACCTGAGTGCCTTGGCTGCTGTTCTTTTCATTTATTCCAATTAGTCAAGTTGTTCTGATTGGAGATACTAATTCTCAAAAGCGAAAGGATAGAAGGAATTTTTCTTATGCTGTGTCTTAATCATCATAATTAAATTATCTAAGGTTATTTTTGCCAACACCTCCCCAAAGATTTTTAACATGTTTTGATGCACATATAAGTTGTCCTATTATAATTCCAAGGTATCTATTATTTTAACACTCCGCAATGAGAAAAACCCTCTTTACTCAGTGAAAATTAGGTCTATTACATTTTTGCCTCCACATTTTTATTCTCAAAAAATTCACACCTTCAGAAAGGTTGCAATAGTACAGTGAACATTCACAGAGTGTTCACCTGGAATGTCCAGTTGTTAATATTTTTCTACATTTGCTTTCCTGTATGTGTTTTCCTGGCTAAGCCTATTGAGTTGTTTTTAAATTGAAATGGGGTCTCTGTCATTCAGGCTGGAATGCAGCAGTGCAATCTCAGCTCACTGCCACCTCTGCCTCCCAGGCTGAAGCAATTCTCATGCCTCAGTTTCTCGAGTACTTGGGACTACAGGCAGGTGCCACCATGCCCAGCTAATTTTTTGTGCTTTCAGTGGAGATGGAGTCTCACCATGTTGTCCAGGCTGGTCTCCAACTCCTGAGCTCAAGTTATCTGCCTGCCTCAGCCTCCCAAACTGCTGAGATTTTAGGCGTGAATCACCAGACCTGGCCTTCAATGAGTTTGCAAAAATGGTATATATGAAGAGAATCAAGAAATTCTGGAAGGAATGCTACTTTTCTCTGGGAACATTTAGAAGGATCTGGAGAAATGAAGGTGCAACAGTGTAGCAGTTAACAATTCTAAGACTTGAGACTTGACTTTGCCCCTAGATTCCAATCCTGGCTCTTTCTAATCCTCAGGTTTTTTATTTGCAAAATAACGGGTATTATTGGTATCTAAGTTTATACTAAAAATATATTGGTTAGCATTAATATTATGTGAATGGAGCTGATAGCATGAGGTATGCTTAGCTTTTTCATTGCATATGGGAAATCTGTTATCTATGCTCTGCAAATGAGCTTGGATCTTGGGTTTCCTCACATAGTAAATAACTCAGTGGTTGACTTAAAAGGGACTGAAAAAAGCTGAAACAGAAATTAAAGAATTCTGTATGTATCTCCAGCTGGGCAAGAAATCAGACCCCAAATAGTATCTGCCAATACGGTACTAGCAGATGTAAGCCTAGATACGGAGAGGCAGATGGGTTTCATCTCATGTTCCAGTTACTGGTAGTAACTGCGTGGCACACTGTATTTTCACAAGAAAGCTTGTGAAAATTTATTGGGAAAGAATGACTGCTGTGGAATAGGAGATACGAGTGATGGCACAGTGTCATATTGCTGTGGTCTGAATGTATCCTCTAAAATTCATGAAACTTTTGGCCAATGTGATAGTGTTAAGAGGTAGGGCCTTTAGGAAGTGATTAAGTCATGAAGGCAAAGCTCTCGTGGATGAGATTAGGCTCTTATAAAAGGGCTTGAGGGAGTGGATTTCTTCTCTTCTGCTCTTCCGCCATGTGAGGACATAGTGTTCATCCCCCTTTGCCCTTCCTCCTTCTGCCAAATGAGAACATAGTGTTCAAGGTGCTACCTTGGAAGCAGAGACTGCATCCTCACAAGACAACGAACCTGCCAATTCCTTGATCTTGGATTTTTGTTGGTCCATTTTTGCACTTCTATAAAGACATACCTGAGGCCAGGTAATTTCTAAAGAAAGAGGTTTAATTGGTTCTGTGGGCTATACAGGAAGCATGGCACTGGCATTTGCTCTGGGTGGGGGCCTCAGGAAGCTTACAATCATGGTGGAAGGCAAAGGGGGAGCAGGCACATCACATAGTGAGAGCAGAGGCAAAAGAGAAAAGGGGGAGGTCCCAGACTCTGTTAAACAACCAGATCTCATGTGAATGGAGTGAGAACTCACCCATCACCAAGGCGATGGTGCTAAGCCATTCATGAGGAATCCACCCCTATGACCCAATCACCTCCGCCAGGCCCCATCTCCAACATCAGGGATTACATTTCAACATGAGATTCAGAGGGGACAAACATCCAAACAATAGCAGACTTTCTCACTTCAAGAACTGTGAGATACAAATTTCTATTATTTATGAATTACCCCGTCTCAGATATTTTGTTATAGCAGCACAAATGGACTAAGACATATGCATTTGCCAATTCTGGTCTAGGTGTAAAAGGCAAAGAAGGAAAGTTTCAATAATACGTGCATATATCTGTCTTAGCATTTACCACATCATAGCAGCTCCTTTGTTTATGTGCTCCTCTCTCCAATTAAACTACAGGTTTCTGGATGGGAGATCTACTACTATCCCTGTGTTTTACAAAGTGCTCAGTATGTAGTTGGAACATAATCAGTGTGAGAGCTGATTCAGCTATAACTAAATTCTAATTAGGTTCAGATCGAAAGTCCTTACTCTGTAAAACTCATCCCGTTTCTATGTTTATTTTGAAGCCTCCTGCTCTGCTTAATTTCTAATTGAAAATATCTTGGGAAAAGTCTAATATTGTCTTAAGTAAACTAAGTGCAAAAAGATGTTTGCCACACTTTGATCAATATAGAGAAAGAGCAATATGAGATTAGCCTGTGATTTCTCAGCCGTTTTTCAGACCTCATGAAGAACACAACTTAGGTAGGGAACGGCGAAACGTGAGGACACTGGAGACATAAACTTTAGGCCATCTGTGAATAGTAATCAGCTCCCGCCTGCTTCTGCAGCCCATTAGAAACTGAAAAACAAAATCCAAATTGAGTGATTTCTTGTCTTCTTAAATATTTATAGGCAGTCATTAATTCTTAATTTCTGAAATTTTGTCAGACTTGGACCTTTCCACATCATTGACACTCCCAAATAAAATGTGTACTATGGTGTTCAGGAGCTGGAGAATAATTATTCTCCATTATATTTTATTATCTCTATTAATATTTTATTCTCCAATAAATATTCACCATTACAGGAAGTTGGTTAATTGCTCAGTTTTGGCCTTGTTGCCTTCTTTTTCTGGATAGTGACAGTGTAACTATTTAATTAAATTTTGTCATAAGATTTTTTTGGGGGGAGTGGGGACAGGGTTTGGCTCTGTTACCCAGGGTGGAGTGCAGTGGCACGATCTCAGCTTACTGCAACCTCTGCCTCCAAGGCTCAAGCCATCCTCCCGCCACAGCCTCCAGAGAAGCTGGGACAACAGACGCGCACTACCACGCCTGCCTAATTTTTTGTATTTTTTGTAGAGATGGGGCTTCACCATATTGCCAGGCTGGTCTCAAACTCCTGAGCCCAAGCAATCTACCCACCTCAGCCTCCTAAAACGCTGGGATTACAGGCATGAACCACTGCACCCAACCAAATTTTGTCATAAATTTTATAGATATAAAAAAAATGCTATAAAAATAATTCGGTTGAAATGTATGTAAGAGGTATAGGCTTCATAATCTTAATGACGGTTGAGCAAAGGTCATATCCTTAGGGATGTCTCTAATGGCAGAATTTTGGAATCAGCAACACACTGTTTAGCTTTAACTTTCTTATCTGTGTAGTTTGTCAAGCAAGATAATAAACTTAAAGAGTTGATACAAACTGCTAGACATACATTTTCCAAGTACACATATAAGATTACCTAAAGGATGTTATAGTTTTTAGCTCTCTGACAATGTACACATTTGACTCTTACATAGGTTTATCAAAATTCATTTAATTAAAAAGTAGATTACTGCTTATACTTACTTTCCATGATAGTTGCCTTTTTCTCAAATTGTACTTGAGTCATCTTAAGTTTCTCCTCCTTTAATAATATTTTGCTGTTCCATATCTCTGTCTCTTAACAACTTTATCTATCTAGAACACAGTTAAGAACAAGAAACTAAGCAAAAGGCTTTCTGAATGACTTTTGAATTGCCTTGAGCATTGTAGTTCATCTACTCAGAAAAAAAAAAACAAAAAAAACTGCTTCTTGGGTCCTCACCCAGTCAGTTTATTCATAATCTATTAACAATTCTAACAATCTTGGTGCAAAAGAGACACCTATGCATTGTTTAAGTTCTGTATGCAAGGCACTGTAGGGGATGATTTATATGAAGCAGCACAGAGAATATTAAGAAACCCTTCTTGTCCTCAGGGGCTTAAGCCCTAATAGGACATACAAAGCATGTACACAACTAAGAGTAAAACAATGCAGAATAAAGAAAGTTTCGGAGGGAGTTACAAATGAAGGCGCATATTGCTCAGAAGAGAGGGAGATTACTCAGTTCTCTAACTTCCTTCCATACCTACAGTATACAGAAATAGCACATTTAGAAGAGGACACTGCTATAGGCAGGTATGCTGTCAGCAGCTACTGTTACTGCTGACAAGTTCCATTTACACATCACATCAAGAGAGAACATAATTAATTGAGAAAGCAGATACCTGAACTTCAAATATCGAAGAGCCCCTTAGTGTAAGGGCAAACTCTAAAATGTTTTGAGGACATCAATGAATAATATAATAATCAATATAATAATGATCATAGACTTTTAGAATTAAAGTTATTTTAGAGGTCATCTAGGGTACACATTTTATTGACACTTAGAAAGAGTAAATGACTTGCCTAACATGGTCTGAAGGTGTCATCCTTGACTCCTTTAATTTCTCTCTCCCTCACCTTTTCTACCCCTTCCACCTCCTTTCCTCTTCGAATCAATCACTTTGTCTTTTCGCCTCCATTTTTCTCAAATTTATCTTCCCCTTTCCATCTCAATTTTCACTGCTTTTTATCAGAACTTCATTACCTCTTGCCTGCCATTGTTCCATAGGTTCCTAACTCATTCTTCTTCTTCCATTTCTGTCTTTTTTCTATTTCCATTTCTTATCTTCTTAAATCTATATTCCACTTATCTGGCCAAAGTCATCTGACTGAAATGTAAATCTGATGGAAACACTCATTGACTTTATACCACAATAGCTCTCCACTGCCTGCAAACTAAACTTCAAACTCTTACCCATCCATTTCCCACTTTCTACCATCAACTACTGATGTTATTTGTATAATTTAGGGGGACTCAGAACATTGCCCCTTCTTCCTCCTCATTATCTCTTCAAATTCACTTGACTAATATCTCAAACTTTGGGACTCATCTCAGATATCTCCTCCAGGAAACCGAGGCTAAGTTAGGAGCTCTTTCACTCTCCAGGATAGATTTTCATTACATCCTATTATATTTTTACTTCATTGTACTTTAATGTATTTGGCTCCATTCTTTGAATGTAGACTCTTTGGCAGACCATATTTTATTCATCTTTGTATGCCAAAGCCTATCTTAGATGCTTGCTATAGACTGAATGTTTGTGTACTCCCCAAATTCAAATGCTGACACCTAATCCCCTGTGTGATGGTATTTGGAGGTGGGGACTTTGGGAGGTGATTAGTTCATGGGTGCAGAATCCTCATAAGTGGTATCTGTGCCCTTATAAAAGAAACACCAGAGAACTCCTTTGCCCCTTCCACCCCATGAGGGCACAATGAGAAGATGGCTGTCTATGAACCAAGAAGCAGGTCCAACCAGACACTGAACGTGCTGGTCCCTTGATCTTAGACTTCCCAGCCTCCAGAACTGTGAGAAATAAGTGCCTGTTATCTATAAGCCACCTATTCTATGGTATTCTGTTATAGCAGCCTGAATGAGCTAAGACAGTACTCAATATTAGGATATATTAGATTCTCAATAAATGTGTGTTGAATGCATGCACAGCTATCAAAGTAACACTGCCTGAATACTAATAGTCAGACAAGTGTTCTTCCCCTAATACTCCCCGTTCCTGAAACTAGCCATGAATCAAATTACCTGGGAAGGTTTTAAAAAGCACAGATTTCTGGGCTTCATTCCTGTTGTAGTAAGTTAGAATCTTTTCTTTGTATTTTTATGAAGTTTCCCAGGTGATTCTTAAGGGTCAGCCAAACACCTGTGCTCAGGCCAGAGTCTGTAAATCATTGGACAGTGCTTCCTTTCATGAACCTTTAAGAATAATCACATTTGGCTGGGCACAGTGGCTCATGCCTGTAATTCCAGCACATTGGGAGGCCAAGGTGGGTGGATCACCTGAGGTCAGGAGTTCAAGACAAGCCTGGCCAACATGGTGAAATCCTGTCTCTACTAAAAATACAAAAATTAGCTGGGCATGGTGGTGCACGCCTGTAATCCCAGCTACTTGGGAAGCTGAGGCAGGAGAATTTCTTGAACCCGGGAGGTGGAGGCTGCAATGAGCTGAGATTGTGCCACTGCACTCCAGTCTGGGTAACAGAAAGAGACTCTGTTTAAAAAAAAAAAAAAAAATCACATTTAAGAAGTCAAAGCAATGATATGTAATTGATTTTAGAAAGATCTGCATTAGATTAAATTTGGTTAAATTTGTTTTAAATGTGTTTTAAATATGAGTTAAAGGATAAACTCCCAGCTCTCCAGAAAACTCTGCACTCTATAGTAATTTATTTACTAATGGTTTTGCAGAGCCAATATTTTATTTTTTATATCACTCAATTATTTATTTTTCTTCCTTTCCTAGCTCCTCTGAAATGGATTTTATTTCTTATATTAGCTTCCTTAGTGTGACCATTTCTCAATATCTTTTGCTCCTTTCTCCATTTATAGTTAAGAAATCTCTATTCCTTTATTCCTCTTTTTGTAATGAAATGTACCTTTTCAGTCTTTGCTTTCTAAAACTCATGATACTTCATTCAACCCCTCTGTGGGTTATTTGAGTCTCTGCAATGTACCTAAAGATTTCCATTTACAAAAGAAGTGAGTCCAGGGTTTCTTCTTTCCATCACATTGAGTTGATCAGTTTCTGTGACTTGTTAGGGCTCGGCTGAGGATAGGAGGTAGTGTGGGTGGGAATTTGGCTGACTCCACAGTTTTCCATATGCACTGTGTGCTCCTTGTGCCTGAGCAGGAAGCTGGTCTCCACTGACAGACCTGGGAGCAGGAAAACAGCCACTGTGTAGGTGGTTTTGAAGAAACCTCCCTCTGTTTTTCCTGTACCCAGCTGGTTTAAGTTTTTGAATGGTGGTGCTAAAGTGACCTTCAAGTTTTGCCTTTGATTCAATAGGATTTCAGGCTTGTGTTAAAGATTGCCTGTGGTTTTGGACCTGTATTTTAATGCATTTTACAAGACAATTTATCTCCAGTTTTGGTTTTCCATGGGATACATTTTGTATAAGTGTTTATTGTTTTTAATTTTGATTATGCAATTTGATATAAATCCAATGATCTCTCAATGAAAGTTTATACTACTTTCATTGTGGGGGAGGAAAATGAATTTGTTATAATTTTCATTAGTATTATGATTTATGTGATGTGAAGTTACATTCTAGATGAAAGACACAAAACACATGTTATTTTCTAGAAAATTTCCTAAAGTTTATAGTTTTCAGATCACCAAAAATATTGACTACTTTAACATTTTCATCTTCCATTGTTATTATTTTTGCTTTTATTTTTGCTAACTAGCAAAACATATTTGTTTAGATTCTCGTTGTTCACAGGTGCTTAAAATCTAACTGATATGGAGCCGGGCGCGGTGGCTCAAGCCTGTAATCCCAGCATTCTAGAGGCTGAGACGGCTGGGATCGGGCTGTCAGGAGATCGAGACTATCCCATAACACGGTGAAACCCCGCCTCTACTAAAAATAAGAAAAACGAAGGGCGAGGTGGCGATGCTTCTGTGGTCCCAGCTGTCTCGGAGTTGAGGCAGGAGAATGGCGAAAACCCGGAGGCGAGGCTCAGAGCAGCCAGGTCCGGCCACTGCACTCCAGCCTGGGCGACAGAGCCAGACTCAGTCTCAAAAAAAAAAAAAAAAAAAAAAAAAAAAAAAAAAAAAATCTAACTGATATGATATAGCATTTACACAAAGAATATGTTTTGGAGTTGAGAAAATGTCAAAATTAGTTAATGGAACATCTTTATGGTCTTCAAAGATTTATATTCTGAAGACACATCTTCATTCTGCCTTGTCCCAGCAAATTAGCTGATTAATGTAAGGATGGAAGGGCAATTTCAGGTAGAAACCCTAAGATTGTTTGTTAACCTGTCGCTGCGTCCTCCTGAGCATATAGAATGGCACAGTCTTCAGTATTTATTAAGTTGGTGAAGTGGTTCACTTTGGTTATTTAATGAAATATCCTTTACCAACTTTTGCTTAACTTTTCCATATATCTCAAGGAAAATCTGCATTGTAATCTTGTGTGCTAACTTAAATTATTATATTTCAAGGTTAAGTCATTTAAACCTATCATTAGTTAGGTTTGAATATCCATAAAGGTCTATGACTGTCTCCAAGGTAGTATTTTATAACATAAGGTAGTGTCTTTTAAAGTATCAGTAGTGGTAGCCATATGTTGTGCTAGTATCTCTTCTCAATGCTGAAAGCAATTGACAATTTTACATATACATGTTTTATATATACATACTTAAAAACCATATTTTAAGGTTAAAAATTCTTGATAGCAGCTGGTTTTTAAGTATCACATGTAAAAATGCAGAGTATAGTTTTGGGGTTGTCATTTAAAAATTTATTTCAGATGGAGTCATAGCCCTCACAGTTAGAGCTGTTTCATATTTGAGGGTGGTTCATTATGAACTTCCTTAGATAATTGGTCTCAGCAGACTTGGTATTTTTAATATGTACTAATAAATATTAAATACATTTTTCTGCTCTATTTAAACCCAGAGTGTAACCATTATCACTTATTGTGATAGGCAATTAAGTGATCGTATAAGAGATACCTTTTATGATGTCTAGGAAATATGGCATTTTTGGATATGTCAGGGCTATAGTAGACTGATAGCTAAGTTTAAAGCAGGGATGGTACTTGGTAAATTCATGAACTTTAAGTTCAGCAGTGAAGTGTCCAAGCTCTGCAGTCAGACAGGGTTTTAACTTTGATTTTGTCATTTATCAGCAGTGTAACCTCAGTCAAGTTTCTAAGTTCTGTTTTTCTTGTCTGTAGAATGAGAGTAAGGTATCTACCTTATTGTGGTAATTACATGAAAAAAATGCATGATGTGCTTAACATAGTTACATTTACACTTTAAAGTTACAGACTATATTGTAGATTATAAGCTTGATTATAAACTATCACGATTTTTAATCAATTAAGCTTATATGCTTTTTACAAAAATACTTTGATTTTGAAGGTCCTTTTTTCTAAGTAGGGGGCCTAGAAACCTTTTTACTTAGCAGCATTTCTGATAAAAAAAAATCCGTTTTCAAATTGAATTTATAGGATGGTGGAGCTTGAAAAAAACCTTAAGAACACATCTATTCCACCTGTGCATTTATTGGTGCAGAGGCTGAGCCCTGTAGAGTTTAACTGACTTACTCCAAGTTGAAGTATAAAAGGAAGAAAAATCCATGAATTTGATCATTGCTTTTTATGGGCTAATTATGCTAATGGGTATTAGCTCCTTATGGAAGGCAGAAAAATGGGAGTCATCTAGACAATAGGGATCTGATAACATTTAAAAAATAAACTCTCCAAATATTTAATGATATATATATAGATCATAGTTACATAGATCATAGTTTTGTTGTCTTGCTGTAATTGTCAGTGCCTCTTTCACCCTCAATAGTGTCTCAATTTGGATAATATATTATGTGCACTTCCTGTTTAACTGTGTTTATACAGACAAAGAGTGGCAACCATCTGGTAAATTGTGGACTGGGTTGATCCCAAAACAGACTACTTTTTTTCTCGTTCTAAAACTGAGGTTCAGCTGGAATTACTGAACCATTGCTCAACACTTCTTTCCTCTTCTGAATATAGTGTTCTAGAGGAGGAGTTATTAATTGTTTGGAGGAGGTGGAAGGATCTACTAATCTGCTGGA
Source organism: Papio anubis (assembly GCF_008728515.1). Classification (NCBI taxonomy): domain Eukaryota; kingdom Metazoa; phylum Chordata; class Mammalia; order Primates; family Cercopithecidae; genus Papio; species Papio anubis. Next base: position 76,998,421 of record NC_044978.1, read on the forward strand.
ATTATATGCAAAATGGTCAGAGTGTACGTGTGAGCATTTTTCTGGGAGGTGTGTCCATGTTTTCTGTCGGATTCACCCTAAAAGACTAAAAACCATTGCTCCGTTTATGTTCCATAAAGAAATTCCTGGCCCCTGTTGTGATCCTTATTATCAAATCTGTAAGAGACAGAAAGAAATTAATTTCAAATAGTCCTTTTACAATTAATGTACCTCTATAAATTTAAAACTCTTCAGTGAAAATTATTAAAATGAGCCATATGAAATATTGACAAAATCCCTTGAATACGAAGTGCGTGATAGGAGAGCTCATTTACAAGGAAGGAGGAAGGCAACACCAAACAGTGGGTGTCTGAAATTCCTTTACGCCAGAGTAATAGAATTCTTGCCAGTTTTTGACCTGAGGAAATGAACATTTCATATGGTTTATGCTGAATGATCTCACATGCAAATTTAATTCAACAAATTGTATTGAGATTCCACTTTATGAAATCATTGTACAAGAGACTGTTCAAGGAATATACATCTCTCCCCATTTTAGGTGACTCTCAAGAGTTTTAAGTTGAGAAACGACTAGATATGTATTCAATGTGACTCAGTGGCAATCTGACTCAGTACTCGAGGAAATCCAGTTCTAGTCAGGGAGACAGACATTTAAGTAACTAATATAATGCACAGGAGAATAAAAATAAGCATTAAGTAACATACTGTGGGTACACAGAGGAGAAGCAGGGTGGGCTTTCGTGAACAGGCCGTGAACAACAGGATCTCCTCTTGTAGCGAGCAGATGAATGGATGGAACAGACCTGAGGAGTTTGATTTGACATAATTTTTTCTTCCTTGTTATTCTCTCTTCCTGCTTTAATCAAATTAGTTCTCCTTTCTTTCCTTTCCTTTTTTGTCTTCGCCCTTCATCTTTTTTTTTTTTTGAAGTGGGAAGGCAAGAAAAAAAGTTTCTTAAAATGACTAACAGAAGAGCACATGCTTTCAGAGTGCAAATCACTGAGCTCTCTGGGATAAAGAGTCTAAATATATACTTAAATCCAAATATAGACAGAAAAGTATCTGCTGGGTTTCCAGGGAGCACACTGACCAGTTGAATGCAGTTGCTTTATTCTCTGTTTTTTTTTTAAAGAAAAGTCAAGTTTTAAAAATTGTAACTATTAGAAAAAGACAGTACAATCGCTCAATTTTAAATAACTGCCTAACTAGGGAGCAGAGTCCCAGGAGAGGGCTGGCAGAAATAGCACAGGCTTTTTTTAGCTGCCTGTATTTTAACTTTACGCAGAGAAAAATGAAATCTCTGTAATCAAAGTATGTACAAGTATGTATAGAATTAGAAGGCCTAAATTGTTAAGTGGGTAAAGAATTCCTTCAAAGAACATGTAAAAATTCAAATATAATAATATTTTCTACGCACACAGAATTACATATTTTAACCTAGTGATAAGAAGTCATGAACTCTATCAAGAGAAAAAGAAAAGCATGATATACAGTTGCACCCACAGTTAATAATAACTGTATTTGGCAGACAATAATTCTTATTACTATGTATTTAATTTGTAAACATTCAAGGTCTTTGACATTTTGATTTTAAAGCTAATTTTCTAGAACAAATAACAGAAGCATACAGATACTGAAGGTCATCTCTCCTAACTTTCCTATTTCATAGTTGAGGATTTGGAAGCCCAGGGAGAGATGAGGTGGCTTGGTCAAGTCTTCTATTCCATTGGTTATTTAGTGCCATAGCGTCTGTGTCACTTATTTTAATGAGTTTTCAAAATTCATGACAATCAAAAATTATAATTAGGTATTTTTATAAGGATGTATGAAACTTGATGTCAATGATTATTACATTCCAATTTTCTATTTGTTCTAATTGTTCCAAGAAAAGAAGGTTTTGTTCTTTTCTATACAGGTTCTCTGGATGTGACTCTATACTTGGAAAGGGAAGAAGAAAATGGAAGCACACATCAAAATCTTAGTTCTCAATGTTTTAACTAACAGGTTAGTTCAGATATAATTCAGAACTGAGTACATACTGTAAAACGCCCTTGTAGAGGACACAGTTCAATAGTTTTTAGTATATGCACTGTATTGTTCAGATATCATTCATTACCTCATTTTTTTTTCTTTCTTTTTTTTTTTTTTTGAGACAAGGTCTCACTTTGTTGCCCAGGCGTAGTACAGTGGTGTGATCATAGCTTGCTGCAGCCTCCACCTCCTGGGCTCAAGTGATCCTTCCATCTCAGCCTTTTTGGTAGCTAGGACTATAGGTGCATGACACCATGCCCGGCTAATTGTTTGACTTTTTGTAGAGATGGGGGTTTTGCCATGTTGCACAGGCTGGTCTCGAACTTCTGTACTCAAGTGATGCACCTGCCTCGCCCTCCCAAAATGTTGGGATTACAGGTGTGAGCTCCCATGCTTGGCTACATCTATTTCCAGACTATTTTTATCTCTCTCTCTCAAAACCCCATATCCACTGGCAGTCATTCACCATTTTCCCCCTTTTCCCCAGTCCCTGGCAACCACTATTCTACTCTGTTTTTATGGATTTGCCTATTTTGAGCATTTGATATAGATGGAATTGTACAATATGTGGCCTTTTGTGTGTGGCTTCTTTCACTTAGAATAATGTTTTCAAGGTTTATCCATGTTGTACTATGTATCTGTACTTAATTTATTTTAATCGTCATATGAAAAAGTATTGTATATCCATACAATGGAATGTGGCCTATATTTCGGAACATTTTATTTGGCCATTCATCAGTTAATGGACTTTTGAGTGTTTTTCACTTTTTGACTTTTATGACTATTATGACTAATACTGCTATAAATAGTCATGTATAAATTTTTATGTCAACATAAGCTTTCTGATTCTCTTGGTGTATATGCCTAAGAGTAGAGTTGATGGGTCATATGGTAATGCTATGGTCAACATTTTGAGAAACTACCAGGCTGTTTTGCAAAGTGACTTTACTATTTTACATTCCCACCAGCAATGCATGAGGGTTCCAACTTTTCCACATTTTCCTCCAAAAATTGTTAGTGTTTTGTATTTTATTACAGCCATCCTAGTAGGTATGAAGTGGTAGATCACTGAGGTTTTGACATACATTTCCCTAATAACTAGTGGTTTGGAGCCTCTTTCTATGTGCTTATCGATCATTTATGTATCTTCTTTGGAGAATATCAATTCAAATCCTTTATTTTAAACATTGGGTAACTTTGTTTTTAAACTATTGATTTGTAGAAGTTCTGGATATAAATCCCTAATCAGATATATAAATATTTTCTCCCATTTGTGGGCTGTCATTTTATATTCTTGATGATGTCCTTTAAAGCACAAGTATTTTGAATTTTGATGTTATAGCTAAGAAATCATTGCCTAATCCAAAGTCATAAATATTTATTCCAATCTTTTCTTCTAAGAGTTTCATAGTTTTCACTCTTAAATTTAGATATATGATCCATTTAGACTGAATTTTTGTATATGGTATGACATAGGGGTTCAAATTCATTCTTTTGCATATGGGTAGACAGTTGTTCTGGCATCATTTGTTGAAAATATATTCTTCCTCCATTGAACTATCTTGTCACCTATGTTAAAAAATCAATTCACCATAAATTTAAGGATTTATTCCTGGGATCTCAGTTCTCTTCTACTTATCTATATTTCTACACTTATGCCAGTTCCATATTGTCTTGATTAATGTAGCTTTGTAGTAAGTTTTGACATCAGAAAATGCAAGTCCTCAAACTTTGTCGTCTCAAATATTGCTTTGGTTATGTTGAGTCCATTACATTTCTATATAAATTTTAGGATCAGCTTGTCAATTTCTGGGAAAAAAAATCCAGGAATTTTCAATATTTACTGAGGAATAGTTTGTTACAATAAGACCTAGGTACCACAGAGACTACAGAGATGAAACCCAGTCTTTAATCCTAAAAGAATCAACAATCTTGTAATAACACATATATGTCAACCATCACTTTATTGCCTCTCAGCTCCAGATTCACTCCACAATATATGCCCTTTGATAATGGGCAGAATTATCTCGAGAGTCTCCTCCTTACAGTGAGCATGATGCTAAGTTTTCTTAGTAGAGGCTGTTGGAAAGATGTCCCCTGCTGTTTCTGACTACTGCATGGCGAGTTGGTGGAGTGGGTTTGAAGACATCTGGTGGAACTCTGTTTTGGTCACATTCCTAGAATATGCAGTCACTAGGTAACCTTGTAGTTTCAGCCTACCTGGCAATAAGCTTCCCATGGACCCCTTGGCATGGAAACTGGTGTCCCAGAGTCTTCCTGCCCACATGACTGCCTCAATTCCCTGTGCAAACCTGCATGTGGATTGTCAACAGACTGGGAGTTTTCCACTGAGACATTACTGTGTGGCTTGCGTGCTGCCTGGATTCCCACCACCTGTGCATAACTACGCATCTGGCTTCTAATCTGCTAAGCTCTGGCTGCACTCTGGAGGGATGCTTCCTGCTCTCCTAGTGACCCCAGACCAGCTCTGGCTAACGCAAACCAGTGAACTTTTCTGTTTCTGTTATCAGGCTGAACTACACCTTCTCCAATGAGGTCTGTACCCCAGGTCTGGGGAGGGGGGCCCCCTTACAACTTTGTTCTTCCTTGATTACTCTCCTTCAGCCCTAGGGTGCCTTATAGTTTTCTTTTACTGTCTTTGTTTCTGTATATTCATTTATCAGAGTTTAATAATTCTTTGTATTATACTTCTTCTATGTAACCCACTGTGTGATTGAATCCACACTGATACAACAAATAACATTATAGTTCGGAATTTGTTGGTTATATCTTAAGAGATCTGCCAGTGAGATAAGGATTTGGAGCTCACAGTCTATTGATGGAATCAGGAAAGACTTAATGAGGGAGTGCAATTTAAGATGAGCCTTGAAGTATGGATAAGGATTTCCTTTGAACTTACCATTAGGGAGCTTATCGTTTTAAGATGATTGCTCAGATCTCCACTTCAAGGGTAAAGACATTTACAAACTGAATTATACTATTTGTCCCAAACAGCTCTCCTTTACTCCTAACTGACAAGCTTACCCTGGATTTTGCTAATGGTCTGGGTGGAGTTGCTAAACAAGGATTTAGAGATGAGCAGAAGAGATACCTGAACCTAAGTGGGTCCCTGACCCCCAAACAAGAAATATTTAAATGACATCTCCTCAGAATTACTTAATGAAATGTCTGAAAGAAAGGCTTTGATGGACTGTTTAGTTTAGTTAGAAATGAACACCCATAGCCATATGTACCATTTAATTTCCTCTCCAAATGTTTGCATACTGTTTGGTAGATGTGGCCTATATTTCGGAAGATTTTTTTTCCTTTGAAGTACGCCATTACACTGTTTTATTTCCTATTTGAACACCAAGTACACATTACTTTTCATTTCTTTTTGCTTGCCAAGTCTTTTTAAAAATATCGAATAAAAACTAGTGATTTGTAGGGCTATTCAAAGCATGGTTCCTGGACCAACAGAATCAGCATCATTTGTGAGCTTATTAGAAAAGCAAATTTTGGGGCTTACCTCAGACTTAATGAATCAGAATCTCTGAGGGGTGGGGCCCTGAATGTGTGTTTTAACCAGTTTTCTAGGTGATTTTATGCACACTAAAGTTTGAGAAGCGCCAGTTAAGATTTTACAAATTGCATTTCATTTGAGACACATTCTAGAATTTAAAAAATATCTGGGATCTTAAAAGCCACTTCCAGTTGGGAGTGTGTATCTCTAGCAACCCTGATAGGTTGGCATCTAAATGCTGCTTAACATTTTTTACAGATGGGAGTTCACCACCTCACAAATCAATCTGTTACCTTTGGGAACAATTCAAATTATTGAAAAATCTCAAGGCCAGGCACAGTGGCTCTTGCTTGTAATCCCAGCACAGTGGGAAGCTGAGGTGGGAGGACCCCTTGAGCATAGGAGTTCAAGACCAGCCTAGGCAACACAGCAAGACTCCAGCTCTACAAAAAATAAAAAATAAAAAACAATAAATAAATAAATAAATAAATAATCTGGGCATGGTTATGTGTACTTGTGTACCCAGCTCTTAAGGAAGCTGAGCTGGGAAGGCTGCTTGAGCTCAGGAGGCTGAGGCTGCTGTGGACCATGATCATGCCCCTGCACTCTAGTCTGGGCAAGAGAGTGAGAATCTGTCTGAAAACAAAACAAAACAAAACAAAAAGAAGAAGAAGGAAGAAAAATCTCATTTATTATGCATTTAATCCAAATTGAGTTAATTGCTCCTTTCGATCTTTGTTCCCAATCCTCCTTATGAGGAGCATGAAATAAATCTAGTTTCTTTCTTTCTTTCTTTCTTTTTTTTTGGAGACAGTCTCGCTTTGTTACCCAAGCTGGAGTTCAATGGCACAATCTTGGCTCACTGCAAGCTCCACCTCCCAGGTTCAAGCAATTCTCCTGCCTCAGGGATTACAGGTGCCCACCACTACACCCTAATTTTTGTATTTTTAGTAGTGGGGTTTCACCATGTTGGCCAGGCTGGTCTTGAACTTCTGATCTCAGGTGATCCACCCGCCTTGGCCTCTCAAAGTGCTGGGATTACAGGCGTGAGCCACTGCACCTGGCCTAAATCCAGTTTCTTTTATACAGTCCAGACACTTACATATGTGAGACAGCTGTCAGCTCTGTCCTAAGAATTTTCTTCTCAAGAGAGAACATTCTTAGTCCCTTTACTTTCCCCACCTAATAAAGCCTTTTGGATTCTTCATTCAGAAGGTATTTCTATATTGACATTCTGCCTAAAAACATCACATCCAGGCTGAGCACGGTGGGGGCTCATGTCTATAAGCTTAGAACTTTGAGAGGCTGAAGTGGGAGGATGGCTTGAGCTCAGGAGTTCAAGACTGGTCTGAGTAACATAGCAAGACCCTGTCTTTACAAAAAAAAGAAAAAGAAAAACATCACCCCCAGAATTAAATATAAACTTTTCCAAGATGTTTATCCAATTAAGGCTATTAAAGATTGTTCTACCAGATGTAGAAATTAACTGAATCCTCTCCTGGACTTTAGAAAGTTGAATTCCAAGCCTGATTTTGGACAGAACACTCAATTTCTGTGGATTTAATTAAAACTGGAATTACTATGTGGCACTTAAACCTGGGGAATTGCTAATGTTTAAGAAGCAGATATTGCCAATAGAACTTTTGAAAAGAATTGAAATGGAATGGTCACAAAAGCCAGAAGAATCAGTAGAAAGTCATGTTGCAGCTATTTGATTCTTTCTCGTAATAGGTATGTGCTAAGACCTCAGTCTGGACAAGTCCCAGGAGCCTGGGTTGGGCTTCAAGACAGGGTATTTTTTGCCCAGGGTGCCATAGTTCTCCATAAGGAATCAGGGGTAATTGATAGATACAATGTTCTGCTAGTGGGCAAGGTTGGAGTAAAGTTAGACAGTCCAAAACTGGGTCGAGCAGGCCTGCATGAAAAGAGATTGTTGGTGAAGAAAGGACAGATGACTGTGGATCAATAGCAGCGTGTTCTCATTCATGTCCTTCCATGCTTGCTTTCACAGATATGCTGGATGACTTTAAAGATCAGAAGACAAGTGGCATGCCTGTAATCTCAGCACTTTGGGAGGCTGAGGCAGGTAGATCACTTGAGGTCAGGAGTTTGAGAGCATCCTGGCCAACACAGTGAAACCCTGTCTCTACTAAAAATACAAAAATTAGTGGGGCCTGGTGGTGCATGCCTGTAATCCCAGCTACTCAGGAGGCTGAGGTGGGAGAATTGCTTGAATCTGGGAGGTGGAGGTTGAAGTGAGCCTAGATTGCACCACTGCACTCCAGCCTGGATGACGGAGCAAGACTCCATCACTGCACCCCCACTGCCAAAAAAAAAAAAAAAAAAAAAAAAAAGAAAGATGCGTGAACAGTTGAAGCCCAAGAGCACAAAATTACAAAATTTTGGCACTATCAAATGACAGAAAAGTTAACAACAACCAAAAAAACAAAGGTAGAAAGATGTTGAACGCAATAGAATGCTTTTGTTGCAGTATAAAATGGAATTTAAACTGGCTAAACAAAAGAGATTTATTTGTTTGCACAATTAAAAAGTAAAGATGTAGAACCATCTTCAAGAGTGGCCTTATCAATCTTTCTCTGGGATTCTGTGGGCCTTGCCATCCTGCATGTGTTATGTTTATCCTCAGGCTAGGCCAGGGGGTCATTTCCTGGGGAAGAGAGCATGTAGCTCCTGAAGGGTTGATTGAAAGGCTTGTGGTTTGCCTTGATTAGCTAACTTCTGGACCAATCACTGTAGCTAGGGGGAGTGCCTTGCACTGTAGAAGGAGATAGTATAATTGTTTTTTAATGCCTCATGATATGTCTGGCTGTGTCCCCACCCAAATCTCATCTTGAATTGTAACTCCGACAATTCCCACATGTTGCAGGATGTACCCAGTGTGAGGTGATTGAATTATGGGGGCAGGTCTTTCCTGCGCTGTTCTTGTGATAGTGAATGAATCTCACAAGATCTGATGGTTTTAAAAACGGGAGTTTCCCTACACAAGCTCTCTTTTTTGCCTGCTGCTCCTCCTTGCCTTCTGCTGTGATTGTGAGGCTTCCCCAGCCATGTGGAACTGTATGTCCATTACACGTCTTTTTTGTAAATTGCCAAGTCTCAGGTATGTCTTTGTCAGCAGTGTAAAAATAGACTAATACACCTCCCAAACCCCACAGCTGCTAAATAGTGGGGGAAGAGTGAGTCATCACTTGAGCAGACTGCAACTCAAGGCCTACATAATCTTAATGCCTACTGATCTCTTGTTTCTTCCAGGAAAAGCTCCAGGGAGGGCTTTGGAGGGGCTGGTCCATGTGCTCTTTCCTGAACCAATGCTAGGATTAAGGGGGATAGCCCAGAGTTGTGTGTTAGCTGCCAGAAGTGAATGGGAAGAGTCAGCACCACACAAACAACATGGAACAAACTCCTCATAGTCACCACAGTCCCTTCAGTGGGTTTTGTGGATTAGTGATAGTGATACCACAGTTATAAAATAGTCTCCATTTTCTGCTCCAGAGAATGATTTTATTTTCATTTTCATTCTTTGTAGAGCTTATTTATGTGTTTTTATAATCTGTTGACTCGGTTTTTTAAAAAAATAATTTTCATTTCATTTTCATGTAAAGGATCAGTGATATCTTTCTTGGTAATCTGCAAATTCCTCCAAAGCAGGTGTCCTCTTCTCCTCTCTCCTCTCCTCTCCTCTCCTCTCCTCTCCTCTCCTCTCCTCTCCTCTCCTATCCTCTCCTCCCCTCCCCTCCCCTCTCCTCTCCCCTCCCTTCCCCTCCCCTCCCCTCCTTTTGTCTCCCCCTTCCTTCTCCTTTCCTTTCCCTTCCCTTCCCTTCCCTCTTCCTTTCCCCCTTCCCCCTTCCCCCTTCCCTTCCCTTTCCTTTCTTCCCTTCCCTTCCCTTCCCTTCCTTCTTCTTTCATTTCTCTTTAAGACTTTTTACTACCAGTTCAATCATGGATTTTTAGTAGTAAGCTAAAGCTGGTTCCTTCTGGCTCTCTAGGGTCAATAGCTAAATGTTCAGAAAGTTTTTGAGTTGGTTTTAAACCATTAGTGCCTTAAAATTGTCCCTGGGGGAGTATTTATACCATGGAAATTGGAAATGCTACAAATCAGGACTTTTCTCCCTCAGCCAATTAGCTGTAAACCACTAATCCCGTGTCAAAACATATTATAATAAAATGCTTTTCCTGTGTTATAGTTCATCCTCTAGGAAGTAAATTGTAATTCCAGTTTCCATTTTCTGTCTGTATTGTGTTTAAAGATTTAAAAACATAAAATTGTTAGGAGATTAAGTACAATTTTTCAAATAATATTGAGTCCATTATATATTTTTTTTCTGATTTCAAAACCTGAGAGTCTTAAAAAATAAAAAGACAAGCCACAAATTGGAAGAACATATTTGCAAGTAATACATCTGGTAAACTATTTCCATCCAGACTACATAAGGGATACCTATAACTCAATAAATGGAAGACAAACTATCCAACTAAAAAATAGGGAAAAGAGCTGGGTGTGGTAGCTCATGCTTGTAATCCCAGCACTTTGGGAGGCTAGGGCGGGAGAATTGCTTGGGCCCAGGAGTTTCAGATCACCCTGGATAGCATAGCGAGACCTCATCTCTCTAAAAAAACCCCCAAAAAACAAAAACAAAACAAAACAAATATATATATATATAGGCAAAATGTATGTATAGACTTTTTTTTTTTTCTGAAACAGAGTCTTACTCTGTTGCCCAGTCTGGAGTGCGATGGCACAATCTCAGCTCACAGCAACCTGTGCCTCCTAGGTTCAAGCGATTCTCCTGCCTCAGCCTCCAGAGCAGCTGGGATTATAGGCATGTGCCACCACACCTGGCTAATTTTTGTATTTTTTAGTAGAGATGAGGTTTCACTATGTTAGCCAGGCTGATCTGAAATTCCTGAGCTCAGGTGATCCACCCACCTTGGCCTCCCAAAGTGTTGGGATTACAGGCATGGACCACCATACCCAATCTGAATAAACATTTAACAAAGAAAATACAAAATGGCTAATAATCTCATGAAGAAAAGCTTAACACCATTAATCATTAGGGAAATGCAAAATAAAACTACATGCTATTATTACATACCTACTAAAATGGCTATAATAAAAAAGACTGACAATATCAAGTTTTTGCTAAGATGTGTGTAGAAATTGGAAATCTCATACATTGCTGGTCAGGAATGCAAAAACAGTGCAACTTCTATGGAAAACAGTTTGGCAGTTCCTCAAAAAGGTAAATATAGAATCTTTAATCTAGAAATTCCACTCCTAGATATATACCCAAGAGAGTTGGAAACATGCACCCACACAAAATTTGCACATGAATGTTCATAACAGCATTATGTGTAATAGCCAGATGGAAACAATCCAGATGTTCATAAACTAATGAGTGGATACATAAAAAGTGATATATTATCTACACAGTGGAGTACTATTCAGCAATAAAAAGGAATGGCTATTGATACATGATACAACATGAATGAACCCTAAAACATTATGTTAAGTGAAAGAAGCCAGACACAGAAGACTGTCTTGTATAATTTCATTTACAAGAAACCTTAAGAAAAAGGCAAATCTTATAGTGACCCCAAAAAAAAAAAAAAAAAAAAATCAATTATTGCCTGGACCTGAGAGTAGGAATGTAAGTGATTGCAAATAGGCACCAGGGACTTTTTTGGAGTGATGAAAATATTTTTAAGTGAACAGTGGTTGCTACACGACTCCATAAATTTACAAGAAATCATTGTACACTTATGTTGAACAAATTTAAAGATATGTAAATTATGCCATTCCTTACCCTGCCAACACCTAGTTGCATGGAAGTGGAGGCTTGGGTACCTTCAAGATTCAGCTTCACAGTAAGCCACTGCCATGGCCGAGGAAGGCATTACTGCTGGAGGTTTAATGGATGTTAATACTGCTTTACAAGAGGTGCTGAAGACTGCCCTCATCCATGATGGCCTAGCATGTGGAATTCTCGAAGCTGCCAAAGCCTTAGACAAGTGCCAAGCCCATCTTTGTGTGCTTGCATCCAACTCTGATGAGCCTGTGTATGTCAAGTTGGTGGAGGCCTTTTGTGCTAAACACCAAATCAACCGACTTAAGGTTGATGACAAGAAACTGGAGGAATAAGTAGGCCTCTGTGAAACTGACAGAGAGGGGAAGTCCTGTAAAGTGGTTAGTGGCAGTTGTGTAGAAGTTAAGGACGCTGGCAAGGAGTGTCAGGCCAAGGATGTCATCAAAGAGTACTTCAAATGCAAGAAATGAACACATAAAACTTTGGTGCATACCAACATGCACACGCACCCACTCACACACACAAATTATGGCTCTGTAATAAAGCTGTTTCAAACAGCCTGAAAGTCACAAATTCACTTATGTATTTCTCATTAATAAGTAAAAGTAATAAGCCTTCAGGGGTTTAACCTTTTCAGCTTGTTTCATCCGCACTCTTCAAACTTTGATGAGTGACTCAGAAACATTGAATATGCATACTTTTCCCAGGAACAAGATATTTAATCTTTTCCTTGGTTTTAGAATCTAACCTACTGAATGAAAATATTTTAGAGTTATGTTATAATTTGATGACTGCTTATGTGGAAATTAACTATCACAAAGAAAATTGGGAGACATTTCCAGTCATACGCTTGTCAAAGTGGAAAAAGTTTTAATGATATAAAAACATAACTAAATAAAAACACATGGAAATGCATGCACACACACACAAAGTAAGAAATTTATGATTAAGGATGACTTTGGATTTTTAAAATATAATCTTATTCTATGTACTTTATCCAGGTAGATTGTTATTTACCTTTTCACAGTATTTTCAACTGCGGCACATTATAATTTTTTCTGGGCATTGCTTTTATTATTTGATTGTTCTGATAATCAGGAAGTCATTCTTCATGCAATTTGAATTAACTCCTATCTCCTTACAATCTACCTTGTGATTAAAAATGGGGAAAGATTTGGCTGTGTTCTGAAAATGTGCTGTGGCTGACCCGGCAGCCATAATTTCAAAGTTTATTCTGGCTCTTCAACTCTGTACTGGGAGGCCTTGAGAAGAGTTTGAAGAAGGTTGCAGTGATTTCAATCTTTCTGTGTAAGAAAACTGGACTTTTTAAGAGGCCTCAGGTGTGGTACTCATGCCTATAATTCCAGCCTTTGGGAGGCCAAGGTGAACAGATCATTTGAGGCCAGGAGTTCAAGACCAGCCTGGCCAACATGGTGAAACCCCATCTCTACTAAAAATACAAAAATTAGCCGGGCGTGGTGGCAAGTGCCTGTAGTCTCAGGTACTAGGGAGGCTGAGGCACGAGAATTGCTTGAACCTGGGAGGCAGAGGTTGCACTGAGCCAAGATAATGCCACTGCACTCCAGCCTGGGTGACAGAGCCAGACTCTGTCTCAAAAAAAAAAAAAAAAAAAAAGAAAGAAAGAAAAAGAAAATATGACTTTTTTTATTGTATGAGGGATGGAGCCCCGGAGGCAGAACAGCTAGACAACTAAACAGCAGGGCAGGAGTTTGTCTGCCAAGTTACAGAAATGCTTACAAGACTTTGTAGAAACAGCAATTAAAATGTTACTTTATAGATATTTCTGTTGCTCTGAAGTAAATTCTCTCCATCGTCCCCAAACTTCAGCAAAGTCAGCTTCTCTGGAAAGCTTGTGTAAAAAGATGTTCATCAATCTTTCTCACTGTGGTTAAGAGGTAGATGGAGAATGCCAGAACAGGAGATGAGCTTCTTGTGTGGATCTATTCAGGCTAACGAGAGTTAGCAAATGCTAAATGGTCGTTAGTAGAAGCAGAGCCAAAAGTAATCACAGAGACTTAGGCTTCCTGATACTTCTTAGAAATTTGGGACAGAGTTAGACTGCCTGTATATATGGTCTTAAAAGAAAGCATCAAAATGTTCTGTTTGTATTAATACATACCGATTGTTTTTGGAGGTCAGTGAAAGGCTTGAATATACTTCTTCCTTAGGCTGTACTAATACTATAAACCTAACACAAGAAAAACTTTTCTTTATTTTGAGATAGGATCTTGCTCTGTTGCCCAGGCTGGTGTATAGTGGTGCAATCACAGCTCACAGCAGCCTAAACTCTAGGGCTCAAGAGATCCTCCCACCTCAGCCTACCAAGTAGCTGGGACCACAGGTGCACACCAACATGCTTAGCTAATTTTTTTGTTTTTTTGTAGAGATGGGAATCTCCCTACCTTGCCCAGGCTGATCTTGAACTACTGGGCTAAAAGGATCCTCCTGCCTTAGCCTCCTAAAATGTTGGGATTATAGGCGTGAGCCCCCGTGCAAGGCCCAAGAAGAGCTTTTGAAGAAGAGAATTGGCATATGTATGTGTGTTTAAAACTACCCTCTGGTAATATTATTCTTAATCTTACAACAATAAGATTACATTGATGAGGTCAGATTCGAGTTATTTTTTTAGGATATCTGCAGTATAATTTATAAGTTACTTTAACTTCTATTTATTCCCAGACCCGCTTTCCAAGGTTTATCACCCCCACTCTGCTAGCTAATGTTCCTGAAATTCTAGATTTCTAAATAATGTCCTCATATTGCAACTTCTTAATCTGTCATTTGGGACTTAGCTTTTTTCCCCCTGTATTAGTCTGTGTTTAATTTGGGGAAATGCAACCACTCTAGTAATTTAGTACAGGGAATTACCAATTCAGTGCAGTGATTACCAAATTGCTGGGAGTAGGGGATGGGGTAGGGAAAAACTGAGTGGGAGGCAAAGGCTATTGCAGGACTATTGGGTTCAGTGGCATACCATGGCGAGTAGGGTTGATACAGAGGTCAGGTGGCTGCTGTTGTCACCTCTGCTAATGCCCCACATCCATGAAGTCCTATAGAGACATTGGGATGTGAAGTCTGCCTACTGCAAACATTCTTTTTCTTCTTTTCTTTTCTTTGAAGACAGCGTCTTGCTCTGCCACCCAGACTGGAGTGCAATGATGGGATCTCAGCTCACTACAACCTCTGCCTCCTGGGTTCAAGCGATTCTCCTGCTTTAGCCTCCTGAGTAGCTGGGATTACAGGCACCTACCACCACAGCTGGCTAATTTTGTATTTTTAGTAGTAGAGATGGGGTTTCATTATGTTGGCCAAGCTCATCTCAAACTCCTGAGCTCAGGTGATCCACCTACCTCTCAAAGTGCTGGGATTACAGGCGTGAGCCACTGTGCCCGGCCTACTGCAAACATTCTTATCTGTCTAATCTTGTTTACCAGCTGCCTCAGCCACAAGGAAATGGCCTTTGCCTCACTTCTGCCTTCCAAATCTCAAATGAGTGCGTCTTATGACAGAACTTAAATTGCATCCAGAACTGTGGCTGCAGGACCTTTTGGGAAATGTGGTCATTTTTAGCTTCCCAGCCTTCATAATTAAGGGGGTACGCTGAAAGTGTGCAAATGTATATTGAAGGCCAAATGATAATAAGTTTCCTTCCCCTACCCCTGATGTAGTTACACTAGCAGTTTTGGCTAAAGCAATACTCAGTGTTTACATTATCATGACTGTGCAAATGTTATGCAATGTTTAGCCATGCTGTGCACTACGCCACACCTCTTTCGCGTATAATACTTTTCCCTGCAGTTAACAATCCTCCCCTTTCATTTGCCAAATTTGCTAAGATATTCTTGCCGATTTATCAGATCTTATGATATCTCTGTCACATGCTTCTCAATAATCCTTTCAATGTATTTAAATATGAATTGGGGATGGAGGGGCAAATGTGACAGAGTTGGTGTGTAAGTCTGGCTGCTATTGTTCTGAATGTAGAGTAGAAAAAGCAGCTGAAAGTCTCAGTTTTCAGCATCCAGATTTTCACTTAATCCCTCACTTCCTGTTTTCAGTCTTTCATCCCCCACAGTATGTTTGGTTTCAGGAGTTCAGGGTTTCTCTGAGCGAAAAATTCTGGTCCTTGATGGGTGAGGTGAAGTGGGAAAGGGACCTAGACTTCCAGTCGCTTCATAAACAAACAAACTGTACAGTCTTTCAACTAGGCCCTGATTTCAGCTTGAGCCTCACTGCTACTTCCCATAGGAACTCTGCTGTCCTAGCCTCAAGCCTCCAGATAACACATTGGCTGGCTTTACTAGTTTCTCACTCTGTGGACCCTGAGGTTACACTGCTAAATTAGTTACTTCTGCTCTATCTTCTTTTCCACTAAATTTGTTGAGATATTTCTCACCTGCTATTGTCCGTTTATCTTTTTTTTTCATGTACTTTACCGCCTTTTAACTCTTCTCTTTTTTTTCTCCATTTTTGTGGGATTTGTGAAAACAGAAGAAATAGATGTTTGATCTGGTTTGGCTGTGTCCCCACCCAAAACTCACCTTGAACTGTAACAATCTGCACATGTCATGGGAACGACCTGGTGGGATGTAATTGAATCATGGGGGTGGTTTCCCCGGTGCTGTTCTCGTGACAGTGAGTGAGTTCTCACGAGATCTGATGGTTTTATAAGCGTCTGGCATTTCCCCTCCCGGCGCTCATTCTCTCTCTTGCCACCCTCTGAAGAGGTGCCTTCCACCATGATTGTAGGTTTCCTGAGACCTCCCCAGCCATGCAGACCTGTGAGTCAGTTAAACCTCTTTTCTTTATAAATTACTCAGTCTCAGGAAGTTCTTTATAGCAGCATGAGAACGGACTAATACAATGTTCAATTAACTGTGCTAACTAGAATTGTCTGTGCCTTTCCCACCACAACCTGTATTTTCTCCATAAGGTTTTTTTGATTTTCCTGTGGTGATTATGACATTTTAGAAATGCTTTACTGCATTTTTATATATAAAGAAATTGAGGCTCAGAAAGATTAGCTAATGTATTCAAGATCAAATAGTTAGAAAGTAGCAGAGTCAGAACTGAAAATTTGGTCTCATTAAGTTCCAGGGAAGCATTAGGACCTGGAGAGTGACTTGTATTGTAGACACCCTGAAATATCTATTGAATGAATAAATAATTTTCACAAATTCTCATGCAGTCTTTGTGTGAACTACCCCATCATGTGCACTGGTAATATTCTGCATCTTGATCTGGCTTCCTATTTTACAGGTGTGTTCAGTTTGTGAACATTCTATTCTGGAAGGTTTTTTTTTTTTTTTTTTTTTTTTTTTAAATCTCATGAGAGGGCAGGACCTGGAAGATCAGGAAGGGCCAGGACTTGGAAACGGTCATAGGGAAGATACTGAATGGACGACCCTTCAGGAAAATGCTGTGGGAAAATCTGGCCTGCAATCAGATCATGGTATCCAGGAGGAATTGTCATAGGAAAAACAGAAATAAAAAAACAAACAACAAAAAACCCAAAAAAACAGTCCAGTCCAGTATGGAAACACTGTGGAAAAATCTGGCCTGCAATGAGATTATGGTATCCAGAATGAATTGCCATAGAAAAAAATAAAAACAACAAACAAACCTCCAAACAGTCCAGTAAAATAGAGCGAATGCATCTGGGAGACTGAAGACGTACCGAGTACAGTCAAGCAGGTGGAATATGGGAAAAGAATATGAAAAGCTAAAATTAAAGTGGATAAAAAGCATACTGTAGATTTTTAGTAGATATTAGGGCCTATATTCTGAAAGGGAAGATAGGAGTCAAGAACTAAAGCGTTGACAGGTTTTCAAGAATAAATTTACGATTTATTTCTTAAATTATCTCCAGTTTTCTCATATCCTTATAAAACTGTGGTGATACAACTAGCTTGGGTGCACTACAGGTTTGACATGTTTTAGTTGGCACATTGTAGTTTATAAAAGAAATGACATGAGTATAAAAACAAATGTGATGCACTAAGTAAAAGAGTGCTAAGAGAAAGTACTGTGCTTATTTTTGTGTAATATTTTATTTTTAAACCATTTTAATTTTTAAAAACATAAATTACTCATGATTCTTTCACTTTTTTGAATATATAAAAATGTTTTTATGACATAAAGAGAGTTACTGTCAATGTCCAGTTTGACCGCAAACATTAGTTTACAACTTATAGCTGCATTATTGTTTAAATATTTTTTGGTAGTATGATAAATGGACAGAAAATCAAATTATACTTGCAAAACTGAATGAATTTTCACAAACTGAACACTTCTGTGTCATGAAAGCCAGACCAAGGCAAAGAATATTATCAGCATTGCAGAACCCCTCTTTGTGCACTGAAGCCACTAACCAACCCTCCCACCTTCCCCAACAAGAGTAACTGTCTTGACTTCTAAACATTGTACATCAGTTTTACCTGTTTTTATATTTTATATTAAGAAAATCATACATTATATACTGTTTTTGTGTTTGACTTCTTTTCACTCATCATTGTTTATGACAGTTATCCATGTCATTAGGCATAGTAGATCATTTATTCTCATTTATGTATATTATTCCACATTGAGAATATTTTATACTTTATTCTACTGTTGATGGGCTATAAACATGCCAATTATTTTAAAGGAAAAATATTAATATAAAGAATTGGTTAAATAGGTGTTGGAGGACTGAAAGGGGAAAAGGAAACACTAAGATAATACAAAGACAATTAACTGCAGGAAGCACCTGTCAGACTTGTGGACAAAGGGGAAAGTTAAGATCATTAGAACCTAGAAGTTGAGAGGAGAAGTTCTATGGAGATGGAATCAAGATCTCTGAAGAGGGGTTGTGGCTCAGGGGGTGCTGATGCCTTGGGACCTTGTAAAAGGGGTCCCCGAGGATCCCAGATGGTACAGATTCCTCTGAGGGGGATGAGGAGACTGGCTCTGAGAGTGTGGGAAAAACTGAACACCGCAACCAATTGCCAATGCCGGAGTGAAGAACCATTGTTGTAATGATGCTGACAGAAGCAGAAAGCAAAACAGGAAGGAATCTAGTTCCTTCTCCCTTGGCAAGCCTTCCAGTCTCTCTTTAGCACTTCCCTTGGTAGAACCCAACATAGATTTATCTGGCAAAGTAGAAACACGTTTGCAGAATTTCAGCCTCGACGTTACAAAGCAGAGTACAGAATGATAGTTTTGGAGCTGAGAAATAATAACTGGAAAACCAGTTATATGTAGTTTCCAGGTATTAGCTCTCACTGACTGTCTTAGTCCCTTTGGGCTGCTATAACAGAATACCTTGGACTGTGTAATTTATAAACAATAGAAATGCATGACTCACAGTTCTGGAGGCTGGAAAGTCTAAGATCAAGGTGCCAGCAGATTTGATGTCTGGTGAGGGCCTGTTTCTCATAGATGGTGCTTCCTTTGTGTCCTCACATGGTGGAAGGGGCAAACAAGCTCTCACAGGCATCTTTTACAAGGGCATTAATTCCATTTACTGCCCTCCTGACTTAGTGACCTCCCAAAGGCCCTACCTCGTTTTTTTTCTTTTTTTTTTTTTTGAGACGGAGTCTTGCTCTGTCGCCCAGGCTGGAGTGCAGTGGCCCGATCTCAGCTCACTGCAAGCTCCGCCTCCCGGGTTCACGCCATTGTCCTGCCTCAGTCTGCCGAGTAGCTGGGATTACAGGTGCCCACCACCTCGCCCAGCTAATTTTTTTTTGTATTTTTAGTAGAGACGGGGTTTCACCGTGTTAGCCAGGATGGTCTCGATCTCCTGGCCTCATGATCCGCCCGTCTCGGCCTCCCAAAGTGCTGGGATTACAGGCTTGAGCCACTGCGCCAGGCCAGGCCCTACCTCTTAATATCAACACATTGTGGATGAGGTTTCAGTATATACATTTTTGAGAGACACAAACATTCAGACATTGGCATCAATAGTGCTACTGTGAATACTCTAGTATATGTTCTTTGGTAAATATATGTTTACAGTTCTCTTGGGTTTATATACAGGAGTGGAACTGTTGAGTCACAGCCTATGTATATATGCAATTTTAGTAGAAATTGCTAAAGAGGGCCGGGCGCGGTGGCTCAAGCCTGTAATCCCAGCACTTTGGGAGGCCGAGACGGGCGGATCATGAGGTCAGGAGATCGAGACCATCTTGGCTAACACAGTGAAACCCCGTCTCTACTAAAAAATACAAAAAACTAGCCGGGCGAGGTGGCGGGCACCTGTAGTCCCAGCTACTCGGGAGGCTGAGGCAGGAGAATGGCGCAAACCCGGGAGGCGGAGCTTGCAGTGAGCTGAGATCCGGCCACTGCACTCCAGCCCGGGCGACAGCGCGAGACTCCGTCTCAAAAAAAAAAAAAAAAAAAAAAAAAAAAGAAATTGCTAAAGAGTTTTAAAAGTTATACCAATTTGTACTGTCACCAGCAGTATATGAAAGTCTCAGATGTGTGGGTGTGCAGTAGCACCTCATTGTGATTTTATTTGTATTTCTTTGACAAGTAATGAACTTCAGCCCCCCAAAATTAATTGGCCATCTTGATATTCTCTTCTGTAAAATGCCTATTCAGGCCATTTGTTCGTCTTTCTACTGGGGTGTCTGATTTTTTTCTTACTAATTTGTAGGAGTTCCCCATATATTCGGGATATTAGTACTTTGCCAGATACATACATTGTGAGTATCTTATCTCACTCCATGAATTGTATTTTCACTCTTAAAAGTTACTAGTTACTAGTGTCTTTTGAGAGAGAAAAATTATTAATTTTAAGATAATCCAATATTTGAAAAATTTCCTTCATAGTTTTCCTTTACTTTCATAACTTGACTGACTGCCTGGTAGAGAGGCCTAGCTTTCCCCTCATCTCAGCTTTTGACATGCCTTCCTCGCTAAGCTTAATCATTTCTAGCTTTTGATTTAGAGTACGAAATGTGTGATCTTCCTTTCCTTGAACACTTAGAGGCCACTGTAGGTTTTTTAATTGGCCAATTTCAATATTGTTGTGTCTCAGGGAACAGGGAGGCCAGCGGGGGGGAGAGAGAGAGAGACCGCTGGTTGGTGGAGTAGTGGGGACACACACAACATTTACCAATTAAATTTGCTGTCTTATATGGGCATGGTGCAGGGTGTCCCCAGTTACAATAATAACGTAAAAGATCACTGATCACAGATCGCCATAACAGATATATTAGTAATGAAAAAGCTTGAAATATTGTGAGAGTTTCCAAATGTGACTCAGAGACATGAAGTGAGCACATGCTTTTGGGAAAATGGCACTGATAGACTTGCTATCTACAGGGTTGCCAGAAGCCTGCAATCTGTAAAAATCACAATATTTGTGAACTACAAATAAAATGAAGTGTAACAAAACAAAGTATGCCTGTAGATAATGGCAGTACTTTCCCAAAACTGATGAAACACATCAAAGATAGATATTGCCAAATTGCCTTTCAAAAATTTTGCAACAATGTATTGTTTCATTAATTGTATATGAACTCATGACATCATTGGGTTTTATCAAATTAAAAAAGGAATGCTAATCTGATAAGTATGCAATTTTGTCATTTTTATTTCCATTTTTAAAATAAAAAAATAATTTTTTAATGTTTGCCACTTATTTTAATTTCTGTGAATGGTCTGTCTGTGTCCTGTTGCCAACGGTTTAGTTTAGTTAGTTTATCGTCATGCGGAGGGTTTACAATTTTATAAGGTTAGATTTATAAGTTTATGTTTATGGCTTTTGTGGTTCTGGATTATGCTTATGAAGGCATTTTCCCTTTTAAGATTAAAAAATATTTCCTCTTTTTTGTGGACATTTTATTTTTTTTAATGTAAATATTTGATGTTAAACCTAAATTTATTTTGGGGTACGGAGTGAAGCCACTCTTTGGGGAATTGTATAAAGTTGCAAAAGTGCCCTTCACTGCTTTTAAGCAACTCTTTTTCCCTCACCTCCACCCCTGCTCTTCTCTAGGGTATTTTCAAAGTGTAAAGAGCACGTAAATTGGAAGGTGCCCCTAACTCCAGAGTAAAAACAAGATTGTGGTTGCAATGTTGGTCCATTGAGGGGATAATATTCTGTATTTGCTCTTTTGATAGCAACTGTCATAGGTCAAGCTCCTTATGAACTCTATGATTAGAATAAAACAACTTTGGATGCAGGCACAGAGAGTCTTCAGAATTCCTAGTCTGTAGACAAGTTTTCTTGCTCAGCAGCATTGCCAAAGAAAATAGCAGGGAGATGGACAGCTGGGAAATGCAACCAAGTTGTGCATTGGGTCAGGCACAGAAAACCTTCTTTTGGCCTTTTTATTATTTATTCAAGAATAAAATCGTTGTTCAAATAGATTATACTAAAAGGAACCATATTTCAGATTGACCTGTAGACAGGTTTGTATGAAAATGTCATAGGGCTCACCACATGAAAGAAATCTTCCTATGAGCTTTCTTATTTCAATATTCATATAAAGAATCAGGCAGGTACATCTAATTTCATAAAATGCTTTTTAAGAAATATTTTCATGAGCATCTGTACCCATAGGATTAAGTAAATACCTAGCTTATCTAAGTGGAAGGTAAGTGAGATGCTATGATAAACAACTAGCTTGTTTCTTATTCAGAATGCTCTTATTTTTTTTTTTTCTGCAGGTGTCCTCTTCTGTGAAGGCTTACTAAAATATACCATTATTGCAGTTTTTATTGTGTGCCCCTTTTGTCCTTCATCTATTACGCAGTTCATAAGAGAATATAACTGAGTCTCAGGTGTCTACATTTTTATAAGATCATGTAACAGACAGGTGTCTTTAGGGACAACCAGCATAATCTCTTCTTTGATTTAGTAATTTCTCTATAGCATCCTTGAATGAGTCTTCAAAACTCTTTTCAGTAACAGTAAAATTACCACCTTAGAAAGTAGCCAATGGTAGTGCTAGACAGTTTTTTTTTTGGGATGGAGTCTCACTCTGTTGCCCAGGCTGGAGTATAGTGGCATGATCTTGGCTCACTGCAACCTCCCCCTCCCAGGTTCAAACGATTCTCATGCCTCAGCCTCCCCAATAGCTGGGACTACAGGTATGCGCCACCATGCCTGGCTAAGTTTTGTATTTTTAGTAGAGATGGGATTTCACCATATTGGTCAGGCTGATCTCAAACTCCTGACCTCAGATGATCCACACACCTCGGCCTCCCGTAATGCTGGGATTACAGGCATAAGCCACGTGCTTGGCCTAGACAGTTTTTATTATAGCACATTTATTTCTTGTTTTGGCATAAATGGACTCAAATTCAGAAAAGAATAAGCTTGGTGGTGAAAGGACGTGGGATCACATCATTTAAGGAATGTTCGCAAGAGCCTGAGCATGATTCTTTTGCTAAATACTCAGGAGAAACAGACAGCTTTTTGAGAATATAAAGTGACTATCCTATGTGAAGTAGATTAAGCCAGTGTGTTTGATCCCAAACATGATTTTGACTTACTAAATGAGTTGCTAACAGAGCTGGTTAAGGATAGAATGGCTGCTTTAGTAAGATCCTGACTATAGCAGGAATAAGCAGCAGACCACTTGGTGGAATTACACTGTAGATGATACTCACACATTGATCCAGTTCCAACAATAGATTATGACACTCTATAATATTTGCTTCCTTCTAACTTCCATCTGTTTCTGGCCCCTGAGACTCCTCCTTGCCTGCTGGCCCTAGCTTGGATGCTAAATTAGTTTTCTTGGGATGCTGAAACAAAGTACCACAAAGTGGTTGCTTAAATATGTAAATTTATTGCATCCGGTTCTGAAGGCAGTAAGTCTAAAGTTAAGGTGTTGGCAGGGTTGGTTCCTTCTGAGGGCTGTCAGTGAAGGAACTGTCCAGGACTTTTCTTGGCTTGTAGATGGCTATCTTGATGGTCAATGGCTTTCTGTTTGCAAATTTCTACCTTGTATAAGGATATCAGTTATATCGGATTATGGACCACCCCAATGAACTCATTTTGACTTATTACCTCTGGAAAGACTTTATGTCCAAGGCTGGGTATGGTGGGTCACTCCTGTAATCCCAGCACTTTGGGAGGCCGAAGCAGGTGGATCAGCTGAGGTCAGGAGTTCGAGACCAGCCTTACTAATATGGTGAAACCCTGTCTCTACTAAAAATAAAAAAATAAGCCAGGTGTGGTGGTGGTATATGCCTATAATCCCAGCTACTTGGGAGGCTGAGAAAGAGAATCGCTTGCACCCAGGGGGTGGAAGTTGCAGTGAGCCAAGATAGCACCATTGCATGCACTCCAGCCTGGGTAACAAGAGTGAAATTCCATCCCCCCACCAAAAAAAAAAGAAAAAAGAAAAGACCTTATCACCAAATAAGGTCACATTTTGAAGTACTGGGGGTTAGGACTTTATATGAATTTGTGGGGGGGGGGGGACACAATTCAACCCACAAAAGATATATATGGGAAAATTTGACCTGTAGGATAAAGAGACTGGTAGAGCTTATGAATTCTAGGAATTAGCCAGGCCAGTCAATATTTTGCCAAATTTCTATTGTCTTAGAATTAGCAGCTTATCATAAACACTTTACTATGCCCATGGATTCTGTGGATCAGGAATTTGGAGAAGGCCTAGTTCAACTGGCTCATCTCTGCTCATAGTCTGGGGTCTCAGTTGAGAAGATCTGCAGGCTGGGGGTGACTCAAGGGGTGGGTGCTGGAGTCATCTGGAAGTATCTTCATTCACTTATGTGGTGGTTAATGTTATTTGTCAGCTGGGACATTAGTAGAAGTGTCAATTGAAATACTTACATATGACCTCTTATCGTTGCCTGGGCTTCCTCAAAGTATGGCAACCTTAGGGGAGCCAGGGCTCCAAAAGTGAGTATCTCAGTATTTAAAATGGAAGCTGCATTGTCTTTCCTGACCTTACTGGGAAGTCATGAAATGCCACTTGTGCTGCCTTCTGTTGGTTAAAGGTGAGTCGCAAACCCACCCAGATTTTGAGGAGGGGATATAGGTCTTATATCTCTCTTGATAAGAGAATTTCTGACCATTAAAAAAAAAAAAAAAACAAAAAAAACCACTATCTCTTTAGAAGGGATTTAGGCTGGGTGCAGTGGTTCATACCTGTAATCCTAGCACTCGGGAGGCCAAGGTGAGAGGATCACTTGAGCCAAGGAGTTCAAGACCAGACTGGGCAATGTAGCAAGACCCTGTCTCTACAAAAAAATAAAGGAAAAAAAAAAAAAAACCGGCCAGGTGTGGTGGTGCATGCCTGTGGTCCCAGCTACTTGGGAGGTTGAGGTAGGAGGATCACTTGAACCTGGGAAGTTGAGGCTACAGTGACCCGTGATTCCACTACTGCACTCTAGCCTGGGTGACAGAGTGAGACACCATCTCAAAAAGAGACGTACATATTTTGAAAAATAAAATGAAGAAGATTTAAATTATAAAATGTATTGTAAAGGACCTTCTAAAAGATAGACAAGTTTTCCTTGTCCTGCTTTTGGGAAGCAATAGAAAATAGACTGTACATAGAAAAAATAAGGCTTGTAGAGCTTAGTCGGGCTTACTGGACACGCACGGCCACTTCATATACTGGTCACGTGTGTCTTTCCACAACATGGAATAACTTTTGCTTTTAAAGTTAATCTCATGCTCTGCAGGATCTGCTGAGGCTTTTAGAAACTACAAAAGCAAAAACTAAAAAAAAAAAATTATAATTCTGTTAAGTTTTAAACAGAAAAGTATAAAATAAAGAGGAATAAGTGTAACACATTTGTGTGTGTGTGTGTGTGTGTGTGTGTGTGGGAAGGTTCTCATGACTTGTCCAGATAATTGTACTACCTAATTTATTTATTTCATACAAGCCCTGAGCAGACTAGGGATTTTAACTGGCCTTGATATAGTCAACAGATGGCTTTCACTTTCTATGTAATTTCAGCTCTGTTGACTTTATAGCTCTTTTTATATATCTGCTTCAAAACACATTATAACTTGCACAGCAATTTTATCAGACAAGCTGGACTGTGTAGTGAGAAAATTATTTTCTATTCTTTCCCTTTAAACCTGCTTTTGGATTGACTCTTCCTTTCCTGGATGAAATATTTGGCAGGTATAATAGCATTCTGGTTCCTTCAATCACAAGGAGGCCTTGTTTTAGCCAATAAAAATCCCAATCAAGGATAATATCATAATTTAGGATTCTTATCTAATTTAGGGTTCTCTTGTGTTCCAGCTTAGGCCTGACTGGGGAAAACATGCTCTCTTTTTCATGATATTCGGATTCTGCTTGGTAAGGGCTAGACTATGAAGAGTCTGTTTTGTCAGACTAGAGAACTTGGGCCCCATCTCTCTCTCACCAATGCACTGGAGAATAAAGAAACCCAGGTGAGGAGGAGTGAATGAGCAAATTTTGCCTTTCTTCTTCCCAAATCACTGAGGCCAAATTTGGTTGGTGCTTGGAGGAAAAAAAAAAAAAAATCAACATAAAATTGGATCAAGATTGAAGTTTTAAAAATCAGATTAGACTACGCTAGAAATTAATAACTGAAAGTAACCCCCAGCCTATGTAATCTGCTCAAGATATTAAAAAATAGGAAAGAGAGATTGTATAGAGCATGGTTAAAAGGAGAAAAATATGGTTTCATGTTGGTATTCTACTAAGTTTAGATCACTTGAGAAATTTGGTTAAAAGAGGTACCCATTATTTAGCAGGGACAGGGTGTAGGGGAGTGGTATGTGGGAGACTGTGGAACACGCCAGGTTAATGCCAGGAAGATGCTTATTTGTATAATTTTGCTTGGAACTTGAAATTCAAATTTGCATTGTAAATTATAATATATAGCAATATGCTTTTTTGAGTTAGGCATTCTGGATTTTTAACAAAAATCCAGAGAAGTTACATGACGCTGGGTCCATCTTAGATGATCTTCCCCACTGCTCACTAAGCTCCACCACACTGGACTTGCTCAATTTCTTAATGCGCCAAGCTCTTTGTTGTTCTAGGAACACTGCTATGTTCTGCTTAGAATAACTTCCCCCAAATCTTCTCCTAGCTAACTCCTGTACATCTCTTAGGCCTTAAATTACATATCCTATTTTAGAGAAGTTGTCTCTGATCCCTCAGCATGAATTGGGTGCTTCCTCGTTATAATCATAGATGACTCTCTTTTCTTTTTTTATCACTGTAATCTGTAATTATATGTGTGTGTGTGTGTGTGTGTGTGTTTGTTTTTCTCATGTCTTATTCTTTCACTGAACGGTAAGCCTCACAAAGGTAGGACTACGTCTGTCCTCTTAATCACTATATAAGCAGTGTCTACCACAATGCCTGAAAGATAGAGGTTACTTGATGAACCTTTTTTTGAATCAATGAGTTTGCTTGATTGTACTAAAACATTCGTAGTATTTCTGAAAACATTTTTTTTTTCTTTTTGTCTGGCATTGCCAGGCTACTCATACTGAGAGAGAGAATGAATAATTTACAGAATGAATATCTAGGCAACTTCAATTTAGGTGGTGTGCAGCAGAAATGAAGGGATAGAAGCGAGGCTTGAGACAAAGGATATCAGAAAATTCTCCAAGTAGTCCCAGTGAGTATGAACTGGATCCTAATTGTGGGACAGGCTTCATTTCTTACGCTCCTTGATTTTTCATCTCTGAACTGCTTTAAGGACACAGATGAAATGAGCCATTCTCACTTAGAAAGAGCGATGAGTTTGTGGGGATGGGGATTTTTCCATTTTGTTTGAAACGAATTATGTACAGTGGAATACATGTAGGACTGAATTATGGGAGCCTTAAATTTATTCTTCACAGGATTTTGAATCAAACAAATATTGACTGAGAATGTTTTGTAAATAATAATATAGTAATGTACTATGAAATAAGAAGTGGTCTGTGGAAGGAAAGAAAAAGGGCCAAATTTTAAAATCAAAGGTCACCTATTATTTCAGGACAGAGCATGTCTTTATCATTGTCACAAAAAGCTATAGTAGAAATAGAAATATGCATCATTGTTATTTAGGATTGCACCTGAACAATGCTAATTTACACAAGGCAGTTATTTTATAAACTTTTGAGGAATGGGACTTAGGTAGAAATGAAGGTTAGAATAAAGGTAGGTATAAAAGCTTGTAGGGAGGAAGATTTGTTTGTTTCTACCCACAAGTTGGGCCAATTCCCGGATGTCACATCACAAGCCAGATTCCAGAGGAAATGGCTGTTGACCTTTATTTCTTGTTCACTGCCATTGGACAAAAACATGAGTTTAACTTTCAAGTTGCTTTTGGCAGAGGCCTTGGGGTTACTGCTCTACCCCCAGCTCTTTTTTATGTGACACACAGAGCCTTGGCCATCCTTAACAGACGTGTCCTGAGTGCTGTTTCTTGGAATAGCAAGTAATATGGCCAATACCTAATTTTGATGTATGGATTATCTCATTTAATCCTCATTATTATTTATAATGCAGGTATTAGAATTATCTCCTTTTTATGGATAATGACACTGAGGCTTAGAGAAGCTAAGTCACTTGCCGAAGATTATACAGCCATTAAGTAGCAGTGACCAGATCTGAACCCATGCAATAGGATTCTAAACTCTGTACTGCCTCTCTTAATGACTGCCTATCGGGAATTCACTCTCCATGATGGTTGCAGTGCAAACTTGATGGAATGGAAGGCAAATGTTAATTGCTATATGACTTGCCTTACACTTATTTATGTCAGAGTGGAACTGCCAAAGGTCAGGATTGTTTGGAGGTCCATAAAAATTTCATATTGCTTGTCTTCCCTGTGCAAAGTGCTCATTGAATATCCTACCCCCAACCCCCACCCCCTCCTTCTCCATCTCTCATGGGGTAAAGAGGACATACAAACTCTTTCGCAAAAATAGACATTATGGTGAAAATCAACTAGATAAATGAACATCTCCCCCTTATCTTTATAAAGTATGAACATTGAAAGAAAATCAGAGTTTTTTAAAAAGGCAAATTATGCCATTACAATTTGAATAAAGAACTCTTTTGTTTGACAACATAAAGCTTTTGCAGAAGTACTATTTTAATATGTAAAAGATTAAGGACAAATTAAAAGCTAAAACATTCCCCATCAATACTTGAAGTCTAGCAAAAATCATAGGATACAGGTTAAATTTAAGCAATTTTCACAGCAAGGATGGTGTTCAAAGTCATCACCCAGTAGGAGGGTGGCCCCTATTCCCGAGTTTTGATCCTTGACCACGATTCCTGGTCTGCAGACACCCAAAGCTGCTTCATCTCACTTTATATCTCTCAGAATGCCCTAGAATGTCTCTCCTTGCTTCTCCAGGAATCCCTATTACCAGTCCCTCCTACTCTCCAGCTCTCTCTGACTCTTGATTTTGGATTATATTTAAGATTGCTATTATTGTACTATGTAGGCCCTTACTTAAAATTTTAGACTCTCAAATGTTGCAGTCATACACTTCCTTTTTCCAAATTAGAAACTAAGAAAAATAATAGCAGCTCTCTTCTGTTTCCATCCTTCCCCTCTTTACAAAAAAGAAACTTAAAACTCTCAAAATAAAAATATTCCTTTCCATAAATTGGTTCTTCTTCCTGTTGGAACTGCACTTGATCAATATCTCATGACATACTTAATTCTGCATCTTTCAGCAGTGAATTTTGGGTAATAATTTTCAGGGACAAGGCAACTCTGCAATATTACCTTATCCATTAACCAATGAATCAGGTAAGAAATTTTGTTTTTCTTCTTTTTCCCTGATAAGCTATTTAAAATACATCTTTTGTAATATTTGGATATAATTTAAGATAGCACATAAAACTTGCAAGGAATTTCCATTTCGCCATGGACAACTTACCCTCAAAGTCATTGTCTCCCTCTAGTTTTACTTTCTATTTAAGTTTCATTTTTTATGGTAGCTAGACATCCATTGTGTGGACTTAATCACTGTACAAAGTGCATAGTGCCCACAATATTTTTAGGGGCCCACAAAAATATATGAATTTTATTTCTAATTCAATAATTAAAGTGTATACCAAAGCAGTCACAAAATACAATTGTGTATGTGCGTGTGTGTGTGTGTGCGTGTGTGTGTGTGTGTGTATGTGTATTCTTTTCAATGAAGGAAGGGGCTCTGAAGGCA
Source organism: Papio anubis (assembly GCF_008728515.1). Lineage (NCBI taxonomy): Eukaryota > Metazoa > Chordata > Mammalia > Primates > Cercopithecidae > Papio > Papio anubis. The sequence continues at coordinate 77,027,954 of NC_044978.1, forward strand.
AAAGTGCTTAGAACTCATGAAAGTCATAACACTACGAAAGTGGCTAGCTTTTTTATAGCAAATGAACATTTTAAAACTGCCAGCCATATTCCATATTCTTCAGAGTTTTTATGTTGTTTGTGGTTTTGATGATCATGTGAACCATCTAATTGCATAATTTGTGACCAATAAATTATGCAATTTATTGGTCACAAATTAACACTAAAGTGGAGTATAAAATTCTGAGAATATGAGTCTTGAACAATAAATAAGCCTTCAGGTATTGATATGTTACCTTAATTTGGCTTTAGTCATTCCTTATCAGTTTTATTTATTTATTTACTTTTTAATATAAACTTAAAATAAAATCCTATCCCCCTCCCCCACCAACTGAACAAACCCCCATTGTGCCCAAGAGAACTCCAGGAAAACCTTAAAACTGAGTTCCCAGCCATGATGGAATGGAAAGTCAGACATATCTCATTAAACCCTCCCTTTTATGGTTTAGGCAGAACAACTGATCAGCATTAGTGGTAAAATAGAGATCATCAGACTGACAGAACAAACTTTGTGGCAATAAGATACCATATTACACCATGATACAAACAGGACCTAAGGCCTTGCCAGGCAAGGATTAGTTCACGCACCCCCTACACTTAAATAATAAAGTAGGGTTTTCTTTTTCTCTGGCAGCTAAACAAGCACTGGCTTCGAGATAAGCAATATTAAAACAATTTGCACCTCTACCAGATTCTGACCCCCACTCCCGGTTCCACCCACTCCCTGTTCCACCAGCCATAGCTATAGCTTTGATTGGATAAGAGACTGATTTCAATAACTTTATCCTGATCAGAAGATCATGGACCATGGATTGGTTCTGGGCAGTTTATAGAGATTGTGCACTTGTACACCTTCCTGCCCTGAAAGGACCTTTTGATTTATAGAGCCTAATTGTAAATACATTTAAATGTTAAGTCTCCACCCCAAAGTGAACATGGGTCATGTTACATGCGTGTTTGTTCAATATGCATGTGACATTCAATATGTATCAGGACCACCCTCATGAATATTTATAGCTCCCCCTGTGCCTGTTGAATATGTATGTTTAGCCAACCTGTTCAGCATAACACTTGCACTCCAAGCAATCCTCCTGTGAAGTGCCTGTCTCTGGTCTTTGCGGGAGGCATGCTGCCCAGTCTACAAGATGGTCACTTTGCAGGCTGTAACCCTGTAGAAGAAATAAAATCTCTACTTTTCTAAATCTACATTTATAAATCCTATTTTTTTTAAGTTAACATGAAACAAGGTTTTTAAATGTAACATTATTGGCTTTGTTTACCTTTATTATTTTCCAAAACTATGGCACCATCTACTGGAAGTTTAAAGAACAGTGCTACATGCTTAGATTAATGGAAACAGTTCAATCCTATATCCCATGTATTTACAAAATGAAGACAATTTATGTTACTGCCTCCTCCTCTTGCCAATTCAATGCCTTTTAAAACATCTACTCTGTCCCTTAAAAGTCCATTTTTACCTCTCCAGCAATGCCATCTACTTCTGTGGTTTCTATTGAACCATAATGTTCAAACTCCAACTCTGATATTTTTTCCTGATGTTTTCCTGGCTTTGTCTTTTCAACTGCTGACTGAACTGGATACCTTTTCAACTCCAGCTGAAAGGCATCAGCTAGATTAAGGATGGCTGCTGTTAAGCTGTCTCTGGCAGCACCTCATACTCATCAGAAGTCCGTCTTTGTCTCATCTCGCATAGGACAACTCTCTGTTGTACTTTGCCTTTATTTCCAGAAACTGCCTTCTGTGTCCATACCTTCTGCTTTTATAGTCCAGCTCATCTACCCAACTCACATCTTTGTCATCTATGCCTTTCTCTGTGGAAATTTTCTGGCGCTGACCTATTTCTGGCTATGGAACCTCTTGACTATGACTTCTTCCCCTTGCTGGATCATTCCTGACAACAACTCTCGGATGCTGCATTCTCTGAAGGACTTAGATGCTTAGAGCCATTAGATGACAAGCCCTTTGCCACCAGTAATTATACTGGCTGCTTATCAGAGTGTCTGGGAACCCTTCTTAAAACTCCAGTTACTCAGATCTCACAGCGATTTGATTTAGTAGCTCTGCTGGAGACCCTGGGAATTTTAATAAATGCCTCAGAAGATTTCTGGTGCAACTGTTTCATTTGGGAACCAACAGCCCACAAGATAAATTATGCTTCACAGAACACAAAACTCTGCATAAAGTAGCCCAAGTCTATCCTTGCAGTTTCATATTTTGCCATCTGACCTGCCATTTCTTCTTTAGGCACTTTCCTTACTCCTTGTTCTTTCTCTTTTTGCTCCTTCCTAGTTGGAAAATTTCTTCTCATCTTTTTTTTTTTATGTTTATTTTTCGAGATAGAATTTTGCTCTTGTTGCCCATACTGGAGTGTGGCATCATGATCTTGACTCACTGCAAACTCCACCTCCCAGGTTCAAGTAATTCTCATGCCTCAGCCTCCTGAGTAGCTGGGACTACAGGCGCCTGCCACTATGCCTGGCTAATTTTGTATTTTTGGTAGAAACAGGGTTTCACCATGTTGGCCAGACTAGTCTTGAACTCCTGACCTCAGGTGATCTGCCCACTTCGGCCTCCCAAAGTGCTGGGATTACAGGCATGAGCCATCCTGCTTGGCCTTCTTCTCATCTTTTAAATCACAGGTCAAATATCATCTTCTCTTCAGGGATTCCTTGTACTCTTCTTTTGCCTCCCTTTTCGTTAAGCAAAATTAATATTTCTTTTATCTGTGCCACTACACCTCAATTGTAGCTCATATACATAGTCAGATTCACACTCTGAATCCAGATGTGTATGTCCTAAAAAACCTAGATAGTAAGTGATCATTAAAACATAGTCCGTGGATCTCCTGCTTCAGAATCATCTAGGGTATGTGATCAATGATAGATTTTCACTGCAGATCTACTGAATTAGACTCTCTGGGGATAAAGTATGCAATTGATAAAACAAATAGTGCAGGTAAGTCTTCTGTTCATTAAAATTTGAGAACCATGGTTCTATCAACTGTAGAAATTCAGGACATCAGTTGAAGTGACAATTCTTCCATGAACTGCATTAATCAACAGGACATATGTCAGGAGGTCACAGCGCTCACATCTTTATCAGCAGCAAGGCCAAGGGGTTGACTTCAGTTATCAGTGTTGAAGTTAGTGTTAGTGGTACCACTGCTTACTTTTTTTTTTTTTTTAAACCATCAGTTTTCCTTTTAAACAGTCCTCCCAATTAAAAACAATGCTAGGTAAAAGAAAATATACTTGAGAGCAGCATCTTATTTGTTAAACCATGGTTCTTCTCCTAAAACCTTAACATTCCCTGGCCTTAGAATATATTATAATCCTAAATTTAAGAGGATGATCTATGTTGTTATACTGTCATCTTCATTTCCCTCTTATGCACTTGTTGAGATTAGAACCCTTATCTAATTGTTCCTCAGTCTTTTTAACCTGAAGTCTCCAGGTATTTTTAAAAAATAATTTTAACTTTTATTTTAGATTCAGAGGGTATATGTGCAAATTTGTTACATGGTCATATTGTGTGATGCTATGGTTTGGTATATGATTCAATTTGTCACTCAAGAAGACAGCATAGTACCCAATAGTTTATTTTTCAATCCTTGCCCCCTGCCCTTCCTCCCCACCTCTAGTAGTCCCCAGTGTCTATTGTTCCCATCTTTATGACCATGAGTACCCAATGTTCAGCTCCCACTTGTAAGTTAGAACATGCAGTATTTGGTTTCTGTTTCTGCATTAATTTGCTTAGGATAATGGCCTCCATTTGCATCCATATTGCTGCAAAGGACATGATTTCATTCTTTTTAAGGCTGCATAACTTTCCATGGTGTATATGTACCACATTGTCCTCATCTAATCAACTGCTGATGGACATCTAGTTTGATTTCGTGTCTTTGCTATTGTGAATATTGCTGCAATGACATATGAGTGTATAGTGTCTTTTTGGTAGAATGATTTATTTTCTTTGGGACATATACCTAGTAATGGGATTTCTGGGTTGAATGGTTGGTCAGCTCTTAGTTCTTTGAAAAATCTTTAAACTGCTTTCCACGGTGACTAAACTAATTTACATTCCCACCAATAGTGAATAAGCATTCCCTTTACTCCACAGCCTCACTAGTGTCTGCTGTTTTTTGACTTTTTAATAATAAGCATTTTGACTGGTGTGCGATGGTATATCTCATTATGGTTTTGGGTTTGCATTTCTCTGATGATCAGTGATGCTGAGCATTTTTCTCATATGTTTGTTGCAGCTTGGATGTCTTCGGCTGAGAAGTATCTGTGCATGTCCTTGTCCACTTTTTAATAGGACTGTTTGTTTTTTTGCTTGTTGAATTGTTTAAGATGCTTACAGATTCTGGATACTAGACCTTTGTCAGGTGCATAGTTTGTGAATATTTTGTCCCATTCTGTAGGTTGTCTGTCTACTCTGTTGATAGGTTTAATTTAATTTAATTTATCTTTTTATGCTGTGCAGAAGCTCTTTGGTTTAATTAGGCTCCACTTGTCAATTTTTGTTTTTGTCACAATTGCTTTTGAGGACTTAGCCAAAAAATCTTTCTCAATGCCAATGTCCAGAATAGTGTTTGCTAAGTTTTCTCCTAGGATCCTTACAGTTTGAGGTCTTACATTTAAATCTTTAATACATTTTCAGTTAATTTTCATATATGATGAAAGATACACAGTTTCATTGTTCTGCATATGGCTCTCCAGTTATCCCAGCATCCAGGTGTTTTTCAAAATAATAATCTCATTTTTCACCTTGGGAGACTCAAACAAGTAAATGGGATTATATATATTCTTATAGTTCTTTGGTAAACAATGTAATCACTGTGCAGTCTCTTTCCTGGACCAGTGGTATATTGAATTCATTTTTAAATTGACTCTTATAACAATGCAAACAATATAACTTTGTCAATTAAACATAGACACATATTTGAAGAAGATAAAAAACAATAAAACTAGCAAAAACCAATTTGAGAATTCAATTAAGATCTCTAATATGGATTAAATACTTACTGTGCACCAAGAGAAACACAAAGAACCAGCATGGTCCCTGCTCTAGAGGAATTTATGAACTCTATAGAGAAAAAACATATTCACATATAAACCACCAAACAAAGAGAGCAGAAAATTTTTTTCATGATGCCTACTTTTAAGCCAAACATTATAAAATTGGAGTAAATACTAATAGTTAACTTTCCTTCTTTTATCCATCCTCATTTCATTTCCACTACATCAGGTCAGGTCCTCGCTTCCTCACAGTGATACTCATTACCTCTCAGTTGGACTAGTCTTCTAGTTTGCATTTTATCTTCCAATTCGTACTCTACACTATTGCCAGATTGCTTTTTCTAAAACTTTGTTTTTATCATAGAATTCTCTGCTGAAAGTACTGCGTCAGTTTTAGCTTATCACTTATTATAATGTCAAATTTTATTGCCTATCTTGGCATTTAGGATTCTCTACAGTCTCATGACAATGTACTTTTCTAGTGTGTTTCCAGCTCCTCCCTTGTGTGAATCAGATGCTCTAGATACATACCATATGCTCTAGATACATACCATATGCTCACAGCTTCCTCCTCATCCTTCAAGACCCAACAATCCAAAGTCAGCACCATTCTGTCTCCCAACATCATATTATTTTATACTTTTCTGCCTGAGCAGCTTCATTTCCTTTTGTCTGGAAAGCCCTACCCTGCCATCTCCTCATAGCTAACTTCTATTCACCTTTCATTAAGCAGTTCCGGTGTCATCTTCTGACAAATCCTCCCTCCAGCATCTATGCATGGGTAATGTGCTCTTACTGTGTGCCATCATAACACTGTGCTGCTGAACCTACCACCTAGCATGGAAACTATCTTTTATGGGCTCATCCTCCCCTACTAAATAACAGGAAATAACTTGCAAATAGAGACTTTATTTTATTCATTTTGATATCTTAGTATACAATAGCACTCAATGAGTATGTCTTTTAAAAAATTTTTATTTGTATAAATATAAGGGGTACAAGTGCAATTTTGTTACATGAATATATTACATAGTGGTAAAGTCTCAACTTTTAGTCTACCACCAGAATAATGTACATTGTACCCATTATGCAGATGATCAAATGATCGTGTCTTTAACTGATCCAAAGTAAGAGCTTCTCCATGAAGTTCGTCCCAAGCCTGAACTTCCTTCACCAAGCTCCAATAACATTAACCTTATGCCTTTTTACCTAATATCCTTTTGATAATTTCTGTGTATTAACTCTTTTTATTGGAAGTGACTGAAAATCCAACTCAAACCAGCTTAAGCAAAAAATAGAATTTATTGGATAATCAATTTGGAAATCTAAATTATAGAGAGGTCTTCAGGAATAACTGGTTTCAGGAACTCATCCAATGTCAGCAGGACCTGGCTCTTCTCTTTGACTTGGCCCCGCCTTCCTCTGGCAGCCCCTAAATGTACCGGCTCCATCCTTTCCCATTCAAGTCCTGTGGAAAGCACATGCCTTCCTCCCCTCTGCCCTATTCCCTCTGCAAAAACTTGAGAATCAGTTCTGATTGGGCCATGTACTTGTCTGGCTCAATAAGGCAGAGATACGAAACATCACTCTTGTTGCTGGTGAAAGATAATGTAGAGGATAATCGTAGAGTTTAAGTGAGTTTAATAATAACTTGAGAATACTGTAGATTAGCCACTGGTTATGACAGTGTTAGACTGGCTCCAGTCTTTCCTGCAGCCTTTCCTTCCCCCACTAAGGGTTTACTTAGCCTGCCCCTGGCCAAGCAAAACAGAACTCTACGTTCCCACAGACCTAGCTCTTGAGAAAATACATGGAGTTGCATACGTATTTTCCAATGCTGGGCATAGGAATATGCCCAGTATTTTCTTCCCTACTGTAAGAACTAGATACCTCTGTATACCTCCTCTTGAACTGTGTGAGAAAAGAGGAGTGATTACGATGTTTGAACGTCCTTAAAATGTAAGGGGAATATCAAGCTTAAGGAAGGAGTTATTCCCTTCTAATAGAGCCCTTCCCTGAACCATTCTCTGTGATCAGAAGGTGGGTTGGTCTGCTCTGAGTTACATGGACACCCCCAAAGGTAATGTGGAGTTCACACCACCTGCATTCTGACTGACAAGAAGAACTTGCTTTTAAACAAAATCCACATGCAAATACCATGAGCAGGGGAAAATTGAGCCTACAGGCAGAAGCCACAAACTTCCACTGTACAATTTACACTGGTTGTTTGTCAGGTCAGTACCCTCAGTTTTCTCATTTGTGAAATGGGAAGAATAAAAATATTTGCTCAGGTGTTATGAGGATTTGATGAGACGATGTGTGCAAATAGCAGTCCCATAAAAGCTTGGCGGAAATGGGCCCTTTGACACCAATTTATATATAACTATTATTTGTTGAGAAAAGTACAAAGAATACATTCTCACAATGCATTCTTTATATACAAAACCAAGGAGCTATCAGGCTGGGTATGCTAAGTGGATATTGCTTCCTAATTGCTTATAGATAAAGATGTGGATCGTTGGCTCTGCACATCCAGGACAAGGCTCAGCCAGGTTAGGGGACATGTCAGTGGGAGTTGACCAGGTCTCTTGTATCCCAAACACAGTCCTTTAAAATTCCAGCATAATTGCTTTGAGTGGTTATAAACGTTGCCTTTAGAAAGCTACTTCACCTGAATTTGACATTGAGTATTCTCATAACATTCCTTTTAAGGCCCTAGTGCTTATTCCAGACATCATAAATAATAAAAATGTATAAACACGTGCTGGTATGGTTTGGGTGTTTTGTCCCTTCCAGATCTCATGTTGAAATGTGACCTTCAAATGTTGAGGGTGGGAGGTGTTTGGGTTATAGGGGCAGATCCCTCATGAATGACTTGATACTGCCCTCAAGGTAATGAGTAAGTCCTCACTCTATTAGATCACATGAGATCTGGTTGTTTAAAAAGGGTGGCACCTGCCTCCACTCTTGCTTTCTCTCTTGCTCTATGATATGCTGGCTCCCCATTTGCCTTTTGCCATGACTGGAAGCTTCCTGAGGCCTCACCAAAAGCAGATGCTGGCACCATGTTTCTTGTATGGCCTGTAGAACCATGAGCCAAAATAATCCTTTTTTCCTTATAAATTACCCAGTCTCAGGTATTATTTTATAGCAATAGAAAATGGACTAACACACATGCCTATATGCTTTTAGAAAGCTGAGCAACCTGGAGCTAGTATTAGATTTTCTGGTAAAATTTGTACTAAACTACTACTACTTAGACCACAGGTTCTAGGTAGTAATGGCTAGGCATCCTATGTGCCCATCTGCGTTTATGTAAGAACATGAAGGCAGTTCAAAAATGCAGAGTATCAGGAAGAGAGCTCTGGGATCAACATTCAGGAAGGGCCACATTATTATCTCAGCATTGCTTTCCCTGAAGGATGACCATAATGAAAGAGGAAGGTAATGCAGGACTCTGACCTCATCAGAGGTAATGTTGAATAAATGCCAATTACTACTCACAGCTCCTAAGAGGACCTAATGCTGGCTACTATCTCATGCCAGTAGAAGCATAACTGGATTTAACCATCCAAGAGGGCAATTTTATAATATATACCAAAAACTTTAAAGTGTTCATATCCTTGCGACAGAATTCCACCTCCAGGGATTTATCTTAAGGCTACGTAGAGGCATTTTTTGTAGTATCACCCAGCCTATGCCTCCTTTCTCTGGACCTGAGGGAAAGACTCTCATGTCAGTGAGCTTGGGTAGGAGAGAAAGCCACTAGGTACAAGGAAGGGAAGAGTTATCAGTGGACAGCACAATGAATTCAGGCTATGACACATCCTCTCTGCTTCAAACAAACAGCAATGCTAGACAAGTTTTATAAGAAGGTATGTGGAAGTACCTGCCCAACTCAAAACAAGGCAAACATTTCCATAGACCACAAATAAGACTTGAAAAATTATATTAGGGAACAGAGATGAAATCAAGAACCTGCAAGACTCCAGATCCCAGTGTGGGCATCAAAGGCAAATAGGATTTTGGAGAAGATGCAGACCCCTGCCACTGCCCCACCCCCTGAAACTGAAGAAAGCGCTTTTGTGAAATGTAAGGATCATCCCACATGGACAAAGCACTCGGGTGAGAAAGATGGGGTGGAAGAAGCAAGTATCATTTCTGGTGTTGATAAGTAAGGAATGACTGGGTGCACTTTCTTTTTTTTTTTTTTTTTTAATTTATTTATTATTATTATACTTTAAGTTGTAGGGTACATGTGCATAACGTGCAGGTTTGTTACATATGTATACTTGTGCCATGTTGGTGTGCTGCACCCATCAACTCGTCATTTACATCAGGTATAACTCCCAATGCACTCCCTCCCCCCTCCCCCCTCCCCATGATAGGCCCCGGTGTGTGATGTTCCCCTTCCTGAGTCCAAGTGATCTCATTGTTCAGTTCCCACCTATGAGTGAGAACATGCGGTGTTTGGTTTTCTGTTCTTGTGATAGTTTGCTAAGAATGATGGTTTCCAGCTGCATCCATGTCCCTACAAAGGACACAAACTCATCCTTTCTTATGGCTGCATAGTATTCCATGGTGTATATGTGCCACATTTTCTTAATCCAATCTGTCACTGATGGACATTTGGGTTGATTCCAAGTCTTTGCTATTGTGAATAGTGCTGCAATAAACATACGTGTGCATGTGTCTTTATAGCAGCACAATTTATAATCCTTTGGGTATATCCCCAGTAATGGGATGGCTGGGTCATATGGTACATCTAGTTCTAGATCCTTGAGGAATCGCCATACTGTTTTCCATAATGGTTGAACTAGTTTACAATCCCACCAACAGTGTAAAAGCGTTCCTATTTCTCCACATCCTCTCCAGCACCTGTTGTTTCCTGACTTTTTAATGATCGCCATTCTAACTGGTGTGAGATGGTATCTCATTGTGGTTTTGATTTGCATTTCTCTGATGGCCAGTGATGATGAGCATTTTTTCATGTGTTTGTTGGCTGTATGAATGTCTTCTTTTGAGAAATGTCTATTCATATCCTTTGCCCACTTTTTGATGGGGTTGTTTGTTTTTTTCTTGTAAATTTGTTTGAGTTCTTTGTAGGTTCTGGATATTAGCCCTTTGTCAGATGAGTAGATTGCAAAAATTTTCTCCCATTCTGTAGGTTGCCTGTTCACTCTGATGGTAGTTTCTTTTGCTGTGCAGAAGCTCTTTAGTTTAATTAGATCCCATTTGTCAATTTTAGCTTTTGCTGCCGTTGCTTTTGGTGTTTTAGACATGAAGTCTTTGCCCATGCCTATGTCCTGAATGGTACTACCTAGGTTTTCCTCTAGGATTTTTATGGTATTAGGTCTAACATTTAAGTCTCTAATCCATCTTGAATTAATTTTCGTATAAGGAGTAAGGAAAGGATCCAGTTTCAGCTTTCTACTTATGGCTAGCCAATTTTCCCAGCACCATTTATTAAATAGGGAATCCTTTCCCCATTTCTTGTTTCTCTCAGGTTTGTCAAAGATCAGATGGCTGTAGATGTGTGGTATTATTTCTGAGGACTCTGTTCTGTTCCATTGGTCTATATCTCTGTTTTGGTACCAGTACCATGCTGTTTTGGTTACTGTAGCCTTGTAGTATAGTTTGAAGTCAGGTAGCGTGATGCCTCCAGCTTTGTTCTTTTGACTTAGGATTGTCTTGGAGATGCGGGCTCTTTTTTGGTTCCATATGAACTTTAAAGCAGTTTTTTCCAATTCTGTGAAGAAACTCATTGGTAGCTTGATGGGGATGGCATTGAATCTATAAATTACCTTGGGCAGTATGGCCATTTTCACGATATTGATTCTTCCTATCCATGAGCATGGTATGTTCTTCCATTTGTTTGTGTCCTCTTTTATTTCACTGAGCAGTGGTTTGTAGTTCTCCTTGAAGAGGTCCTTTACATCCCTTGTAAGTTGGATTCCTAGGTATTTGATTCTCTTTGAAGCAATTGTGAATGGAAGTTCATTCATGATTTGGCTCTCTGTTTGTCTGTTACTGGTGTATAAGAATGCTTGTGATTTTTGCACATTAATTTTGTATCCTGAGACTTTGCTGAAGTTGCTTATCAGCTTAAGGAGATTTTGGGCTGAGACAATGGGGTTTTCTAAATATACAATCATGTCATCTGCAAACAGGGACAATTTGACTTCTTCTTTTCCTAACTGAATACCCTTGATTTCTTTCTCTTGCCTGATTGCCCTAGCCAGAACTTCCAACACTATGTTGAATAGGAGTGGTGAGAGAGGGCATCCCTGTCTTGTGCCAGTTTTCAAAGGGAATTTTTCCAGTTTTTGCCCATTCAGTATGATATTGGCTGTGAGTTTGTCATAAATAGCTCTTATTATTTTGAGGTACGTTCCATCAATACCGAATTTATTGAGCATTTTTAGCATGAAGGGCTGTTGAATTTTGTCAAAAGCCTTTTCTGCATCTATTGAGATAATCATGTGGTTCTTGTCTTTGGTTCTGTTTATATGCTGGATTATGTTTATTGATTTGCGAATGTTGAACCAGCCTTGCATCCCAGGGATGAAGCCCACTTGATCATGGTGGATAAGCTTTTTGATGTGTTGCTGAATCCGGTTTGCCAGTATTTTATTGAGGATTTTTGCATCGATGTTCATCAGGGATATTGGTCTAAAATTCTCTTTTTTGTGTGTGTCTCTGCCAGGCTTTGGTATCAGGATGATGTTGGCCTCATAAAATGAGTTAGGGAGGATTCCCTCTTTTTCTATTGATGGGAATAGTTTCAGAAGGAATGGTACCAACTCCTCCTTGTACCTCTGGTAGAATTCAGCTGTGAATCCATCTGGTCCTGGACTTTTTTTGGTTGGTAGGCTATTAATTGTTGCCTCAATTTCAGAGCCTGCTATTGGTCTATTCAGGGATTCAACTTCTTCCTGGTTTAGTCTTGGAAGAGTGTAAGTGTCCAGGAAATTATCCATTTCTTCTAGATTTTCCAGTTTATTTGCGTAGAGGTGTTTATAGTATTCTCTGATGGTAGTTTGTATTTCTGTGGGGTCGGTGGTGATATCCCCTTTATCATTTTTAATTGCGTCGATTTGATTCTTCTCTCTTTTCTTCTTTATTAGTCTTGCTAGTGGTCTGTCAATTTTGTTGATCTTTTCAAAAAACCAACTCCTGGATTCATTGATTTTTTGGAGGGTTTTTTGTGTCTCTATCTCCTTCAGTTCTGCTCTGATCTTAGTTATTTCTTGCCTTCTGCTAGCTTTGGAATGTGTTTGCTCTTGCTTCTCTAGTTCTTTTAATTGCGATGTTAGAGTGTCAATTTTAGATCTTTCCTGCTTTCTCTTGTGGGCATTTAGTGCTATAAATTTCCCTCTACACACTGCTTTAAATGTGTCCCAGAGATTCTGGTATGTTGTATCTTTGTTCTCATTGGTTTCACAGAACATCTTTATTTCTGCCTTCATTTCGTGATGTACCCAGTAGTCATTCAGGAGCAGGTTGTTCAGTTTCCATGTAGTTGAGCGGTTTTGATTGAGTTTCTTAGTCCTGAGTTCTAGTTTGATTGCACTGTGGTCTGAGAGACAGTTTGTTATAATTTCTGTTTTTGTACATTTGCTGAGGAGTGCTTTACTTCCAATTACGTGGTCAATTTTGGAGTAAGTACGATGTGGTGCTGCGAAGAATGTATATTCTGTTGATTTGGGGTGGAGAGTTCTATAGATGTCTATTAGGTCTGCTTGCTGCAGAGATGAGTTCAATTCCTGGATATCCTTGTTAACTTTCTGTCTCGTTGATCTGTCTAATGTTGACAGTGGAGTGTTGAAGTCTCCCATTATTATTGTATGGGAGTCTAAGTCTCTTTCTAAGTCTCTAAGGACTTGCTTTATGAATCTGGGTGCTCCTGTATTGGGTGCATATATATTTAGGATAGTTAGCTCTTCCTGTTGAATTGATCCCTTTACCATTATGTAATGGCCTTCTTTGTCTCTTTTGATCTTTGATGGTTTAAAGTCTGTTTTATCAGAGACTAGTATTGCAACCCCCGCTTTTTTTTGTTCTCCATTTGCTTGGTAAATCTTCCTCCATCCCTTTATTTTGAGCCTATGTATGTCTCTGCGTGTGAGATGGGTCTCCTGAATACAGCAGACTGATGGGTCTTGACTCTTTATCCAGTTTGCCAGTCTGTGTCTTTTAATTGGAGCATTTAGTCCATTTACATTTAAGGTTAAGATTGTTATGTGTGAACTTGATCCTGCCATTATGATATTAACTGGTTATTTTGCTCGTTAGTTGATGCAGTTTCTTCCTAGCCTCAATGGTCTTCACATTTTGGCATGTTTTTGCAACGGCTGGTACCGGTTGTTCCTTTCCATGTTTAGTGCTTCCTTCAGGGTCTCTTGTAAGGCAGGCCTAGTGGTGACAAAATCTCTAAGCATTTGCTTATCTGTAAAGGATTTTATTTCTCCTTCACTTATGAAACTTAGTTTGGCTGGATATGAAATTCTGGGTTTAAAATTCTTTTCTTTAAGAATGTTGAATATTGGCCCCCACTCTCTTCTGGCTTGGAGAGTTTCTGCCAAGAGATCTGCTGTGAGTCTGATGGGCTTCCCTTTGTGGGTAACCCGACCTTTCTCTCTGGCTGCCCTTAAGATTTTTTCCTTCATTTCAACTTTGGTGAATCTGGCAATTATGTGTCTTGGAGTTGCTCTTCTCGAGGAGTATCTTTGTGGCGTTCTCTGTATTTCCTGGATTTGAATGTTGGCCTGCCCTACTAGGTTGGGGAAGTTCTCCTGGATGATATCCTGAAGAGTGTTTTCCAACTTGGTTCCATTTTCCCCCTCACTTTCAGGCACCCCAATCAGACGTAGATTTGGTCTTTTTACACAATCCCATACTTCTTGCAGGCTTTGTTCATTTCTTTTTCTTCTTTTTTCTTTTGGTTTCTCTTCTCGCTTCATTTCATTCATTTGATCCTCAATCGCTGATACTCTTTCTTCCAGTTGATCGAGTCGGTTACTGAAGCTTGTGCATTTGTCACGTATTTCTCGTGTCATGGTTTTCATCTCTTTCATTTCGTTTAGGACCTTCTCTGCATTAATTACTCTAGCCGTCAATTCTTCCAGTTTTTTTTCAAGATTTTTAGTTTCTTTGCGCTGGGTACGTAATTCCTCCTTTAGCTCTGAGAAGTTTGATGGACTGAAGCCTTCTTCTCTCATCTCGTCAAAGTCATTCTCCGTCCAGCTTTGATCCGTTGCTGGCGATGAGCTGCGCTCCTTTGCCGGGGGAGATGCACTCTTATTTTTTGAATTTCCAGCTTTTCTGCCCTGCTTTTTCCCCATCTTTGTGGTTTTATCTGCCTCTGGTCTTTGATGATGGTGATGTACTGATGGGGTTTTGGTGTAGGTGTCCTTCCTGTTTGATAGTTTTCCTTCTAACAGTCAGGACCCTCAGCTGTAGGTCTGTTGGAGATTGCTTGAGGTCCACTCCAGACCCTGTTTGCCTGGGTATCAGCAGCAGAGGCTGCAGAAGATAGAATATTTCTGAACAGCGAGTGTACCTATCTGATTCTTGCTTTGGAAGCTTCCTCTCAGGGGTGTACTCCACCCTGTGAGGTGTGGGGTGTCAGACTGCCCCTAGTGGGGGATGTCTCCCAGTTAGGCTACTCAGGGGTCAGGGACCCACTTGAGCAGGGAGTCTGTCCCTTCTCAGATCTCAACCTCCGTGTTGGGAGATCCACTGCTCTCTTCAAAGCTGTCAGACAGAGTCGTTTGCATCTGCACAGGCTTCTGCTGTGTTTATTGTTTACTGTGCCCTGTCCCCAGAGGTGGAGTCTACAGAGACAGGCAGGTTTCCTTGAGCTGCTGTGAGCTCCACCCAGTTCGAGCTTCCCAGCAGCTTTGTTTACCTACTTAAGCCTCAGCAATGGCGGGCGCCCCTCCCCCAGCCTCGCTGCTGCCTTGCCGGTAGATCACAGACTGCTGTGCTAGCAATGAGGGAGGCTCCGTGGGCGTGGGACCCTCCCGGCCAGGTGTGGGATATGATCTCCTGGTGTGCCTGTTTGCTTAAAGCGCAATATTGGGGTGGGAGTTACCCGATTTTCCAGGTGTTGTGTGTCTCAGTTCCCCTGGCTAGGAAAAGGGATTCCCTTCCCCCTTGCGCTTCCCAGGTGAGGCGATGCCTCGCCCTGCTTCAGCTCTCGCTGGTCGGGCTGCAGCAGCTGACCAGCACCGATCGTCCGGCACTCCCCAGTGAGATGAACCCAGTACCTCAGTTGAAAATGCAGAAATCACGGGTCTTCTGTGTCGCTCGCGCTGGGAGTTGGAGACTGGAGCTGTTCCTATTCGGCCATCTTGCTCCGCCCCTCCCATTGAAGGATTTTAAGCAGTTAAGTGCCATAATCAGGTATTTAAAAAAAAAAAAAAAAAAAAAACAACCCACTCTGGCTTCAGTGAGTAAAACAGATCATACCTACATGAGAAAATCAACACGAGAAGCATTGTTTGAACATATAGGACTTATGGAATTAACTATAGAACTAGGCATATTAGGAAGTAATGATCAAGTAAAATTACTGCTTTGTGTGTATTATGGGATAAAATAAGAAGTCTGTGTTGGGTGTTTCATTTTATCAGATGAAATTTCAATTTTTTTATCATGAAGGAGTCAAAGGAGTAATTTCTTATCCTCCTTTTCACAGTGTTATTAATATCAGAAGCTGACAGATTGAAAAATGACGTTCTACATGGACAAAGCCTGGCATATTTGTAACGTTTAATATGGAGCTATGTTAAACTGCATTAATAGCTAAGGAAATGAGTTTGGATTTAAAGGATACTTTTTTCTTGGATTGGGTTTTGGGTGGAAAAAGGGATCTTAGGTAAGAAGGATTTTTTTTTCCCCATTTACTGGGGGAACCAGCCCCCAATATTTCAACATAGGTTCTTTTCTATTTTCCTTAAGTGTCGGCCAGTCTGAGAAATAAACAGAAAGAGTACAAAGAGAGGACTTTTACAGCTGGGCCTCCGGGGTGACATCACATATTGGTAGGACCGTGATGACGACCCTGAGCCGCAAAACCAGCACGTTTTTAGTAGAGATTTAAAAAAGGGAGGGGGTGTATAAACATGGAGTAAGTCACAAGGATCACATGCTTCAAAGGGCAATAAAGATCACAAGGCAAAGGCAAAATTAGAATTACTGATGAGGGTCTATGTCCTGCTGTGCATGTGTTGTCTTGATAAACATCTTAACAGGAAACAGGGTTCGAGGGCAGAGAACTGGTCTGACTAGAATTTACCAGACTGGAATTTCCCCATCCTAGTAAGCCTGAGGGTACTGCGGGAGACCAGGGTGTATTTCAGTCCTTATCTCAACAGCACAAGACAGACACTCCCAGAGCGGCTGTTCATAGACCTCCCCCAAGGAATGCATTCCTTCCCCAGGGTATTTCTTGTTAGGAAAATAATTCAGCGATATTTCTTCTACTCGCACATCCATTTATAGGCTCTCTGCAGAAGAAAAATATGGCTGTATTCTGCCCGATCCCGCAGGCAGTCAGACCTTACGGTTATCTTCCCTTGTTTCCTGAAAATCACTGTTATTCTGTTCTTTTAAAAGGTGCACTGATTTCATATTGTTCAAACACATATGTTTTACAATCAATTTACAATAGTGATTCTGAGGTGACATACATTATCAGCTTACAAAGATAATGGGATTAAGAGATTAAAGCCATAAGAAATTTTAAGAGTATTAATTTTGGGAACTGATGAATGTCCATGAAATCTTCACAATTTATGTTCAGGGATTGCAGTAAAGACAGGCATAAGAAATTATAAAAGAATTAATTTTGGGAACTGATAAATGTCCATGAAGTCTTCGCAATTTATGTTCTTCTGCCTCGGCTCCAGCTGGCCCCTCTGTTCAGGGTCCCTGACTTCCTGCAACACCCATTCATGGTGACATGATTTGGCTCTGTGTCCCCACCCAAATCTCATCTCGAATTGTAATCCCCATGTGTTGAGGGAGGGACCTGTAATCCCCACATGTGGAGGGAGGGAGGTGATTGGATCATGGCGGTGGTTTCCCCCACGCTGTTCTCATGTTAGTGAGTGAGAGCTCGTGAGATCTGATGGTTTTGTAAGTGTTTGGAAGTTCCTCCTTCGTTTTCTTTCTCCTGCTGCCTTGTGAAGAAGGTGCTTGCTTCCCCTTCAGCTTCCACCATGATTATAAGTTTCCAGAGACCTCTGTAGCCATGTGGAACTGTGAGTCAATTAAACCTCTTTCCTTTATAAATTACTCAGTCTCAGATATTTCTTTATAGCAGTGTGAAAATAGACTAATACACATAGGTATGGTAGACTTTTTAGAGAAAGATTCATAGTATATGAAGTAATAGATATTATTACTACTAGTTCTACTAGTACTGATCATGTGCTAAAATTTTATTGTCGACGCTCTCTGCACATCCAACCACACACAAACACGTATTTATTTCATTTATTCCTCACAAAAACCCAATGCTGTATGTACTATTATTATGTTCTTTTTAAAGATAAGGAGACTGAAGCACAAATAAGTTAATTACTTTACCAAAAATCATATAACTTATTGATAATGTAACCAGAATATAAAACAATATTTGATTCTAGAATGACAGTTCATAACTATTATACTATATCACCTTCCAAGATTGAAACTAAAATTTTCAATTATGGAAAAAAATACATCTATCCAATAAACATATTACCAATGTTATCCTTTTCAGGAAAATTAAATAAGTATAGAGTAGTAATCCCAATTGTACAAACTTCAGAAATGTTTATCTGAGCTGTAATAGAATGCTTCCATTTTAAGAAGAATTATTAGGTATACTTTTTTGCAATTACTTTTCCAGAATATTTAAAGTAATTTGATTTACAAGAAACTTTTATGAATATACCCATTACTTAATGTCAAGAAATGGTGAAATTAAGTAAAAGTTTTCCTCTTGACATTCCTTATTTTTGCTTTCTTTGTTCTACTTTATTCTATTTTCCTTTTTGACCCTTTGAGTATTAAATAATAAAAGAAGAAAGAGGAGGAGAAGGAGGAGGAGAAAGAGAAGGGAAAGAAAACAGGAAAGTGGGTGAGCAAAGAATACAAGTTGGATATACTGCACATAATTTTTAAGTGTATATTTTTTCAAATAAAACTATCTGGTTTTCTGCTTTTTTTTCAGTCCACAAAACTGTTGATTTAGTTACAAATTAATTTGTCATTGTTTTTACTTTTTAGGGAAGTGTATAATTACCTTTTTATTATTTGTAAATTTTTGAGGTTAGTGTTTCTCATTTGTAGCCAATCCTTATTTCTCTGATTTTATTTCAATTTTAAACAATCCTTTTGGCAACAATACACATCTTTTAAGATACCTATTTGAAATATAAGAATATGTTTATGATACCAACACATGTATGTAGTATACTAAAAATCATTACCTTAAATATACATTGATTTATCTCATTTCCAAAGAAATGAAATTTCATGTTAATTTCACTACTTTAATTTCTTTTTGGAAACAATATATAGATGCCAGTTTACTATCTCCACCTTTTTCTCTCTTAAAAATTGTTTATTATAAAATATAAGACACATTCAGAATTGCACTTAAAGCATAAATACACAGCTTAAAAAACTGTTTTAAAGCAAATAACCACAGTCCACATTTTAAAAAGTGCTGCTCCAGCTTTCCCAAAGCCCATTTGGGGCTCTCCCAAAGCTCTTTCTTGATTACCAACCTCACTAAAGGTACTCACTGGCTTGACTTTTTCTTTCTTTTTTTTTTTTTAAATTATACTTTAAGTTCTAGGGTACATGTGCATAACGTGCAGGTTTGTTACATATGTATACTTGTTCCCTGTTGGTGTGCTGTACCCATCAACTCGTCATTTACATCAGGTATAACTCCCAGTGCAATCCCTCCCCCCACCTCCCCATAATAGGCCCCGGTGTGTGACGTTCCCCTTCCCGAGTCCAAGTGATCTCATTGTTCAGTTCCCACCTATGAGTGAGAACATGTGATGTTTGGTTTTCTGTTCTTGCGATAGTTTGCTGAGAATGATGGTTTCCAGCTGCATCCATGTGGCTTGATTTTTTCAATAGTATTTTAAAAAATTGACATATACCTTGCACAGTATAAAATTCACCAGTTTAAGGTGTACACTTTATGGTTTTTAGTAGAGTCCCCAAGTTGTGCAACTATTACCACTAGTTAATTCTAGAACTTTTCAATCCCCTCCTTCCCCCGGATCCTGTATTTATTAGCAGTTTGTCCCAAATTCTCTCTTTCCATAATTTCCTTTCTGTGTCAGGATTTGCCCATTCTGGACATTTCTTTTAAGTTGAATCACATGTGGTCTTTTGTGTCTGGTTTCTTTCACTTAGCATTATATTTTCAAGATTCATCCATGTTGTAGCATATGTCAATACTTTATTCCTTTTTATAGCTGAGTAAGTATTTCATGTTATGAATATACTACATTTTGTTTAACCATTGATCAGTTGATGGATGTTTAGGTTTTTTGCACCATTTGGGTATTATGAATAATAGTGCTATGAACAATTGTTTACAAGTTTTTGTTTGATCACATTTTCAGTTTTCTCAGGTACATTCTTGGGAGTAGAATTGCTGGGTCATGGTAATTATGTTTCACATTTTGAGTAACTGCTCAAGTATTTTCCACACTGGTTGCATCATTTTGCATTCCTTCCAGAAATTTATGAAAGTTACAATTTCTCCACCTCCACACTGACATTCGTTATTAATATGTTTTTAAAAAAATATATAGCCATTTTAGTGAATGTGAAGTGGTACTCATTGTGGTTCTGATATGCATTTCCCTAATGACTAAAAATGTTGAGTATTTCTTTTCATGTGGTTATTGACCATTTGTATATCTTCCTTGGAAAAATGTCTATTAGAATCCTTTCACCATTTTAAAATTGAGTTGTCTTTATTGTTGAGTTGTAAAAGTTCTTTGTATATTATGGACACTAGACCTTTATCAGATATATAATTTGCAGCTATTTTCTTCCATTCTGTGTATTGTCTTTTCACTTTCTTGACACACAAAAGTTTTTAACTTTTTCAAAATCCAATTTATCGTTTTTTTCTTTGGTTGTGCACTTATTTTTAATTTTTTTGATATTACAGTGTAATTTTAATACAAGCTAAATACAAACACAATTGTTAGATATTCGGTTATGTATCCTGTGAAACAACATGCCAAGATCAACCTTGAGATATTTATAAAAACTAAAATTTATAAAATGTCTTCCTTAATTAACTCTAGGGACCCCATATATGAATGCAAAAATCAGAACTTATCAATAATCATATCAAATGCTGAGCGCTGATTGAGCAGCAAAAAACCATTTCTAATTTTAAAATTTAATAGCTCCAGGTAAAAGCATGCTATTTCCTATATATACTGTCTTTGTATTCTGCATGGAGTTCTAAGGTAAAGATTTTTCTGCTTTTGTTAATTGCCAGAAATGATGTCCTGTGTGGCTGCTTTGTCGTGGATCTTTCATTCTTCTTTCCTGATGGATCCTTAGTTTCTTTGGGAGGGGGTTTATGTATTGGTTTTCATGGGATTGAGTTATAAAAGGCTGAATAGGAATTTCCTCCGTAAAAACCTCTATGTTTTCCTTCGGCAAACTATAGCTCTTTGGAGCGGGATGAGTTTTATTTTTTGCATTTTCCAACCATTCCTTAAACCCTTTTCTTGCTATTTCACTTTGCTGTTGCTTTTCTTTCTCCTTTTCACATTCTTTAGCATTTTACAACTATTCTTAATATTTTTCTTTGCTTTTCCTTGCAAATATTCTTTCTCTAAGTCCTTCATATCTTCATTATTTTTCGGGCCTTTTCTCTTTCTTCTTTTTCTGAACTCACTCCTTATGTTTTTCTTAGTAATTTATCTTTCATTTACTACAGGTATGCACCACCATACCCAGCTAATTTTTTTGTGTTTTTGTATTTTTACTAGAGACAGGGTTTCGCCATGTTGGCCAGGCTGGTCTTGAACTCCTGACCTCAGGTGATCTGCTCGCCTCAGCCTCCCAAAGTCCTGTAATTACAGGTATGAGCCACCACGCCCAACTTGACATGTCAAATTTGATGTACGAAAGACATTTCTGCAACGATGTCTAGAATATGGTTAAAAAATCACTCTTAGACCTCACAAAATAAGTCATGTCTAGATTAGGAGGCCGTTGTCCGTTTTGTCAGCCCTTTTAACATACTCTTTAATTGTTGAATAACCCAAACAAGTGGGCATAAGAATCAAAGTAAAATCTGTCATAGTCTCAACTTTAATAAATCCCCTCAGACTTGTTTCTGATCCATCAGCTATAACATTTCTCAATCATTAGTTCCTCTAAATTGCTCTGCCTTCTACATGAATATAGCTGTCGTATTCATCTATAGATTATGCTTCTATTTCAGCCTGCTTATCCTCAGCTTTATGCTTTTCAGATGTCCAGAAAGGGATCTCTACATCATAAACTTTGGTGAAAATATGACTCAACCTCGGCTGAGTATGGTGGCTCATGCCTCTAATCCCAGTACTTTGGGAGGCCGAGGTGGGTGGGTCACCTGAGGTCAGGAGTTCCAGACCAGTCTGGCCAACATGGTGAAACCCCATCTCTACAAAAAATACAAAACTTAGCCGGGCATGGTGGTGGGTGCCTATAATCCCAGCTACTCAGGAGTCTGAGATAGGAGAATCGCTTGAACCCAGGAGGTGGAGGTTGCAGGGAGCCGAGACCACATCACCACACTCCAACCTGGGCAACACAGTGAGAATCCGTTTCAAACAAATATGTGACTAAACCTCATAACCTACCCAAGCCAAGCTCCCTGAGAATATAATCTGATTGAGTCAGGTCTCCAGAATCCTACGCAAAGGAATAGACAGTTATTTACCCCCCACATGAAGAGATCAGATAGATAAAAGAGAAAAGAGGAAAATAAAGGACAGAAAAAAAGAAGATACCTGACAACAGAACCTTGGGCAACATCCACATTTTAAGGCAGGCACAGAATAAGAAGCAATGAAAGGAGATGAGTAGTAGCATCAGAAACACTAAGTGGGGCATAAGAAGGCAACCCAAATATTAATAACAGAATAATTATCCAATTAATTGTGGCATATTTTTCAAATGTAAATGCCATAGAACAGTAACAACCAATATATACTTAGCTCTCCACAACACCCTAAATGTATCTTAAAATACAATGTCGAGAACAAAGTGAGATGGTGTGTTTTTTAGGTATGATGTAAAAAGCATAATCAATTGGCTGGGCAGGCCAGGTGTGGGTGGCAGGGCAGTGGGGAACTGCTTCTCCACCTCCCCACATCTACTTCCCAGCTGATTGCAGGCCCAGGTCTCAGCCCTTCTCAGGAGGCTGCAGTGAACAGATCACCTGAGGTCAGCAGTTCAAGACCAGCCTGGCCAACATGGCAAAACCCTGTCTCTACTAAAAATAAAAAAAAAAAAAATTAGCTGGGCATGGTGGGTGCATGCCTGTAGTCCCAGCTACTCGGGAGGCTGAGGCAGGAGAATCACTCGAACGCGGGAGACGGAGGTTGCAGTATGCTGAGATTACGCCAGTGCACTCCAACGTGGGCAGCAGAGTGAGACTCCATCTCAAAAAAAAAAAATAAATTGATATGTCAGAAATTGAAATGATCTTCCCTTTCCAATTACTTTTCTTGGGAAAGCATACATAGTGCCACAACCGTTCTCCATATCACAAAGTCCAGAATCTCTGAACCATCTTTGATTCAATCTTCTTGCTTATCATCTGTTTTTTATCAATTGTCAAGTCCCATTGGTTTCCTTTCCAAATATTACTCTTAGACATTCTTTCATAGTTTGGTCTCTCATTTGGACCATTGTAATGACTTTCTTACAGACCTCCCCATGTATAATCTCTGACCCTTCCAATCCATCTTTCACATTGTCACAGAAGAGCACATTGTACCAGTGTACTGTACAGCAGAGAATCTACTAGCTGTATGTCACTATTTAAACGTAAATAAATTACAATTAAATACAATAAAAAATTTGGTTCCTCAGTTATACTAGCCATATTTTAAGTACTCATGTGGCTAATTAGTGACTATATCGGACAGTGCAAATATAGGACATTGCTATCTTTCCAGAAAGTTCTATTCTGTTTAGAATATAGGCAGATAATAATGTCTTTATTGTTTTAATAATTTGTTATCTTTCTCTCTAGCCTGTATCAGAAAGTGCAAGTTTCTTGATGTGGAATTTAAAGCCCAAATTATTTTTCTAGCATCGACTTCTTTTTTTGAGACAAAATCTTGCTCTGTCACCCAGGCTGGAGTGCAGCTGGGCAAACTCAGCTCACTGCAACCTCTGCTTCCCGGGTTCAAGTGATTCTCCTGCCTCAGCTTCCCGAGTAGCTGAGACCACAGATGTGCGCCACCATACCCAGCTAATTTTTGTATTCTTAGTAGAGACAGGGTTTCACCATGTTGGCCAGGCTGGTCTTGAACCCTTGACCTCAGGTTACCAGCCTCTAGTAGCCATCATTCTACTCTCTATCGCCATTAGTTCAATTGTTTTAACTTTTAGCTCCCACAAATTAGTGAGACCATGCAAGGTTTGTCTTTTTGGGCCTGGCTTATTTCACTTAACATAATGTCCTGTTCCATCCATGTTGCTGAAAATGACATGATCTTATTCTTTTTAATGGCTGAACAGTGCTCCATTGTGGATATGTACCACATTTCGTTTGTCCATTTGTCTGTTGGTGGACACTTAGGTTGCTTCCAAATCTTGTCTATTGGCAATTTCCGTATTTTGAACCAGCCTTACATCCCTGGGATAAATACTATTTGGGCATGATGAATGATCTTTTTAATGTGTTGTTGAATTTGGTTTGCCAGTATTTTGTTGAGGATTTTTGCATCAATGTTCATCTGGGATATTGGCCTGTAGTTTGTTGTTTTTTTTGTTTTTTGTTTTTTTGATGTGTCTTTGTCTGGTTTTGCTATCAGGGTAATATTGGCTGCATAGAATGAGTTTGGAAGTATTCCTTCCTCCTCTATTTTTTTGGAATAATTTGAATACAATTTGTATTAGTTCTTCTTTCAATGTGTGGAAAAATTCAGCAGTGAAGCCATCAGGCCCAGGTTTTTCTTTGCTGGGAGACTCTTTATTATGGCTTTGATCTCATTACTTACTAGTGGCTAATGCAGGTTTTGAATTTCTTCATGGTTTAATCTTGATAGATTGTATGTATCTAGGAATTTATCAATTCTTCTAGGTTTTACAGTTTATGAGTAACTAGTATATACTATGATCAATGATCATAGCAGCCACTAATGTTCCTTGGAATTTCTGTGGTATCAGTTGTAGTTTCTCATTTTTTCATCTCTGATTTTATTTATTTGGATCATCTCTCTTTTTTTCCTGGTCTGTCTAAAGGTTTGTTGATTGTTTTCATTTTTTCAAAAAACCGACTATTTGTTTCGTTGATCTTTTTTTTTTTTTTTTTTTTGCCTCAATTTCATTTATTTCTGCTCTGATATTTATTTTTTTTGACCAATTTTGAGTTTGCCCTCCCTTCCTTCCTTCCTCCCTCCCTCCCTGCCTGCCTCCCTTGGCCTTTCCCTCCCTCCATCTTTCCCTCCCTCCGTCTTTCCCTCCCTCCATCTTTCTCTCCCTCTTTTCTTCCTTCCTTTTCGGTAAAGGTGATTTTCCTGGTGGTATGTTTTGGTTTCTTGATTTTTATTTTTTGTCTACCTGATATATATTTTTTTTATTTGAAGATATCATGAGGCTAGCAAATGATATCTTATGACCCATTATTTTTAAACTGATGACAACACTGATTGCAGAAACAAACAAGCAGACAAAAAAACCAATAAAACTCTACATTTTTAACTTCGTCTTCCTGCTTTTTAATTATTTTGTTATTTCTATTTATATATTATTATGCTGTCTATGTCTTGAAAAGCTGTCATAGTTATGATTTTTGGTTGGTTCATCTTTTAGTCTTTCTACTCAAGATAAGAGTAGTTTACACATCACAATTATAGTGTTATAATATTCTGTGTTTGTCTGTGTACCTACTATTGCCAATGAGTTTTGTACCTTCAGATGATTTCTTATTACTAAGTAATATCCTTTTCTTTTAGGTTAAAGAACTCCCTTTAGCATTTCTTGTAGGACAGGTCTGGTGTTGATGAAATCTGTCAGATTCTCTTTATCTAGGAAAGTCTTTATTTCTCCTTCATGTTTGAAAGATATTTTTACTGGATATACTGTTCAAGGTAAATGTTTCTTTCCTTCAGCATTTTATTTTATTTTTCTTTTTTTCAGTTTTGAAAAAATGTTTTATTCCTGTTTGCACAGAGCAGTTTATGAAGGTGGCTATCTCCTGACTCCATGCATCTTTTACACAAAGATGCCCCCTCAAATATGCCCAGTTATCTGCCCCACTTCAGTGTTGGAGAACTGGCAGTTAGTAAGTGGGGCAGAATGCTTAAGTCTCAGGAAGGTTTGTAAAGACATTTTTGTGGGGAGGAAGTTCTGGGTCAAGGGGAAAGATTAGACCCAAGAGTGAGTATTCCATTCTCCATCTTCCTGGTGAAATCCAAATCCCAAAGGTTTTATGAAGAAAAGCACCTCTCTCAGCGACCTAGAGACAGGGAGAGCACAGACGCACTGCTTGGGTGTAAGGCTGAAGCAGAGAGAGGGTGGGCTGCAGCGACTGCAGACCCAAGGCAGAGGAGTAAATGCATGTCGGGGAGTTGAGGGGACAGAGACAGCCTAGACGCCCAAGTCATAAGTTCTACCCCTTCCCCAGTTCTGAGTAGAAAGTTTTCTTCCCAAGACTAGAATGGAGTTTTAGTTTTAGGAACTGGCTTTGCTTCAGGACATGGAGAAGACAAACCAGGCAAAGATCCCACAGGTAGTAAGGGTGGAGAGTTAAGGTAGCTAACTAAGAGACGGGCACTCACCACGGCAGTTTTGAAGCTATATGTCAGATCGGGGTAGAGAATGCATTTTATGTGCCCTATTCAATACAATTTAAATCACTGTTTCTTCCATGTTGTCCCTTCCCTATGAACTATTCCCAATACCTTTTCCAAGGCAGAGGACAGGGCAGTAAGAAGGAATAGAAGAAAACACTGAGGTCAGTAAGTGGAGCTAGGGCTTAGATTGGATAAATCCCTATCCATCCCCACCCCCACTCATTCTTTAGTAAAGAATTCTCTTTCTCCCTCCCCTTGCTGGGGTATCGGAATGAGGTCCAGGTAAAGGCAAAGGCAGGAAAACATTCAGCACATTCTTTCTCCTACTTTAATCTGAAGTGTAGCTACAACAAAGGGCACAGAATTTACAAAAATGTCAGGGCAGGGGAGCATGTGAGCATAATCCAGTCTAGAAAGAAAGAGGGTGCTTCCCCTGCCCTATTATCTAAATACGCTAGGAGCTTTACTCCTAGAACTGCAAGAAGAATGAAAAAGAATAGGAAGGGTGTAGGGGAGGTTGGGGGGACAAGCACAAACAGAATGGAGATTTAAGGATCTCTGTGATCCCCGAGATGACCCTGAGAACATCAATTGGGGAACTAGATGAAAATTCACAGTAGACATGCGAATTTTTTGAAGAGGATGAAGAGCCAGGAATAGTGGGGTCTTCACTGAAGGAGTGACCCCTTGATCTGTTCTTTGGCTGACTGCAGCACCTGAGACACGGTCTGCTCCGTAAGGGGCACATCTTCACCCCTTAATGCCACCCAGTGTACCACCCGCTGGGGATCACTCTCGAGGATCACCCCTCCATCTACAATTTCATCCACAGCCAAGAACAGCCCCTCCATGTTCTCCAGCAGTGCTCGCTTTTCTACATTTTTCCCCAGCATCTGGCTCAATGAGTCCAAGAGGCAGTTCAGAACTGCCATAAGCATCAGCTCATTTTCATAGGAGCTGCCAATCACATAGAAATAGAGATCTATACTGCTTTTGCATACCACTGTCAGGCCTTCCAAGAGGGCAATTCCACTGTCAATCCGAGGAGTCTTATTGAAAATGTTCTTCTCAAAGGCCTTTTGCTCCTTGACACTGGGGTAGGTGTCGTCATAGTACTTGGCAAAAAGTCGATCTCCATCATTGTCCAGAATCAGGATGGCTTTGACAGTATACACGGAAGGTTCCAAAATCAGCGCCTCCATCTTGCCCCGCAGCTGGTGCCGACGTCTCCTTCAGCATTTTAAATACGTCAGGCTGTGACTAGAAATGTTGTCCAGGTGCTAAGACCTGGAATGGGGGCCTCAAAGCTTTGCCTGGTGCCCCATTTAAGTGTTGCTGAGCTGGTATGCAAGTTGCAAGACAAAGTTCTCTTAACTCTCTCCTCTCTCTCCAGGAGCTGTGAGCTTCATTACCTGTGGTTGGGGGAGGGATGACAAAAGCACTCCCTTGGCCCCCTTGGCTAGTGTCTCACTAGGTCACATGCTCCCAAGTACACTGTCTCTGAGCCTGGAATAGCCCCAAGACTAGCCCATGAATTGCAGTCCTTGTGGCCTAAACTGCCTTTCAAGTTTACTTAGAACCCAAGAGCACTTTAGCTCTATGGTGGTGGGGCCAGATGGAACTCAGGTTCTGACCACTGGGCTGGACAATTCCCCTCTGGCTAGGGCTGGTCTAAATGCTCCCTCTGTGGGTGCTGGCTGATTTCTGGCTCCTGTTGCTTTCCACTGTGACAGGGCTGTGCTGAGTTTTAATGCAAAGTCCCGTGATCACTGTGCTCTCCCTCCCCAAAATGCACAGATTCTCTCTCCACATTACACAGCTGCGAGGGATGGGGGAGGGATGTTGTAAGTGATTCAAGACTGTCTTTCCTACCCTCTTCAGTGCCTCTTTCCTTGATATCATGTTAAACCAGTTACTGTGATCACTCACCTGATTTTTGGTTCTTATAAAGGTACTTTCTTGTGTAGATAGTTGTTCAATTTCGTGTTCCCGTGAGGGTGGGGGGCAGTGGTAGGCAATTGCTGGAGGGTTCTACTCGGCCATCTTGCTCTGCCTCCCGGATATGTGCATATTTTGGGAGAAAGGGTTTGCTTTTATTTGTTTTTTTTTTTTTTTTTTTGAGACAAAGTCTGGCTCTGTCTCCCAGGCTGGAGTGCAGTGGCATGATCTCGGCTCACTGCAACCTCCGCCTCCTGGGTTCACACCATTCTCCTGCCTCAGTCTCCTGAGTAGCTGGGACTACAGGTGCCCGCCACCACGCCCGGCTAATTTTTTGTATTTTTAGTAGAGACGGGGTTTCAGTGTGTTAACCAGGGTGGTCTCGATCTCCTGACCTTGTGATCCGCCCGCCTCGGCCTCCCAAAGTGCTGGGATTACAGGCTTGAGCCACCGCGCCCGGCCCGGGTTTGCTTTTATTAGATTTGCAAAGGTTTTTGTGAACGTAGAGTAAAAAAAAAAAAAAAATCACATTTTAAAAATATTCACAATTTTTATTAATTCAATACATATCTATGAGAACATAATATGGGGAAGACACAGTTTTGAGGCTGGGGTACGATTGCGGAATCAGATAAAGATTCTTCTTCATCAACCTTACATCCTGGTAAGAGTAATATTTCACAAGAAACGTCATGGACATCAGTAAGAGAAAACACAATGAAGCCAAAATACGCAGATTCTAATTTCAGAGATACATGTTACCCAAGTATATACAATGGAAGAGACAGTCTTGGGGTTCTTATTTATGTAGTGTGGAATATCTGAACAGTGGACCACTTTACACTGGATTCCTCACACGTTGTAGATATAACTATGGTGTCTTGAATGATTTGGTTTCCTTATTCTCAATGGTCTTCCAGATTTGAGAGTCTTTGAATACTCTGAGATAATGATGGCACATGTTGGTACAGGTCGGTCCTAGTGCGATTGGGGCCTGATCTTCAAGAAAGTCCCTTCTCCATTGAGTTCTATTATTTGCTCTCTTCTTTGGCTGGAGTTCTGCTAGTCTAGGTCATCATTAGCTGCCACTGGATGGAGCTATAGCTTCAGGCAAATAATCTTTCTATTGATTCCAGCAGTAATTTCCCTGACATTTAGCCCTCAATTTGCTTAGCTGTAATAAGTAAAGATTGTTCAGTTCCTGTAATTTTGGGGTTGTAGTATTTTATTACTTACTTGGCTGTATTCCCTGAGTTCTTTTACAGATTCTTAAGATGTATTTTTAAAAATTAGGTATGTTAATTTTGTTTTGGCAATTTTATGACATCCTGAAATAGAAAAATCCTGGAGTGTTGGAAACTAATACTGGTAATTACTGGAGTAGGTGTATTAAATGCTGCTGACATGTGTTTTCTGCAACCTCAATAAGTAATGACATGACTTAAACTTACCTTACACTGGGGGACCATTCAGTGGTTTCCTGTTGTCTTGAGAGAAATTGCAGAAATTGGAAATTGAAATATTTCTCAAGTTTCACCAGTTTTTATACACTGAAAACTATATCCAGAAAAATTAGTGTTATTTTCAACATCATATCAGAAAAGTTTTAGTTTTTTTGAATTTTTATCTATCTTCTATTATCTGCCTTTCTATTCATGATCTATTTTACTACTAGTACTGTGTAATCACTCTCTACTAATAGAAAATATTTTATGAAAAAACATTATCTCTCAAATCACCTACTAAATTATTACTTTTTGAATGGCCAATATTGCTCTAGAATCAGACTCTTAACCGAAGGCCAGTATAACACTAAGACCTATGCATGGTGAATTGTCATTATTATTTCATTTATGCCATCAATAATGAAAGACTTGAGTCATTTAAATATAATCTTTCTTACCTGTATTCTTGTCCTCTGTAGGTTCATTGCTCTTCTCCGTAAGCAAGAACGATGTCTCAGATCAGATGTACACTTAAAGATGGACTAGCCAATAGAAATCCATATTTTTATATTCATCTGGTTGAACTGAACTGTAAATTCTGTGACCTTGTATTAGAAATGATTACTACCATTCTATAAAGACATTTTAAAATTTCTAGGCATCCTTTACTTCTCCTTTAATAAATTAGCGATGAATTTCTAATAAAACAGTTCAATTAAAACATTTACTCCTTTATATATAATGTTTATTACTTTGTGATTTAAAGACTTATAAAATAACAAAATCGCTTCATGGAACAAGGCATACAAGTCCACTACTTCTTCAAATTGCTGATTTTTCTAGTTGCTTGCTTTTATTATAGGAGATGAAAAGAAACTTTCTGGGTTAAACATTGCTAAGACACATTAATTATAATGAAACAGAAAATTCCAATTTTAAAAGCACAATTAGAAAATTTAAAAGATGTATCTAAAATATTTATTTGGCTATAATATTAGTTCCCTGGATTGTAGGGTAAAATAAAAACACATCTGCCCAACTGATTAAGTCCCTTTTGACTGATTTACTCTTTAGATGCCACAGGTAACGTTTGTTGAAAAGACAATAGAATACATGCACAGAACCTGGGTTTTTTGTTGGATATGCCTGACACTGAACCCTAACTCCACCTCTTAGTTAACTACTCTAACACTAGACAAGAAAGATCTGAAAAATCTGGAATACCAGCCCAAGAAATTTGTACTTAACAGGAAATGCCTAAGTAGGCATCACTGATAGATTCTTGAGACAAGATGTCATATGATTAGAATATGTTTCTGTTTGTTCCTCCTTCAGGGATTAAAGCAGAAGCATTTGACTGGCTGGGAACAAGTCATAGGTCTATGTCCAGGCTGCCACAGGGCGGAGAAACCAGTGATTTATCTCCTTTTGCTCTTGTAATAAAAGGTGAGGACTCTACATCTAGTCAATAATACATATCTTGGGGAGCTACCCTGAAGATAAAAGCAGTTTGTATGCTGGCCATTAAAATGATGAGTTAGTTTTTACTTCCTTATGTTCAAGTTCTGTGGCTGATTCATTACACTCCTGTCACATTGTCCAGCATATGTGGTCATTTACATACATCCATTCACTCTTTCATTAATTAATTTATTCATTCATAACTGAATGCCTGATCTATATATACCAAGCACAGTAAGCACAATTCGCAGCTCTCAGGGAGCTTAATTTTATGTTGGAGAAATGAATGACAAACAAATGAACACAAAACAAAATAATTTTAGGGAGATATAAATGATAAGAGAACAACGAAATAGGTAGAGATAGAGAGTGATGGGGAGGTGGTCAGAGAATGCCTTTCTGATGTGTGACTTTAACTAAACATTTTAAACAATATTTATTGAACCAATGGATGGGCTGGAGGATTGACTACAGAGGAAAGAGAACCATAAGGAAATTGTAATAATCTAGGCAAGGAATCCTGTGGCTTTGTGCTTTCTGAGTATGATGTGCTGGTGCTTCTCCGTTTGTCCCTAAAGGTCTGTTCTTTGCCCTTTTGAATTCTGTGGGTCACATCACTTGAGTTCCATTGTCTCTGGCTTTCAGTTGGGCTTGGTCAATGGAAACAAAACCAGAAGACTGAAGGGTAGGAGAAGAAAGAAGCTGGAGTATTTATTCCTCATGGACTATCACCTACACTCTGGACCTTGGTTTTGGCAGTGGCTGCCTTCCTTCTTCTTGCAGTCACAGCATCAGTGAGGTGGACCCTCACCCTGGGATCCAACTCTCATTGGGTTTCAGTAAAACGACTGCCTAATCTTGCTCCTTCAGGCCTGTAGGTGGTAATCGCTTCCTGTGATTGTGACTTCCTGCATGTTCATTATTCCTTACACCTCTGTAGACATTTTTTTCATCCATCTCTTAGCAGTTAATCCTTTAGGTGTGCATCTGTTTTTTGGAACTGTGACTGATACAGATAAGCAGACGGAAAATGAGAGGTAGATGGGAGAGACAGTGCAGTGGTAGCTGTAGGGTTTGGCATCTGGCTTGGTGTGATGGGGTAGGAAAGGGGGAGATGGAGAAAGAATGGCATAGCAAAAGGTAGAGAATCATGTAACTCCAGAGAAATGTTTGAACATTAAATAAAAAACTCATTCTAGACCCTGAAAAATGCATCTTCAGTAGAGTTGTGAGGATAGAAGCTAAACCACTTCTCTTCCAAACTGCTTTCTTAGACTATTGCTGCTTAAACAGATTCTCAACTTTTTGAGTATTTATGATTTAGAGTCAGTGTTAGAGAGGTTAATACTCCCTATTCACCAGTGTTCAGCATATGTTGGTTTTCTTGCCTAAGACGGAGTGATAGCAACTTGATTATTTGGACCTTATAAGGATCTCAGGCTTCTTTGTCATATCCATTATATTCAGACAGTGCTTAGCAAACAATTCTAAGCAGTTTTTGTTTGAGTGTAGCAGATGTGCAGTGAGTCTTATATCCACTGCATCTCAGACCTGCCTCCTTGTGGTGTGATGAGATGGGTAATTATAGTAGCCATTGTAATTATTTATATAAATATCTATTTCCCAACTAGATTATGAAGTTATTTTTTTCAGACAGGATTTCACTCTGTTACCCAGGCTGGAGCGCAGTGGCATGATCATAGCTCTTTGCAGCCTCAAACCTCTGGACTCCAGCGATCCTTCCACCTCGGCCTCTTGAGTAGCTGTGGCTACAGGAACTTGCCATCATGGCCGGCTAATTTTTTTATCTTTTATTTTAGAGAGGGGATCTCACTACGTTGCCCAGGCTGGTTTTGAATTCCTGGCCTCAAGCATTCCTCCCTCCTCTGCCTCCTAAAGTACTGGGATTACAGACATGAGCCACCACACCAGGCCAATTATGGAATTTTTGAAGACAAGGATAGTATCTTATTCATCCTCAAACACACAATGCCTCGAATTCTCAGTGTCTCTCATACTCAACTGCATTTGAGTGTTGTCCATCTCATGCTGTCTCCATCTTCCTGAGCCAATGCTCTTTGGCAGGGTTGTGCTTCAGCTGTTGATGTTGGGATGGCTGACTTTGGTCTCCTGTTTTCTCTCTGGGTTTATTTGTGCACAACATATATTAGGGATTCAGCAGTCCTTATTATAATAACAAAGAAACAATGATAGAGAGGCTGCAAGTGTTTTTTCTTCCCTATGGCTATAAATATTAATAAACAGTCACTAAACTGAAAGTGATCCCAAAGAAGGGGGTTATGCTTTTCCCTCCATTGACTATTTAATTTGAAAATTAAGAAATGAATTCTGGGCCAGGCATGGTGGCCTGTAATCCTAGCACTTTGGAAGGCTGAGGTGGGCAGATCAGTGGAGGTCAGGAGTTTGAGACTAGCATGGCCAACAAGGTGAAACTCCATCTCTACCAAAAATACAAGGATTAACCAGGCGTGGTGGTGCACACCTGTAGTCCCAGCTACTTGGGAGACTGAGGCAAGAGAATCACTTGAACCCAGGAGGTGGAGTTTGCAGTGAGCTGAGATCATGCCACTGTACTCTAGCCTGGGTGACAGAGCATGACTCTGTCTCAAAAACAAGAAAAAAGAAAAGAGAAATGAATTCTGAAAATTTTGTTCAGCAATACAGAATTTCAAGATGGCGATGCCATAATAGTTGATATTAAGGGCTATAATTGATACTATAGTTTAATCTGAAAGAGGCCTTTTAGGAATTAAGTATGGAATGCTTTCCTTTAAGGATGCTACTTCATAAAGATTCAAAGGATTAAGATTCAAAGATTCAAAACGCCTAGATAAGTTATCTATGACTCATACTTTGAAATGTTTCCCATTAGGAAAAAATTGGTTTTGTGGGACTTGACCATCCCTTCCAGGTTGTATTCTGTGTTTTCAGAAGCTGCTAGGACTCCATTCTATTTTCTTTATGTGTAACTTTGTACTAGCAAACTTAAATATTTATCTACACTTTTTTCAAACGGCTAATATTCACTAAAGTGACATTTTAAAACAAAGAAAAATGGAGAATAATTGCTCCTTAGTTTTTGCTGGTCCTAAATAGCAAAAATGTATTATTAAGTATGAGTGGGGGAAAAGCATAAATCAAAAAAAAAAAAAAAAAAAAAAAAACCTTGACAAAAGCAAAAGAAATAGAATGGAGAACTGACACCTTCTTTTAGAAGGAACTGTAACCCTGTAGCACCCAATGCTCTCTAATGCCATCAGCCAATTAGGAGCTGCCCTGAAGCCAACGCTTGAGAAAATGCAGTGGAATTGGTTTAGTTGTGTTAATGGCCTGCAGGTAGCTTAGTTCAAGAAGGTGGAAATTGACTACTCAATTGGGTGTGGTAATTAGGTCCCCAGTTGATTTTTCTAAATTTGTCTATTTTTAACTGGAGGCTTTTTGTGCCAGTCTAAAAAAATCAAACAAGATTTAAATAAAATTCTTAAATATGCAAAAAACTGTGTTTTTTTCCTCCCCCATTAAAAAAAAAAACCTCCCACTAAAATTAATTTAACTTTATATCTCTGCCTTCTTTGGAAATGTATTTTCCCCAATGTTTCTGTATTTAATTATTTCATAGCATGCAGTTTATCATTAACTTTGCTTCTAAAAAGTCACTTATATTTTTCTTAAGATATTGAGACTTACCAGATCATGAAGATTCATAGAAAGCTGTTTGTCAGCTTTTAAAGTCCTGGCTTTAGTTTTGGGAAATCTGGTTTTTTTCCATTTCTCATTAACAGATTGATAAGGCAGGTATCCTGTGATAACTACGGTGGGAAATTAAAAACATTTTTATAGTTGTTTGAAATTTGCACAGATTATCTTTTAAAAATTTTAACCACCATAGCGTCATCTAGTGGACCAATTACATAGCTGTAGGGATCAAACCTATTAAATGTGATAAACAATATAATTCCTTCTGTCATTTTGGTTGTGATAAAGACCTTAAGGCGCCTTCAATACTAGTGTAAAATTAATTTTTATATTCTACTGTCTATTTATATTCTACTGAAAAAATGATATTCAATAGTTAATTTTAGGAGTCAATCCAAAGGTTAACCTAATAAATCTGAGGTTATTGTAATAAATAATTCAAACCAAGACGAGCCAGTAGAAACAGATGGTGCTTCTGGAAGAACCTGAAAATTTTCCACTCTTAAATGAACATAAACCTGCTTGGAGCTGTGCAACTCCATGAACTTCTATGCAGGCCTGTAAATCTATGAGGTTACTTTTTCTGTGATCTTGAGTCACATTCTTTTAATATGATGCTTCTCAAGGTATGGAAAGCAAAGGCTAACTCAAAACACAAGAGAACAAGTTCTGGTTATTCTCACTTTGTATTGCTATCTTTCCTCCTCCTGCGATTGCTTCCTGCTCCTCAGTTTTACATGTCAGAATGTGTATTCCAGTAAGAGGACAAAAGGCATTTTAGCAAGCTTTTATTATACCTAAGCCTGGATTTAAGTCCCTCGATAACTGAATAGGCACATAATCCCATGGATTTCTTAAGGTAGTGAGTTGAGTCTAGATGAATTACAACATTTTTTTTTTTTTCTTGAGCCTTTTCAAATGATTAGCAACACTTCTGCGGACAATTGTGTTTGAAGGGTTACAACTGGCTTTGATGAATAATCTGAAGCAGACAGCAAATAAATATGCAAGAAAAGAAAGAAAATGAAAATGAAAGAAGAGAAAAGAAGAAAGTGAATGCATGTGATAGCACCCTGTTTTTGATCATATATTCATGCTGATAGGTTGAATTCTTTTGACCAAAAAAAGATGTTGATAAAGCTGTAAATTGAAGACGCGGTTGAAGATGAGCTTGTGAAGAGTATCTTGTTTTCAATGAGAGATAAGTCATTGACTCATAAAAATTGTGTTAGAAGTAAATACAAGATATGTAGTTGTCATCTAATTTATTGGTTTGATTTTATTTCTTTCATTTTTTATTGTTAATTTTTTGTAACTGTCCATCTTTTATCTGTAATTGAACATATCATTTCATAAGGAAATGCAATTACTCACACAAATACATTGTCTGAATATTTCTGTACTACCAAGTTGCTGACAATAAAAAATATAAGGATTCACCAAATGCTGTCCAGAATGTGGAGAAACTGGATCATTTGCACATTACTAGTGGGAACGTAAAATGTACAGCAACTTTTGAAAACAATTTGGCAGTTTCTTGAAAACACTAAACATGCAACTACTACATGACCCAGCGATTGTGCTCCTGGGCATTTATCCCAGAGAAATAAAATCTTATGTTCCCAAAAAATCTTTCCATGACTTTATCATAGCTTTATTCGTAATGGCCAAAACTGGAAACAACCTAGATGTCCTTCAACAGGTGAATGGTTGAACTGTGGTACATCTATACCATGGATTATTTCTCAGAGATAAAAAGGAACAGAGTACTGATGATATACACAGCAGCTTGGATGAATCTCCAGAGAATTATGCTGAGTGAAAAAAGCCAATCCTAAAAGGTTGCATACAGTATGACTCCATAAAAAATAACATTCTTGAAATGACAAAATTATAGAAATGAAGAATAGATTAGTGGTGGATTTAGAAGGGGGGAAGGGCAAATGGAAAGTGGGTGTGGCCATGAAAGGGCAACATGAGGGATCCCTGTGATAGAAGTAATCTGTATCTTGGTTATATCAGTGTCATGATCTTGGCTGTGATAGTACCATAGTTTTCCAAAATATTACCATTGGAGAAAATGGGTAAGCTGTATATGATATCTTTGCTTTCTTTTCTTTTTCTTTTTTAAAAATTTTTATTGAGATGGAGTCTTGCTCTGTTGCCCAGGCTGGAGTGCAGTGGTGTGATCT
Source organism: Papio anubis (assembly GCF_008728515.1). Taxonomy (NCBI): domain Eukaryota; kingdom Metazoa; phylum Chordata; class Mammalia; order Primates; family Cercopithecidae; genus Papio; species Papio anubis. The sequence continues at coordinate 77,064,852 of NC_044978.1, forward strand.
CTGCTCACTGCAACTTCTGCCACCCGGGTTCAAGTGATTCTCGTACCTCAGCCTTCCAGGTAGCTGGGACTACAGGCATGCACCACCACACTTGACTTATTTTTTTGTATTTTTAATAGAGACGGGATTTCGCCATGTTGGCCGGGCTGGTCTCGAACTCCTGATCTCAGGTGATCTGCTGGCCTCGGCCTCCTGAAGTGCTGGGATTACAGACGTGAGCCACCATGTCTGGCCGAGATCTCTGTTTTTTTAAACTGCATGTAATCTATAATTATCTGAAAATAAAAGTTTAATTAAAAATATAGAGTAGGGTTTACAAAAGATAGCTCACTGCTGAATTGATGAATGTGAACTCAAAATACATTCTAAAATATCCTATTTGAATTAAGTCTAATAACTTAAAAGTTTGGATCATACCATACATAATTCTTACTATGAATTTATTTTTGATTTTTATGAGTACATAGTAGGTATATATATTTAAGGGGTACATGAGATATTTTGAGGCATATAATGCATAATAATTACATCAGGTTAAATGGAGTATTCATGACCCCAAGCATTTATCATTTCCTTGTGTTTCATCTTTAGCATTAAAAATGAATTTTATCACACCACCGCAATATTCCTGTTGTGAAAATGATTGTATTGCTATTAGTAAAGGGAAAGAAATAAAAGAAAATATTCCCTAGTGTAAATAATATAATTCATTAAGAATACAGATGTTGGTAAAGTGACTTTATCTTGTGTTTTCATCACTGCTGTTTAATAATAGAGTTTCAAATTATATAAATAAACTATATAAATAATATAGTTTCAATAAATTCTGATGAAACAGAACTGTTCTCTAACTTTTAGTGAAAGTTTGCAGAACAACCTTTTAATATGTTGACTGATTTCTAATCACCTTGCCTTTGTAAGTGGCATTACCATGTAGAAGGTTCATACCTATCTTTTGTGATTAAAGTTATAGGAGGAATGATTTTCTATATCCATGGATATTTCATATGTTGAAAGAGCTGAGGAGTTCAAATGAGCAGTGTGTCTACACCAAATCCAAATAGATAACTGAAAAGTGAAATATTCAACCAACTCTGAATTAGTTGACCATGCCATTCCATGTATCTAAGGAAATTGATTTTATTTTACCAAATAGTAGACTGGATGTTTAAGTTGTCATAAAGTAAACATAAGTCTCCATGAGTTTTTAATCTCAGAATGAAAAAAGAATCAAAATATCTTACTGGGTGACTCAAAGATGCTGTAGTGTCTACATGTTTAGTGGTGTCCTAGATGGTTGAACATATCCTTCTGACCATAGAGAATTTGATAGTCATATTTTATTACTACTCTATAAGGTTAGCTTAATTTCACATGGGGTATTAGCTGATATAAGAAAAATTTGTTTTAATAGTACATTGGGATCTTAAAAATTAAAAAGAAATATATTATACTTCCACATGTTAAGGAAAATTCTAAGGCATGTGAAGAGATTCAACATTGGGGTGGATTAATTAGATAATCTGGATTAAAAAAAACTTCTGCTGAATTCACTCATTTATTGACAATGCTTCCTAACTGGCTCCACCCTTACCTGATGGACAGATACTTGATCTATCTTAAAATGTCTAATCTCTTCTTGATTTATTGGCATAAACTCCTTGACAGGTGTTTTTGTTTGTTTGTTTTGAACCATGACTTCAGGAAAAGTTGCACCCTTGGAGCAGTGGTGACTATTGCACTCAGTGCTGTTTTCCTTGTGCTTTGTATTTCATCACAAATAGCGTTTCTATGATTCAGATTAGAAGAGGGGATATCTATTCAGATATTTCTGTTCTATATGTTTACAAGACTTATAAGATTAAATGAGTTAATATACGTAAATTGGAATAGTGAATGACACATACTAAGTGCTATAAGTCTTAGCCATTATTATCATATTTGCTATTATTACTATTACTTCCTTGTCTCGATTGTTTGGCAAATATTCTGCAAAGCTAACCCTATAATGACAATATTTTTTCCTCATCTCAAGCACATCATTGCAATCTCAAATAGCTATACATAAGTATTTTGAATTTTAGTTTCAGTTCTAATATAGAAAGTAATTTAAAAATACTTTTAAACTGTAAAATATAACATGTGTATAGAATAGTCCACAAAACAAAAATATAGCTTAATGAGGCTGGGCACAGTGGCTCACACCTGTAATCCCAGCACTTTGGGAGGCCGAGGCGGGTGGATCCCGAGGTCAGGACTTGGAGACCAGCCTGGCCAACATGGTGAAACCCCGTTTCTACTAAAAATACAAAAAAATTAACCAGGCATGGTGGCGGATGCCTCTAACCCCAGCTACTCGGCAGGCTGAGGCAGAGAATTGCTTGAATCTGGGAGGCGTAGGTTGCAGTGAGCTGAAATCGCGCCACTGCCCTCCAGCCTGGGCGACAGAGTGAGACTGAGTCTCAAAAAAAAAAAAAAAAAAAAAAAAAAAAAAAAAAAAAAAAAAAAAAAAAAAAGAAAAGAAAAGAAAAGAAAAAAAATATATCTTAATGATTTGTTACAAACTAACCACCCACAGAACCCACTCAAGTCTAGATATAGTATTGTCACCCTCTCGGAAGTGCCCTTCCACACTTCCTCTCAGTCATTGCCCCCTGTATGCTTCCTAAAGTCAACTAATATCCTGACTAATACTGTAATCATATCTTTGCTTTTTTTTTTTTTTTTTTTTTTTTTTTTTGAGAAGGAATCTCACTCTGTCACCCAGGCTGGAGTGCAATGTCGAGATCTTGGCTCACTGCAACCTCCACCTCCCGGGTTCAAGCGATTCTTCTGCCTCAGACTCCTGAATAGCTGGATTTACAGGAACGCACCACCAAACCGGGCTAATTTTTGTGTTTTTTGTAGAGACGCAGTTTCACCATGGTGGCCAGGCTGGACCTGACCGGGCGTGGTGGCTCATAGGTGGCCGGGCGTGGTGGCTCACATCTGTAATCTCAGAACTTCGGGAGGCCGAGGCGGGTGGATTCTTTGAGCTCCGGAGTTCAAGACAAGCCTGGGCAACATGACGAAAACCCGTCTCTAAAAAGAAAATAAAAAACTTGAGATTTTCATTGTATGAACATACTGTAATTTATCATTTTCCATTTACTGGTTGACGTTTGTATTGTTTCCAGTTTTTTTGATATCATGAATAATGTTGACAGAAACACTCTTGAACACGTCTCTTGAACCACATGTGCATACATTATTGTTAGTTATGTAAGTGGAAATAGTGGGTCAAAAAGCATACGTATCTTCCATTTTAAAAGATAGTTATATTGTTTTTCATATTATTTCTGCTGACATTACTCCTGTTATTAGTGTTAGAGTTCCCACTGTTCCACATTCTTTCATATACTAATAGTATTCGACTTTTTCATTCTGGTCATTCTCATTGGTTACCGTAGTATCTCACGATGGCTTCAATTTCAATTCCCCGTTTACTAATGACATGGAACACCTTTCATATTTTCCAGCCATTTAGATATCCTCTATTGTGAAGCAATTGTTTTAAGTCTGCTGCCCACATCACTGTTGCACTGACTTTCTCTCTTTGCTTTGTTGTGGACCTGAGACTCTTATGGTGTCTTTTAAAGAAAAGGAAGTTTTGAACTTTAATATAGTCCAATAAACCAACTCTTTGTTTCATAATCTTTCATGTAGACTAAATTTAATGTAGTCTGATTTATCAACCCTTTCTTTCATGGTTTTTCTGTTTTGTTTAAGAAGTCTTTCCCTCCCCCAAGGTCAAATATATTTTCTAATGTAGTCTTTTAGAAGTTATATAATTTGCCTTTCATATTTTTGTATATGGTGTGAGGTAAAGGCCAAGTTTTATTTTTTTTTCACATGGGCGCCCAATTGTCTCAGCACCAGTTGTTGAGATAATAATCCTTTCCGTGCTGTTTAGCAGTGCCATCTTTGTTAAAAATCAGCTGTCCATACTTGAATGTCTCTTGAATCTCTGTTCTATTCCGAAGGTATATTTATCATTCTTGTGTCAATACCATATTGTTTTAATAAGTGTAGTTTTATATAAATCTTGATATCAGGATAATTTTGGCCTTCATTATTTCCATATAAATTTAGCATCAGCTTGTTGAATTCCACAAAACAAAACAAAATAGAGCAAAAGACTGCTAGAATTTTTATTGGGATTTCATTGAATCTGTAAACAGTTTGGGGTACACTGATTAATTTCTAATGTAAAACTTTTTCTACACATTTTAAAATCCACTTTACCTTATTAGCCAGAGAAGATACTGTAGATGTCAGTCTTTCAAAATTTATTAAAACTTGCTTTATGGTCCTGAAGAAAGAAGAAGTAAAATCTAATACTATTAGTATTTGAAAGAATGTGGAACAGTGGTAACTCTAATTTTTATGAGGGAATTATATGTGCTCAGAAAGGATGTGAATGATATGTGCTTTAAAATGAATTATATGGCCTGAAAAGAAAATGTTCTGTGTCTGTGAGTTAGGTCAAATTTTATTAATCATATGTTCAAATTATCTAAGTTCTTACTGATATTTTGTCTGTTTGTATTAACATTTACTGAAAGGTCTGTTAGAATTTTCCACTATGGTTGTAGATTTGTCTATTTTTTCTTGGAGTACTATAAATTTTTAATTTAATATTGTGTGGCTATGTGATAATATGTTTATACATTTAGAAGTAAATTTCCCTGGTAAATTGAACTTTTGTCCTTAAGAAATAGACTATTTTATCTCTAGCAATGCTTTTTTCTTTCATACCTATTGTGTTTTAGATTGATATAATTATACTATTTTTTTGGTTTCATGGCATAACATTTATCATTCTTTTACTTTCAACTTTATGTATTTGCTTTAGGTGTGTCTATTATAGCATATAATTTAAAAATTCTATTATAATATTTTAATCTAAATTGAAACATTTAAGTCTGCTTTTAAATTTAATGTAAACACTAATTTGTTTAGATTTAAATACAAATATGCCACGCAAGCACTAACCAAAAGAAAGCTAGCGCCCCTTGTGGCTAACCCTTCTCCTTCTAGCTCTACAGTACTAGCAAAATCACTGTTCAGCTTCTTAGCCTTTCTGCTACCCCTCCGGGATTTTTCAAATCTCCCAGGGAATGAGTAGCTTCAAATGTAATGCTCATCTCCTTGGTTCCCAATCCTTCTCAGATCCTGGTCTCATAATTCTTCACTAATTTTTTTTTAACCTTTTGTGCTTTGGAGAATATATTTTTAAAAATATTTTGTTCAGTCTTTCTAGCTGAGCGTTTGTCCAAATTAACTAGTTTGCCATTACTAGGTTCCTGCAATCATGTTTTCTAAAAAGTCTTATGTAGAATGTGCTTAATTTAGTCATTGGAAACTATCTGTATATGAAAACAGAAATGATGCAAAATTGAAATTGGTTTTCAGAATGTAGGTAATCATGAAATACTGCAATTCTTTTGGGATGATCCTATTGTAATCTTAGTGCTATAGTAGCCCTAATCAGAGATCCAAAATAGTGTATACTAGGTCAGCAATACATTTCCAGGTTACAATATGATGACAGATACAGAAATCAATGTCATAATATAATCTCAGAAGCCTAAGGAAAATCCGAGGTGCATTGTACTTATTCTTAGGATAGAACCAACTATAATCCCTTATAAATGAAATGTATACTGTGATGTCATGTGTTTCTTTGTGTGAATTATTACAAGTGGTTCTTTTGTGAGGAAGTGGTGCTTTAATTCAAAACTCCATTTGCCTTACCTGATTTTTCTTTTAAAATTGTCTGTACACCAAACCTCTGTGACATGCGGTTTACCTATATAACAAACCTGCACATGTACCCTGGACTTAACAGAAGTTAAACAAATAAAAAACTAAAATTTACATTATGAATTTCCCCAGAAGTTTAGTTTGTATGGATGTTTCATATAATTTAAGTAAGAGACCAATAAATGTTTTGAATTGGATTTATCTATTGTACTTTCCTTTGATATTTAGCAAAATTTACATAGTTTTTTTCCCTTTCCTCTCTAGGGTATATTTTTGTTAATATATAGCTTTAAGTTAAATATTAGCAATCTTACTCTAAAAAAACAGTATTCAACTTATGCTTGGATATTTCCAAAATAGAATAATTGTTTAAAATATTTAGAGTAACAAAAATATAGGCTGAATGTATATATTTTACATTTTCTTAAAATACCCAACAGTAACTATTATGATTAGATACCTGACACTATTCTAGACAGGTTTATCAAGAACCTCCAGAGTGAAAACCTGCCATAGTAATCTGCTTTACCTGTGATAGGTGCTTATGCTATCAACATTACTTTAAGGGTTCTAGTGAAGGCTGCCTTTTCCATTGATAAGAACAATTCAAAGTTTCTTTTCAGCATGGGCTTTGGAGTCAGGTCAATCTGGGTTTCAATTTGGGTCTGTCACATGCCAGCTTGACTCTAGGTTCCCTAATATTTTTAAAGTTTGTTTCATTATTTGTTAAAATGGAGACAAATGGGGGGTCTAGAAAAAGAAAACACTGAGAGAGGATAACCTTCACAAATTTCAGAACGTCGGTGTGAGACGACCTGGGGCGTATGTTTCTGCTGCTATAAGATTTATATGTAGATATGTATAACTGAGTTTTGGGTTTACCTTGCATTTTACTTGGATTAAAGATTTGAACACATTAATGTATGCTCTTTTTGCCCTCTTAACAAAACACTTTTATATAATTTTATTACCAATTAAATTTTATATGGAATAGTTTGGGTAAAGGGGATTTATACAGAAAAAAAATCTGAGATGGCTACTGGTCTAGACCAGGTTGTCTGCAGACTACATCTTGTGGGCCAAATCTTCCTGCAAGCTGTGTTTATAAAGTTTTATTGGAACACAACAACTCCCATGCATTAAACATTATCTCGGGCTGTTTCTGTGCTTTTGTGACAGAGTCGAGTAGTTGTGATAGAGACCATATGCCCTGTAAAGCTTAAAATATTTACTATCTGGTCCTTTGGAGAAAAGGTTTGCCATGCCTGGTCTAGAGGATAAAAATAGAGGAAAATCAAGCGAGGCCTGGTGGTAGGCTCTTTCAGCAGTCCCCTATTGGGTTATTCCTTCTAATGTCTTTCCTTTCTTCTTCCTTTCTTGCGCAAAAAGGAAGTGCTAAACAAGATTGAACTCTTCTGTCCCGTGAGTCTTCATTTTCTTAGAAAGGAGAATCTGACCAGTCATTAATAACACCTTACTATGAGTTAATTTGTGTGTGCCAAACCTTTCTTATGAACAATTTTGTTTTTAAAAGGAATTGATACAACGCTAATTTGTCAGTTTGTAACACAAATAAAAAATAAAAATAAACCCAGGAATGAAAATGTATTGAGGGAAGTTTATTCAGTAGGATAAGTCTTTTAATATTAGAACTTCAGACTTTTTGGAAACTGGGTAGGAACAATGTTTAAGATGTCAACAAGACTTTCTTGGTGTGCTCAGGTTAGGCAGACTGTCACTTCACTTTAGTGGTCAGGTTTGTTTCCAGAACATTGCCATTTTTTGGTGTGTATATATCTATGTCTTAAATATATAATATCTGTTTTTCTTTCTATTCTTTCTTTATTTCAGCTCATACCCCTAGTTATGCATTCCTCAATACTTTATTTCCATGTGTCTGAAGAACAGGCTTAACGGTGCCTTTAGTTATAGATATTTGTTTTATAACCAAATAACTATACACTATAGTGGCCAATAATATATTTAATGTGGTTATGATAATTTTACATTACCATGATTATCTTATCATCAGTGTTTATTCAGCTCTCAAATGGGCATTCATTCGAAACATAGATGTACATTATTAAGCAATATGATAATATGTTTAGTTAACATGTTTAGTACTTAACCATGTACCAGTACTTGCTGCTGCAAAAACTCTCTCTCTCTCTGTATGTGTGTGTGTGTATATATATATATACATACACATATATGTGTATATATATGTATAAAATGTTCATTTTAACTCACTCAATAGCATTGCGGTAGGTCCTATTTTTATCAGTCTCTTATTTTATAAATGAGAAAATTGAGATACAGAGAGGTTAAGTAACTTGCTCAATACTACAGAGCTGGTAAGCAGAGGAGTCAGTATTAAATCGTAGGCAGTGTGACTCTAAAGTTCCTGTTGTTAGGCATTGTGCTGTATTGCCACAGACACATATGCCAAACATTAATATTTGCTTATAAAAGATATTTAAAAAGTAATAAAATATTCTTTTGAATAATTAGTTCTGCAAATGAATCTAAAATAAAATTTAATTGACATATGACGTAAAATTGGTAGAAATAATTTGTTTCATAAAGAATATTGTATTTATAAAATAAATCCTGGTCTCCTTTCCCCAACTAGTTTTCTGTTTGTTTATTTTTGCCAATTTGTACTATTCTTGTATTTTTTGATTTATGCATGCACCATCTTTTAATAAAATCAGAAAAGGGAAACTAATGAAAGTCAATATACCTTTGCCAAGGCTAAAATTAATTGTTCTGGGGTGTTTTCTGTTGAATGACATTTAGGGATTTACTGCTGCCCTCCTGGCTGCTTCCTTGTCTCTCAGTGAGCCTCGTAAGTTGGAAATCTGCACGGGTACCCCAGGGTCATACACTGAATCATATACTGAGCTTTTCTCTGTATTACGTTTCAGACAAAATGATTACCGAGTGTTTTGTAAGGACATAACATGGTGTAGTGGAAAGAACATTGGACTGGACATCTCAAGTCCTGGGTTCAAAATCTGATTCCACTGATGACTAGCTGTATCGTTGGGCAAATTACTAAACATCTAAGTTTCAGTCAACTTATTGGAACATGGGGATGATAATATCTATATCGTATGATTGTTTCTGAGGTAGTAAGTGAACATGTGTTCTTAGATGTTAATTAGTCTTTAAATTGAACTTTTTTCTCCTTTTGAGATCTTGATGAGGCTAGCACATACATATCAAATGGATTTGTGTTTGCAAAGTGCAAACTGTATAACTCGTCATTTTTCTTGCATTACTTCACTTAAATACATAAGTCTTACTTGGCAGTATCATGCTATACCTGTCAAAAATGGTAGTAATGAGAAAAACATAACCATGTTTAAGAGCAGTTTTGTTCAGGGTAACACTTAGACTTCAGGTTCTGTAACAGCTAGATGGGAACCTGTTACAAATATATTTTCTTTGTTCCTCATCAAAAATGAAGAAACCAGTGACTGCATCAAGATAAAAATGTGTAATGCTGTCTTTATTTCCTTTGGAATTTGTATGACACAAATGGGAGATATTTTTGATAAATAACATGTTGGGTAGTTTTTGTATCCAAAGAGATAAGGCTTTTTAAAAGACTTCTAAGTTCTTAATTTTCATCACAGTGTCATGAGGTAGTCAGAAAAACATAATGTTCCTTTGTGTAATTAAATTAATAAAGCAGAAAATCTTTTTTTCAAACAGATTCTGAATGACTATACAGCTGCTCTCTGTGCTGTTTATGTTCGTGGATATTTGGCTTGGTGAATAGCAGGAGGTTAGGAATGATTTCACTTTCAGCTCCAATTATGAAGACATAGAAAGAAAATCAGTGTTGAATCACTGCATATTCATTCCTAATCAGGAAGGTGGCAAAAAAAAAAAAAAGGCAGGAAAGAAAGGAAAAAAAAAATCACTGTATATTCACAGGCCAAAGATGTCATAAAATATTCGGAAGTGGTATTTTCTTTGAAACTGGCAACGCTCTGACATGCACCAGTGAACTCTTGGAGGAATAGATACAAATATACTATATATATATATATACACACACACAGTAGCCAAAGACTTAAGAAAGGAGTTTTTCTAGTCTGTCAGATAGTCCCCTTAGAGCTTGGATGCTTCATGGAGCTTCTCTTGTTAATTTCTACTGAAGTGCCATAGGAAAAATCATAATGTCTGGTTGTTGATGTAGCAATGCAACTTTACTTCAGGAAATCTTTGTTTTTTGATAGAAATAGATATTTGTCACTAATAATTTTTCTAATGGCTTAATGTACCAGTTGCAAAGTGTTGCAAAGCTAAATTGGCCATATACAGTGCCTTTCAGGGAGGGCTATGGTTGTGTTTGCAGCTAAAATCTCTACAATTAGCAGGTGTATCCCAGAAATGTTAAAACATTAACCTTATGATCTTTTGCTGGGAGCAATAGTAATTCGTAACCATATCTTTTTTAGGAATTTGTTTGCATCCAAAAATGGGGAAAAGGGTTATATGCTGTTGAACCCCAATTAGTCATTACATTCCTTTAATCAGAAGATGAAGAAGTCTGAAATGCCTCCTCTTAGAATTAGCCAAAATAATGAGAGTCTAAAAGATAAAGTTTAGAGCTGTAATCTTTGCCTTAAGGATGGTTCCACATAAAATGAGATCATCCTGGCTCATGCTGGACTTTGTAATTCAATTCCCAGCTTTGGATATTTCAGATATTCTTTGTGTACTCTCTATTTTTATAGTACGATTTTTTCCTAGTGTATATTGCTTTGGCAGGTATTCCTGCCAGGCAGTTTTTTTGCCTTTCCATAAATTTAAAAAGCCCCATATAACAGTTTAACACATTCAATAAACAGACTTTATATGGAAATAATTTTATGACTTGTAGCAAGTTAAAGTTTATCTTAAAAAGTTCTGTTTTAGGTTTGCAAGGCAAACGAATCATTAGGTGATTTAAGAGCCTATGGTAATGATAATTTAAATAAAAACTCTAACGTAAACCTTCTGCTCCAATATTCATTCACGTTTCCGTCAAGCTAAGAGGAAAATCTGGACGATGTACTGGGGCAGTGTTTAATAAGACAAAATATGTCTTTATAAAATTATTTTGCTTACATTTGTAAAAGTGACAGCTTAAGAAGATACTCCTATAACTCTGACAAAAGAATAGAGGTGCAGTAGGTCAAACAGCTTTTAATGGGCCATGCCATCCTCTGAGTTTGCTTTCGTAACTTACAGGTTCACATTTGTTTGGGTCCACCTTTTTTGTATAACTTCTTCTTAAGTTTATTTATATAATTTGTTCCTACCAGTGCCCTGGGTCATTTATTACACCTATTAACTTCTCTCTCTGAAGAGATTCTGCCAGAATTCTTTAACAACCATCTTTGAGTCTGTTTCTTCTCTCTTTAAATTTGAGATCAAGGATTTTGCTGGCACAGTGCGTGTTGAGCCTGCTTTGCTGCTGTCCTGATTATCTTTTGCTGTGGATAGAGGTACATGTAATTCACCATACGGATACAGTTTGTGTGTGGAAAACACTTTAGAAATGTAAAACTCACACAATTTTTTTGATCTCACATTCAATGCTAGCTGGAGCAGTCTCTTAGTATTACATTAAGATATTTCAATGACTTCTCTTCTAAGGATAGTTTTCCATTTTTTATACTTTACATTTTGCCCATGGATTGAGATGAACATTCTCTTCGTATCATACTTTTGTTTTTCTCTGGAAAACATAGGCTGGGAAACCTTCACTCTAACCAATCTTTGGCCAGGTGCACCAGAAGCTTAATTATTAGAATCTCTGTTTGTTCAAGTCCCCCTCTTTTCTAACATAATCTCAAAGTCATTTAATCATGTTAATTAGAATGATTTTGATAAAAAGTAATTTATAGCAGAACACAACTATGCAATAGACTCTGTTAAATGCTGGAGACAATTTTGAAATTACATCTACATGACACCAAATTAGTTGGTTTAAAAGGCAACGTTCTTTAATATTAAGCAACAATTGAAAATTATTTCACTAACTGTAATAGATGCCATTTTAAGAAAATTATGTCAAGGCATTTATTTAAAATAGTCAAGACAATAAGTTATTTTATAGATTCAGCCACATGAAACTTTGAAGATTAATTCTAATTTGTTGGCCTTTAACACAACAGCATGAAAAGATTCTATTTAAAAGGTCTTTACAGACTTTATTTTAGTCTCTAGGACAGACTTTAAAGGTAATTTATTTGAGTGAACTTAATGAAAATCAACACTCTAATGGTTGAACTTAGTAAAGCAGTTATATGCCAGATATAGCTGGAACTTTCAAAAACAAATATTCTGTGTAATTTGGGGTTATTTGAATTGGATCTTTCCTTATAGAATGAACAGCTAGTTATCAAGATAATCTGTGCTTTTAATTAGTGTTTCTTGATTTTCATATAGGTGTAAAAGGTACTAAAGAGATTTATAATATGCCATGCAGCAATTTATTTGATGTCCAAGTTTAGGTTCTGTTATGTGAGGGTGCTTCTTACTGTTCCAGGCATTGATTCAGACTTAATCACTCCAATGTCTTACTATCATTCTTCTGACTTGGAAGACAACAAAGCAATTTATTGAGAAAAAAACTGCACTTCCATTTTGTATTGGATATTACATACGAACTAAAATTACACAAAGGCTTGGGAATCTTAAACATACCCATGGTGAAATATATTCCTTTCCAAATTTCTAGCTTTTTAGGGTTGGGGATGGGGCACAATCATGGACATGTGAATAAAAATGAAGATAGCAAACTGCTAGTTGATAGAGACTATTGGTTGCCTACCAAAATTTGTTCCCTCCTTCCTTAATAATAGAATTGTAGCAAAGGTAAACTAAAGACTACGTATTCCAATTTTCCTCAGAGTTAGGAGTGTCCATGTCTAAAATCTTACCAAAGGTATGTGACAAGTTAGCTGTGACACTTCTGGGCTTGGATCTTGGGACTTTTTTTTGAGACCAAGACTCACTCTGTTACCCAGGCTGGAGTGCAATGGTGCGATCTCAGTTCACTGCAACCTCTGCCTCCCAAGTTCGAGCGATTCTCCTGCCTCAGCCTCCCGAATAGCTGGGACTACAGGCACCCACCACCACGCCCGACTAATTTTTTGTATTTTAGTAGAGATGGGGTTTCACCATGTTTCCCAGGATGGTCTTGAACTCCTCAGGTCAGGCAATCCGCCTACCTCGGCCCCCTGCTAGGATTATGGACGTGAGCCACCACGCACTTCTGGAACATTTTTAATGAGCTGAAAGCGATGTGTCTGCATCCAGCTTGCAAATGCAAAAGAGGAAAATGCCCTACAGGATAGCAGACTAACAAGGTGGGAGAAACACGGTTCACGAATCATGGGAACTAAAGATCTGCATCAACCTAGAAGACTAATTTAGAACTGGTTGTTACATCAGCATAACCTTCATTCTAACTAATCTTTGCCTATCAGTACCAACAGCTTATTGACTAGAATTCCTATTTGTTCAAACCTCTCTCTTTCTTAAGTCAATCTTGGGATGACTCACAAACTCTTCTCAGTAGCCGTTGAATTGCTCCTCTGCAGCTGCCTGAACCAAACTTTTCCCTCTGGCTTTAGTTTGGATGTCTTGTCATATCTTCCATTTACATGACCTCAGCATACCTTAAAGCCTGTGGATATTGGTAGTGACTCCTGTCCTATAAGCCCGAGGGATCCTCTTTTCTTCTCTAAGCATGGTTCCTTTAATGCTTGCTGAGTAGCCTCCTTTCCTTCCATAGTTCCAATAATTTTAACAGCTCCCCAACCCTCTTGCCCTCAAAGGGTAGATTTGTTAGAAAACTTATATTTGACTCTCACAATCTGTCTTTTAGTTAGCATTCTAGAGGAACTCAGGGCCAAGTCCCTGGGACAAAACTGGTAGATCAGTGTCCTTCCTCACCATCCAATAATATACTGCACCTCGGAGCCTGAGAAGGATAGTTGCGGTGCTACCCTCAGGATTTATGTTATCCTAAGGATTTAATGCACCAAATCATAATGCTGTCTTCTTACTACTTTAATAATAATAATAATAATAATAATAATTATTATTATTATTTGAGATGGAGTATCATTCTTGTTGCCCAGGCAGGAGTGCAATGGCGTGATCTTGGCTCAATGCAACCTTGGCCTCTTGGGTTCAAGCGATTCTCCTGCCTCAGCCTCCTGAGTAGCTGGGATTACAGCTACCCCAGCTATTTTTTTGAATTTTTAGTAGAGACAGGGTTTCACCATGTTGGTCAGGCTGGCCTTGAACTCCTGACCTCAGGTGATCCACCTACCTAGGCCTCCTAAAGTGCTGGGATTACAGGCGTGAGCCACCGTGCCCAGCCTACTTTCATAATTAGACTCCCCGCAAAGACATCAACAACTTCTTATCTAATTAGTAATATTCCAACCTAGTAATATTATTTCTCTCTTGAAGAAATTGTAAGTTGTGTTCTTAAATATTTTAAAATTAAACAAATAACTCAATCTTTCTCAGCCACCCCGAGGAATAAATTTTTCTTTGTAATATCTAGGAGGAAACATGATACAGCGAAAAGAAAATTAATTAAAAGTCAAGATCTAGGTACTAATTCCAGTCCTTCCATTTACCTACTGTTTGATTTTGAGCAAGTCAATTCACATTTGTTGATCTCAGTTTGATTATCTATAAAATTGCTGCTAATAATACCTACTACCCAGAATAGTCATATATCATGAAATTGTAGCCTCAATTCTGACCTGGATTTAGAGTTAGACCTCTTCGGTCATAAATATTTCTAGATCATTTGTTTTAAAGATGAAATGATTTTTTATGTGTAGAATAAAAGAATGTTAACAAATATTTTATTGCAACAACTCTTGTGTAAATGAGGACAAGTATTTCCTAATATAATTAGCATTTATATTCTTATTGAACCCTATTGAATTATGCATCACTTCCTATAAAGGACAGCTGTCCTTAATTTTGGAATATTTCACTTCAAAATGTACTTACCATTTTTATTTTGTGTATGTGTGTGTGTGATATACATATTACCACAGAATAGATAAATTTTGACCTTTAAGAAGAACCTGCTCTTCTGCTCTGGGTTTTCTTTGAGTTTACTGTAGTATGATCTGTTTTTATATGCTACATGATTCCTGATTCCTAGTTCCACGTCAGGAACTTAGTAGCATCTATTAAGTCCAGTAGAAGTGGGTGGGTGGCTCAGGCTACACGATTTCCCATTTTGCAACATAGACTTTTTCTCAGTAGCCACTCTGCTGAGCTACTGACCAGAATGAGTTGATTTAGCTTTTTAAACTTGAATCTATCCTGTTGCTCTCTTGGGAGGATATGTCCTAAGAATGTACTATACTAAGAGGTTTAACAGGGAGAGAGCTGCCATTAAACACTCTTCTTAAGATCATGTTGGAATCAATGATCTAATCCCACTAGAAGTGAGTTATTGACTTCTTAATGTATAAGGGAGGCATTGGTTCCTGACGTTTGGTCTGCTTCTCCTCCAGGGAACAGGGATCTGCTAAAGCCTTAAGGAATGTGAGGAGTTACCCCATATGGGAGGAGGAAGTTGGCTGTTAGAAAGTCACAAAGGAGGCCAGCATTTCTGCCTTCTATATTTTCACTATTTAGGCTTAATATTTAAGGGTGTGATTTATAAAGGAAGCATTCATTTTATATATATTGTTCCCTGTTTGAAAGCCTATACGTGTGGCAGGCAGCTAGCAGATGAAATAAGAGAAATTTTGTCATAAGATGTTTACAAACTTAGACAATCCATGGGGAACAGAAAGAATTGTCTTGCTTAACTTAAGAGTAGCATATCAAAAGCATTAATTTTTTCAGATAAAAAATAGTTTTAAACTGTTTTCAGATTTGATAGGTATATACAATTGTATTGAAAATGGAAGGAAGATAGAAAATATGAAAAGGAAAATATCAATAGTTCTCAATACTATTATTCAGGCAAATATTCATTTTAAAGTTTTTGTGACGATCCATTCAGATATATATTTTTTGCAAACTTAAATATACAGAGTTTTGTATATATGTAAATGCATGTAATATATATAATATCTTTATGTGTGTTTATCCTCATACTATATGAAAATTATTTTCAACTGGGACTATGCAGCCCACCCACCCACTCAAATATCAATGGCTCAGTGATCCACTTTCAATTGTGAACTCTGTAAAATTTCCTATGATTTATGGCAGCAAACAGTTGAAAAGCATTGTACATATTCTGCTTTATAATTATAATCTATTCTCAGTGATCTTCAGACCTCTCTATGTCAATGAACACCTAAGAACATTTAACATGAGATCTACCCTTGGACAATGTTTTTTTTTTTTGAGACAGAGTCTCACTCTGTTGTCCAGGCTGGAGTGCAGTGGTGTGATCTGGGCTCACTGCAACCTCTGCCTCCTGGGTTCAAACAATTCTGTCTCTGTCTCCCGAGTAGCTGGGACTACAGGCATGTGCCACCACACCTGGCTAATTTTTGTATTATTTGTAGAGATGGGGTTTCACTGTATTGGCCACGCTGGTCTCAAACTCCTGACCTCGTAATCTGTCCACCTCGGCCTCCCAAAGTGCTGGGATTACAGGCGTGAGCCACCGCACCTGGCCTGGACAAATTTTTAAGTGTAATACTTAATTATTGATTATGGGTACAATGCTATACAGCATTTCTCTAGTGCTTATTCATCGTGCTTGACTGAAACTATATGCCCCTTGATTAGTAACTCCAATTTCCCCCTTCTTCAGTCCCTGGCAAACACCATTCCACTCTTTGATTCTCTGAATTAACTATTTCAGATACTTCACATTTATTTAACAATGATTTCACTGATGAACATTGTGCTTATTTCCATTTCTTTCCTGCTCCTATTATTAATCATGCTTTGAAGGACATTTTTGTTCCTACATTTTGTATGTTTGAGTCTTTATCTCCTTGGGATCTATTTGGGATCTACTGGAGGAAGGATGTCTGAGTCAAAAAGAAGGCATTTAATATTGATGCATATCGTTACACTGACCTCCAAAAAGATTGTATCAATTGACACTCCTATTAACAATTTATGAGTTTCCACATAGCACTGATCTTTAAGATCTTTATCAATTGGCTAGGTGGAAAGCAGTGAATCATTGTTTGCATTTGAATTTTGGATTAATAATGAATGTATGCATTTGATTAGGAGCCCAAGCTGTGGAGTGTGACCATTTGAGTTTATATTCCAGCTTTATCACTTACCAGCTTTTTGACTTTGTGCTAATTATTTAACCTCTCTATGTCTCAGATTAGTCATCTGGGAAAAGGTAATAATGATAATACTGACCTCATAGAATTGTGAAAATTAAACTAATTAACACACATAAAGCTCTTACAACATTTCCTGGTAAACTCATTCTCAGTAAATGTTAGCTATTGGTATATTTTAATGTTATTTAATATTTTACTTTTCCTTTCTTCATTTGTATATTCAAGTTCTTTGATCTACTCTGTTATGATGTTCTATCATTTATTTAGTACTTTGATAGTAAAGTTTTAAAATATGACAGATATTAACTACTTGTCTGTCCTGCATGCTACAAGTATTTTGGCTTTTTTGTTTGGCATATCTTTATACCATATAAGGTTTTACCACTTAAGTAAAAATATACTTATTTTTTAATATTTCTGGGTGTAAAAAAGTCTTTTTCATCCTAAAGATTATTTAAAAATTCACCTGTGTTGTCTTCAAGAGAGGTAATGATTTTATTTCTCACATTTAAGTCTTTGATCCATCTTGAATTGGATTTGATAGCAGTCATGCAGGATCCACAAAAGCTTTACTTTTTGACGATGACAAAGTGATCAGTTTGAGTACCACGAGGACTTACAAAATTAAAAGTAGAACTTCCAGTTTCCCTTTGACGGACAAAATCTAAATTTATCTTTTGGGAAATTTTTTCCTGATATAAGGTAGGATTGTAGTTTTCCCACTCTCATTTTCTTTTATGTTTCTCTTCTTTCTGTAAAACATCTGCTCTTGGGACTTCCATGAAAGCTTAACAGATATTCTTCCCAGGAGCCAAGTTATTCCCATCGTATCAGGATTTCACATCAAGATAATTGATTTTAAATGTTGCTTTTTTTCACAAGATTAAATAGTTCCACATAACAATTCATACTGTGAACACTGTTTAGACTAACACCACTAAAAATAATTGTCAGTTAAGATGAATGATTTTATTGCTGCTTCAAGATCCCTTTGGAATTTTGACTTCTGCTGTGCATTGGCCAGGGTGACAATTATATCATTTAATCAACATACCTAGTAATGTTTATTAAATATAAAAGTATCCATATCAATGAACTTGATATGACCTATTTTGTTATTAATGTAACACAGATAGTATAGTTGCATGTACATGTATTGAATGTTTCTTGTGTAGCACTGCAGATCCACTTGGCCACATCTTTCATTTCAGCCATTGCTGCAGGGAACAGTTATGAACAGATTTTTTTTTTTTTTTTGTGTGACAGCGTCTCCCTTTGTTGCCCAGGCTGGAGTGCAGCAGTGCCATCTTGGCGGGCTGCAACCTCTGCCTCCTGGGTTCAAGCATTTCTCCTGCCTCAGCCTCCCGAGCAGCTGGGATTACAGGCATGCACCACCATGCCAGGCTGATTTTTATATTTTTAGTAGTGACGGGGTTTCACCATGTTGGCCAGGCTGGTTTCGAACTCTGGACCTCAGGTCATCTACCTGCTTTGGCCTCCCAAAGCGCTGGGATTACAGGTGCGAGCCACTGTGCCTGGCCTGTGCACAGATTTTGACCTGTTTTGTGTAGGTACAACTGGAAGTGCCTTGCCTCAGTCCTTATAAAGCTTCTCTGACACCAGAAGCCTTGGATTCTTGAACACATATGAACAACCTGCCTGTGTGGGTGAGTTTATGACTCATGGGGCAGACCTTGACCAATATGGCATAGAAATGGACAGGAAATGCTCCACCCTTGCATCCTTCCAGAGAGTGATTTGGAGATACAGTATAGTCCATAAGTTTTCTCAGAAGGTCCTGTGGATCCAGGAACCAGTTGCATCCAGGAGTGGCCACTTCTGTATTGCATCGTTGTATTGGCTGCCCCTCCTTCTGTATCCATTCTTGTCTCTCTTGCCCCTTCCTGTCCCCTACTCCTGCAATTATAGCTTTTGTAAACCATGGATGCATTAGTCTTTGTCTCAGGCTGTTATTTTTGGTGTTTCTTAGACTAAAAAATTCATTAGAAAAAGTGTTTAAAAATTATTTCTGATCATTTGTATATTGTGGTTTTCATGAACTATTTATTTTTGCTTAAACCACAGAAAATCTACTAGAGAACAGACCTTTGGAATTTTAAAAACATCTGCTGAAAACAACTATACTCCGTTCATTTTTAGTTATTTTGCTTTAAAAATTGACTTCGAATCTTCTATTTCTTCCTTTAATAACATTAAATATTTCTTCTTTAGAAAAGAAATCCCATTAACTCAGCAAAAAGATACAGAGAATTGACTTGTATGTCAATTGTTTCACTTTAATTTGAGATAATATAAAATTATTACTCATTTACTTAGACTGTCATTTAAAATGTAAAGTTGATTTAACCATTGATATTGAATTATTGTTACTCTTACAGAAGTAAAATACAAAGAATCAAATCCTATGACACATTCACATACTCAACTCGGAATAAACCATGGCTTTGGTGTAAATTCATTATGATAAATATTTTAAAATATCTAAGTAATGTAGGAAGGAAATAGCATTTAAGTTCATAAACCAACAATTCATGTAATAGTCGTAAACTTTGAAGCACTGTATTTACCGACAATTTCATTTGCTATGTGAGATTTTCAATATGCTTCTAAATTAGAAATTCTGTACACTTTATGGATAAAGAATAGCTTCCCTAATCTTTGGCCACTAGAGGTCATGGCAGCTCCATATAAGAAGCCTAGGATGGGGGAGGGGTTGACTACCGAATGGTTCGTTTTCAGACTTCAGCTGCTCTGTTGTACAGAAGTGTACGGTTCTGTAGCTTATAAAACCAGCCATTTTACAAAATTCAGGACTACCTCCAGCCAGTGTAAAAATCCAACTAATTTTGGATTTTTTATGTGGTGATGTATATGTTAATAAAGCAAATGGTTGAAAACAATTTACAACGAATTCTGCTTTTTGACAATGTTGTCATTGCTTTGTACCTACTCTACCTCCTTTATAACAAATAAAACTAACCAACTAAATGACTCAGGGAGCATCGAGAGTGATAGCAAAAGGAAGGTTCTAAAAACCAGCTGGTTTTACATTTTACCATTAGCTGGTAAGACCCATCAGCTAATGAGCGAAGAAAGATAATTTATAGCATTTAAATAGCTGAAAAGAAATCATGATCTTCTTATTAGATGATGAACTTATTTTCCTTATTTTATGTTGAAAAAATGTGGTGAATAACTGGGCATAGCTCTTTGGCAATCCATACCTGAGTGCAAAGGCATCACAGGGTAAGGTGGTGGTTAAGAATATAGGCTTTGGGGTCCCAAAGCCTAAGGTTTGAGATGTGGATTTTCCCCTACATGTTACGTGATGTTTTATTGCTTCATCTCTAAAGAAGAATAGTCGATAATATTTATCTTGAAGGGTTGTTTTAAGGTTCAAATAGGTTTGTGAATATAAAGTTCTTAGCACAGTGTCCTCAGCATTGTAAGCAATCAATAAATAGCTACTCTCATTATAAAGATGAAATTTCATATCAAACACTTTAAAATGAAAAGCCCAATACTTCAAAATGCAAACAGAGGATAAGCTTTAATTAGTTTTCTAGCAAAATATAGTTCTGAAATAGAGGATAGCATAAATAACCCTCCTAAAGTAAAACCATCATGGACTTGAGACTGTGTCCATGGAAAGGAGTTGCTTACTGCAGTGATCATTGCTAATATCTACAATGTCAATTCCCCCATTTTTATTATTTTGGTTTCTTATAGTGATAACAGTGTCCAGAAAGGCTGCTGATTTCTGATTTCCTACATTCCACCTGAAGGTTGGCGGTCTCAGTCAGATGGCCCTTAATTGTGCTGGGTCCACCGGTTTCCTCTCAGTCTGACAGTTAAGCGTTTAATGTAGAAAGGGCAGCAGGGCATAATCCCAAGACCATGCCTCACATTCCAGAGGGTCTGAACCAGAGACGATTCCATGACACCTTCTTAATATGCATAAAATAATGTGATATTGGAGGTGCCAGGGCAGCAGACATCTGTCTTTAAATGTGCTCTTCCAAAAAATTGATGTATATGATACCCAGAAAAAAACCTTGTATTTATTTGCGCATATGTGAATAGTAACCTGAAATACTTTCATATTTTAAAAGTGTTTCAGCACATAATATTAACGTGATTGTATTTTCAGAGGGATGAAAGGGACAAATGAAACAGCGGGGTGGGTGCGGTGTGACTCTGGAGGGAAGGACAAGATCAGGGAAAAGTGGTGGAGAGACTTTGCCATCCATTAGTATGGCTTTGCCAGCTTCAGTAAGATTTAACACGTTGTTCTCCTACTTGCTAGAGTTTTTAGAAAACTTTGGTGTAAAGTCTCAACAAAAAGACTGAAGATGGGATACAAAAAAGGAAAATCTGGTGAGTAAAAGGATTTACTTCAATAAATCCCCAAATCCTACCACAAGTGGAATGATCATTTCAAATACTATAAGGGAGAAAATGAATCAGCCATGTACTAACAATTACAGAATGAGACAATGATTCATATGAAAGGCAGAATAATTACTGTGAATATCATATTAGGTTTCAAAATGAGAGAAGAACATTTTAGTACTTTCTTGGCTAATGCTAAACATAATTGATTTATGATTAATATGAGGGTCCAGCTTATCTGGCAAATATATTGTATTTCATGTAGAAATGAGCTTAAAGGCATTTTTTGTGTGTGTGTGCATTTCTGTGTGAAACCTAATATTCGCATGCCAGGGAAGCGTGGAGGAACAGTGGCTGGAGCCACTGATGGACAGAAGCTGAGCATTAGGCATGCCAGAGCACAGCCCATCTGCCACACCGCAGTGGCGAGATCCACGCTGTGCCTCAGTTTGAAACAACGATAGGCAATGGCTTATTTATTCATGTATCTATTGATTTAAATTAAAAATTGGATTTATTGGAAAGAATAATATCTTTCCCCAGGCGATGCTGAGAAAATTTCTCAAGTCCTACTTCATAGGGAAACAGTGCATTCCATTCTAGTCCACAGCACACCCCAAACACCCTTCTGAAGTTATGGTTGCACTATGAGCATCAATACTGTGTTTTAAGGTTTGGGAGAAATCATGTTGAGATTTCTCTGAACATAAGAAAAATTACTATGTTCTGTTAGGTTCCTTGAGTCATTGTACTGAAGTGACTATAGTCACTTAGTTAAGCAGAATTTATTTGCTACTCTGTTTATTTGAGGTAGGGTGGGGTAGTGTTAAGATCACAAACCCAGTCAAACTTCCAGGGTTTGAATCCAGTTTCAGCAAAGTGTAAGCTGTGTGCTTTGGGAGAGTCATTTAATCTATTTCTCAGTTTGCTTATCTTTAAAATGGGTGGTACCTGCCTTCTTGGTCGGCTATGATGATTAAATTAATACTTGCAAAGAGCATGGCACAGGGCTATTTGCTAAATAGACATTACACATTTGGGTCTTTTCAATAACTCCATGAAGAAAGCAAGAAATATAAAAGCAGAGGAGTTTTGCAATTGAAAAGACCTTAGAGTTTATCTGGTTCAAATCTCTTATTTTAAAGATGAAAAAGCACTTGAAGTGTTATTACTTAATAAAGTAATAAAACTATTTAGAATCAAAATACCCAAAATACCTGAAATGAGATAGAAGTTTATTTCTTTTCTGTACGAGCGAAACACAGATAAGAGAGTCTAGGACTTTTATGGGGACTCTATGGTCAGCAGAGACCTGGGCTCCTTCTGCTGTTCTATTCTGCCATTCTATGAATACCTTTCATTCTCAGGGTTACCTCTTGGTCCAAAATGGCTGTTGGAAATTCTGTCCTCCCGTCAGCATTCTGGAATGCAGGTAGGAGGAAGGGAGAAATGACAAACAGGTGTTTTTTTTTGTTGTTTGTTTTATTTTTATTTTTTAAATGTGAGTTAGTGTTCTTTCAACAATCTTCTAGGATGCCCCATGTCATCTTTGACTTTATCTTATCAGCCAGAACTTGGACACATGTCATGCCTAACTACAAGGGAGAATGACAAGTGCTTTCAACTAATTGGCAATTAAAATTGTGGGTTTTCCCATTGAGAAAAAAGGAGTAATAAATATGGGATGGTAATTGATACTGTTTGTCTGTGTCTGCACCCAAATCTCATCTTGAATCGTAGCTCCCATAATTCCCACATGTTGTGGAAGGGACCCAGTGGGAGATAATTGAATTATGGGGACAGTTTCCCTCATACTGTTCTAGTGAACAAGTCTCAAGAGATCTGATGGTTTTATAAGAGGAAACCCCTTTCACTTGGTTCTCATTCTTTCTCTTGTTCGCCACCATGTAAGATGTGTCTTTTGCCTTCCACCATGATTGTGAGGCTTCCCCAGCCAGGTGGAACTGTGAGTCCATTAAACTTCTTTTACTTTTATTTTTATTTTTTTTGTAAATTACCCAGTCTCTCTCAGTGGAGTGAAAACAGACTAATACAGTAATTAACTATTTCTGCTACCAGTAGGAGTTCATTTTTCCATCTTTTTTCCTCTTCACATTTTTTTTTTCTCTTGCCATGAATCCAAAAGAGCAGCCTTGGACTAAGACAAACCACACATTCATGTAGCAGAAAAGAAAATTTCTCTTTCTAAAAAGACGTTGCATCGTATATTAGGATATTGCTGCAAGAAACAAGTCAATTCACTCTGGACTAGTAGGAAAAAAGAAATCTGTTATAAATTACAATGATGTTTAATTAAAATCAAACAAAAGAATGAAGAAATTCCAAGAAAGGCCAGAAATTGAGAACATACTGGAAATACAGGCAGTGTTTTCTTTCAATTTCTTGTTATTGTTTCTTTCTGCATGTGATTCTTTTTCTTTTAAGATCTGTTTCCTCTGTGCCCAAGGTCAAATTGCCAGTGGGGAACAAATTGAGATTTATACCTAGATCTTCTAACTCACACTATTATATTCATTATTTTACAGTTCTGCACCTCCTCCATTGACAGATAGCAAGAGGGTCTCTTTTCCTTACCGATTCACTGTCATATGTATCTGACCACAATAACTGCCTGTTTGGATCACAGTCTTCAAATCTGACATTCAGAAATTCTTCAAATTCTGACATTCAGAAATGCTTATAGGGTCCATAATACTGCTTGGCATTGCACACTAAGCAATATTGTTCTTGCTCAGATTCTTCTCTTCTCAAGCAATGTATCTTCATTGATATCAAATGTTTCCACTGCCACATCACACTGATGACTCCCAAATATACATTTCCATTTTAGACCTCCCTCCTGAATTCATGGTCCTTATTTTTGTATGATTATTGGTCATTTTTCATTTGAGTGTTTCTTAGTATCCATAGTACTTTCAAATTCAACACATCCATAATCTCATCTTGAATTCTCTGGTTTGAACTGTATCAGTTCAAGCATCCAATAATCTTCCTGCCTCTTTACTTCTGCTGTCAGTTAATTACAGAGTCCTTCAGAATCTGTCACCTAAAGCTCTTATTTCTTATGTGTATTGCCTTAATACCCTTGTAATCTTGTTTTTGTACAATCTCAGCTGCCTTCTAAATCTTCTCCCAGTCTTCAGTCTTGTCTATCTTCTGCATTGTCTCAAGAGTAATCTTTTAACTCTCTATATATGATTATGTCACTTCCCTACTTAAATTTCATCAACATTTTCCATTTACCTGTAGAACAATGGCCAAATGTCTTGCTGGCCATGTAAGGCTATTTATTATCTGATTTCTTCATACCTAGCCAATCTCATATGGGTCTTGTAGAACTATCTGCAGTTCCCTAAATGAAACAACAAAGTTCACACTTCTGTGATATTGCACATGATTTTTATTTCCCTTCACCTTAAACACCCTTACTCTTCTCAGTCCTCTTAGTTAGCTTCTACTCACCTTATGAAACTCAGTTCAAACATCAGTTCCTCTCTGAAGGCCTCTCTGATCAGCACGCTGTCTCATCTCTTCGTACTTTCCTCTATTTTCCCTTCAGAAGTTAGTTTCTTTCCTTTGCTGGGTCACATAGCATGGATATTTAAAAAGTCAGAGGAGCAGACTAAAGCAGATGCTACAGTTTTCTTTCAATGTCTGGTTATTCCTTGAGTAGTAAAAGGATTTAATCAGGGCATATGGTTGCCCTACTGAGAGCTACACTTTCCAACCTGTCTAAGTAGTATGGCCATGTGACTGAATTCTCTGCCAGTGGTTTGTGCACAGAACAGTGTGAGCAATTTCTGGAATATGTGATTTAAATAAAAGGTATGCACTTGCCTTATCCCTTTCCCCTTCCTGCTGACAGGAATGTGGGTACAATGAGCCTTTCTTGGTGAAATAATTTTATTTTTTCGTGAGCTCAGACTATTTTTTTTCCAATTTTTATTTTAACTTCAGGGACACGTGTGCAGGATATGCAGGTTCCTTTCATAGGTAAATGTGTGCCATGGTGGTTTGCTGCACAGATCATCCCATCCCCTAGGTATTAAGCCCAGTATCCATTAACAATTCTTCCTGATGAATGAGTCATTTTTGACAATAAAGACGTATGCAACACACCAGGATGGTAGACCAGCAGGGCAGAAGAGGCCTTGGTCCCTGATACTATGGGTTATCGTATGTGCCCTGGACTGCTTACAGTGACACTGCTGTGTGATAAAGATACTTTTCTTTATTGCTTAAGCCCCTGTTATTATTATTATTATTATTTTATTTTACTTTAAGTTCTGGGATACATGTGCAGAACGTGGAGGTTTGTTACAAAGGTATACATGTGCCATGGTGGTTTGCTGCACCTATCAACCCATCATGTAGATGCATTACTTATTTGTCCTAATTGCTCTCCCTCCCCTTGCCCCACACCCCCTGACAGGCCCTGGTGTGTGATGTTCCCTTCCCTGTGTCCATGTTTTCTCATTGTTCAACTCCCACTTATGAGTGAGAACATGCAGTATTTTGTTTTCTGTTCCTGTGTTAGTTTGCTGAGAATGATGGTTTCCAGCTTCATCCATGTCCCTACAAAGGACATGAACTCATCCTTTTTTATGGCTGCATAGTATTCTGTGGTGTATATGTGCCACATTTTCTTTATCCAGTCTATCGTTGATGGGCATTTGGGTTGGTTCCAAGTCTTTGCTATTGTGAGCAGTGCCACAATAAACATCCATGTGCATGTGTCTTTATAATAGAATGATTTATAATTCTTTGGATATACTCTGTAATGGGATTGCTGGGTCAAATGGTATTTCTGGTTCTGGATCCTTGAGGAATCGCCACACTGTCTTCCACAATGGTTGAACTAATTTACGCTCCCACCAACAGTGTAAAAGTGTGCCTATTTCTCCACATGCTCTCCAGCATCTGTTGTTTCCTGACTTTTTAGTAATTGCCATTCTAACTTGCATGAGATAGTATCTCATTGTGGTTTTGATTTGCATTTCTCTAATGACCAGTGATGATGATAAGCCACTGTTATTTAAGATATTAGTATCCTAATACAAATATTATGATATAGCAGGTCCTGTAGCCTAGCTAACATACCTGCTCCACTGTGAGACTATAAAAGGAGTTCATATTTATCTTTGTACACCTAACACGTAGCACAGAGCCTAAAACACAGTGCACCATCAGGAAAATGTTTAGAGCAGAGATATGGTTGTAAATGGATACAAGTTACAACTTAACTGTGAAAAAAAAAATAACATTCTTTGTTTCCCTATAATTAACATAAGCTTACTCAAGTCCTCATTTTCTGTTGATGAGGACCAACTCATTATTGTCAATTTAAAGTAACTAGCACTTGCAGTTAAACTTTAAGTCTCTTTTGGGTAACAACTTAGTTAATTATGATTCTGCAATCCTGACCATCCTGGCGGGTGGTGATGGTGCTTGTCTTGTGTTTCTTTCTGGCATGGGGAGCCAGCCACCTGGCCTGCTGGGCCTCCTGGCTCCAACCCAGGTGTCACTGATTTCTCCTGGTCTTGGGCATTGGCCTCTGTCCCTGCTGCTGAGTCTACACTTTATCTTGGCCTCTAGTTCTTATCCCCACTGCACAGCCTTTTTGGGGTTTTCAATCCCAGTCTTGTCTGACTTCCTCTAAAATTGCGAGGAAACCTGACTGCTGCATCCACATCATCTGGAGTGCTGGGGCTCTCTGACGAAGCTCTCAGGTCCATCTGCCTAGTTACCCCTTTCAGCCACTGCCATTTCAGGCAACTTGTGGGATTGAGTAGAGGACTTCTCTACTCAACTTCTGAGTTATACTCCTAATAGCCAGGCAATTATCCTTCTGGGATCTCTCTCTTCAAACTTATCTGGGATTGATCCCAGAACAGAAAGATCATTGAGAAGGAATCTGAGACGTTATCTCAGATTTTCATTAGTATATCCAGAGATGTCTCCTTCCCTCCAGTAATTCCTCCCAATCATTACTTAGCCCAGAGAGATGGAGCACGAGGCCTTTTTCTCAGGCACAGTCTCTATTTAGACTTTAATAAGTCACCCTCGATTCTTCCTTCCTCACCACTGGCTGACATATAATCTCCTTTGTGTTTGGAGAAATTGCTTGTCTTTCATGATGCAGTTTTCCTTAGTCTAAGGCTTATGGCATACACTTCAGGATATCAGTCTTCCAGACTTCGGCTCTTTCTATGCAAAACTAAGCTTTGTGTGATTTGTGATGCCTTTTTCTCTCTTAAAACCCTCTTTCCTGGTTTTTAAGGCAACTGGCTCCAAGACAAACTGAAAAAAAATGAGTTCAGAGCCTCAGTTAACTTTGCCATTCTCTCAATAAAGAAGGTCATTGCCAAAGAGAAGTGTTGCTAAAGAAACTTTCTGTTATTACTGCAAAATTCCCCCCACCTTCATTACAGCGGTTGTAACAGATTGATTCATACAAAGAAGTTGGTTTTTGTATACAAAACAGCATGATATTATATTTGCATGTGAAAGATAAAAACACTTCCCACAAAACCTCTGTTTTCCCATCTTCCTCAATAGCCCAAACAGGCTGGAAAAGCAAAAGAAGACCAGAAACAATACTATGAGTTCACCAAACTATTTTATTTTTCTCCTGGGCACACAGGAAGACATATATTTCCCAGTAGCTTCTGGAGTGTAGGTGGACTGTGTCACTGAGCTCTACAGATGAAAAGTGAGTGGAAGTGATGTATACCACTTCCAGGTGTGGCCATTAAAAGTCTCTGTGTGATCTTTGCTCCTGCAACCACATGGCAGGAACAGAAGGCCTTCGAGATGGTGGAACACACAATGGAAAGAGTCTGAATCCTGAGTTGATCACTTGGAGGAGTTGTTCAGGAGATCTTTTGGCCAGGAACTTCAGCTCCGGATTTCATATGTTGTATTATTGTATTAAGCCACTCTGACATTGGGGTTGTTTATTACAAGTTAGTGTTGAATAATTTTTCTTCTAACTTAGAAAAATTAGTACTTTTGCTAAAATTACTTTAAAAAGAAAACAAGAATTAAAGGATTAAGAACTGCAATTAGAGAAAAGCTATTGAGAGGAAAGAAAGAGGGAAGTTGGAGTTGGGTAACTGTCTTAACTGGGATCCATGGCAGGGATGATCAGAAGAGAGAGGTTCTTGGAGGTATTAAGGGCTATAGAAATTTCAAGAACTAAGATGGCTAATATTTAGTTAAAATGGTTTTAGAATGTAATATTTGATACAGAGAAAAGAATATATAGTGATGTTAACTTTGAAGCATAATAACAAATCAAACACTTGTGAATCATTCCCAGCCTAAGAACCAATACATTATCATTGTTGTTGAAACTCTAAGTATATGGATACATTTTAGAAACATGATAAAGTAAGGCAAGTCCCAGAAGATTATATACTAAGTGATAACATTTTTTGTGAAGCTCAAAACAGGCAAAATAAAATAATAAGGTATTTTTGGAAGCATACATGTTTAATTTTTAAGTTGCTATTAAACCTTCAGGGAAACTTTATTCGAATTTTGTTGGTATTCTGGGATTAATACCATGGTAGTCTCAGATATAGTAGAGAAAACTTACAACATGCATGAAAGTTAGAAAATTATGACAAAGCAGTAACTGGAGGACAGAGGTTATTATAATCAACATGATCTACCCACTTATCCTGAATCCCTAGAGATACAGAAAGATGGACCCTGAATTTCCTACCATAAGTGAAAGAAGGATTCAAATGAATAATTTAGAGGACTTGGGGGCATCCAGGGAACTGGCACCTGGAATATAGTTGGATAAATTTAGCTCTTTTTTTATTTCATGCCATTGTCACAATTAAAAAAACAGGTTTTTACTTTTGATTTGTTTCCCTTAAGAAGCTACAAAGTTTCTGAGAAGGGTGAAGAAAGAATACTGTTGGTAAAAACAGTCTTTGAAAAACCCATATTTGAAGAAGTTGACAATTTTTAAACTATTGTTTAATGAAGATAACATTCATTGAATGCCTACTATATTGCAGTCACTGTGTAAAAGCTTTTGCTCTTCCTTCTCATTCTTGCCATATGTTTAAGGTCTTAACAGAAGCAATGCTTGACAAACAACTACAGTCATTCTTTTTTTAAATTGACAACGTGCTAATGGAGGACCTGAGATAACGTGGACTATTATCACTGAGTCTTTATCAGAATCTTTAGAACAGAGGGGCAGGCGCTCTTCCCAATGAAGAGTGACTTGGCACATTATAGCCAGGGTGCAAAGATGCAAAGACTGTCTTTCTAAGAAATTGGTTTCGTTGCTGCTCAGGGATTTTTTTTTTTTTTTTTGGCTTATGCTGCCCTTACCTGCAAAGGAGAGAACTTATAATTCAACAGAGAAGGGCCCAGGCTGGCATGAAGGGGTAGCCCACTTCTGTCCATAGCTTGTTGTGTTATCTTGGTCATGTCACTCCACTTTTTGAAGTCTCTGTTACTTCATCTGTTAAGTGAAGAATACTAATACTGATCATAGTATATTTTGTAAAAATAAAATATATAGATATGAATAAACTTTATCAACTCTAACATGCTCTACAAATATAAGAGCCTCACAATTAGAAAGCTGCAGAAGGATTACACTGAGTGAGACATAAACTGGACTCCAAGGCCTTTGAAGTCATGAAGTCATTTCCAGGTCTAATTTTTGTTCATTCGTTAAACTAATATTTATTGAGCATCTACTAAGCCAAGTGTTGTTCTAGTCACTTGGGATACATCTTTAAGAAAGCAGCCACAGATTCAGTTCGATGAGTCTTTACCTTATAATCTTTGCATAGATTTAATTCTAGAAAATGCTCATGGAATCCTGAAACCTTGATATAAACCTATGAAAATTATGTTGTAAAGAGAAATAGTATAAAATATTTAGCCATTAGAATATGCTCTTAGAAAAATATCTTATTAACTGTGTTGACCTCATATTAATGTAGCTTTCCTGAAGTGCTCTCCTACTGTGAAAAATTTCCAAATCCCTTTGTTTATCAAGAAAGTTATAGGAAAGCTGACCAGGATAAGGTACCCTGTTGAGATAGATGTTGTGTGTATGTCTCTTTAAGGATGAATGAATCAATGACTCCTCTGAACGAGCTTGAGACATGCCGAAGAAAACCCATTTTGGGACCTCACTTTAAATCTAGTTCCATTTTTGGATAATATTTTAACCTGTCCCTTTGTCTTTTTCTGTTTCGTTTCCTTAAGCTATTTCCTGATTGAGAACTTTGATGTGTGCAGCCTGACTTCATAAAACTTTAGCGACAGTTCTTCCATTCTATTATTTTCTGAGAATTTCCTTCAAATCTCACAGAAGATATTCTAGCCTTTGAGGCTGACATTGACTCTCATTCTTTATGAGAATTTGAATTTCATTCTTTATAAATTTGCTTCTGGCCAAATTTTAAATACACTTTGACTTTTCAGATGTTGTGGAAGAGGACGTCTGCAATCCCGCCCTGTGCGGCTCTGCTGGTGATGTGCTACACTCTGTCACACACCAGCCTTTTTCAAACCTAGTTGTATTGGTAAATAGCACTCATGAAATTCTACCGTTTCCAAGACTTTAGGTCCTGTCCTCATTTAGTCCTTTGGGAAAGTCTTTTGAATAGAGGAAAAGGCAGATTAGCCCTACTGATTTTGGTCAGGTATATGGTATACATCCTAGGAAATTTTTTTTTTTCCTATCCAAACACTACCTATTGATAAAACTACTTAGCATGTTGCAACCTATGTGTACTTCTTACTGGAGTGTGGGCAGATTCCTTGGATGTCTGGAACTAACTTAAAAATCTTGATTTCACATAATCTAAGCATCCTTCACTGATGTAGTAATTTTCACAGACTAGCAGACAGCCTTTTGTGGCTCCTGTGATCCCCATGCCTTTGTGTAGTCCCCTGTCCCCTCTCCTTGAGTGTGGGCAGGAGCTGGGATTTGCCTCTAGCCATGTAGAATATAGCACAGGTGACAAGCTGTCTGTGATTATCTGTATGTGCTCATAAGCATAAGATGTTACATAAGATTATAATGCTTGTCTGACAAGGAGATTCCCTCTCTTTTGTTAAATTTGATGAAGTAAGCGGCCATGTTGTAAGCTGCCCGTGTAGAGGGTCATGTGTCAGGAAACTGAGGTTGACATCTGGCCAACAGGCAGCAGGAAATGAGGAGCCCCTGACCCAAATACCTGTAAGGAACTGAATTTTGCCAGTAACTGTGTGAGCTTGGAAGTGGGTCTTTCCTCAGCCAAGCCTCACATAAGACCACAGCCCTGGCTGAAAATGTTGATTTCCATCTTGTGAGACCCTGAGCAGAGGATCTAGCTAAGCTGTCTACAGAAACTGCATCTACAGTTCTACAGAAACTGTGAGATAATAAGTGTGTGTTGTTTTAAACTGCTAAGTTTATGGTAAATTTTTATGCAGCAATAGATAACTAAGAAAGAGACTAAAGCTTTGAGACTGACAATGATCTGACAGATCTCCAACCACAGGAAAAACAGGATTGGCAGTTGCCTAGGAATCATCTAACTAGGTGGATATTTTATGAGTCAATTAGGAAATCTTGGACAAACAGCCTTAAACTACATAAGAACTACATAGAACTACATAAGAACTACACAGAATGATCTAACATTGCTAAATGTCAGTCTATGTGATAAACACAGGAGAAAATAGTCACTACTTCTCATGGCATTCAGGGAGGTATGAAAACAGGCAAAACTTTACTAGGCCTCAAATAATGGTTAGAAATTGCTTCAGTGGTCAAAGTTGTGGGAGAAAGGTGTCTTTCATTCAGGATAAATAGCATAAACAAAGGTGACAGATGAAGCAATGTATTTGAGAGAAAAATGATCAAAATGTCTGGATGATCCAGAAGTTTCAGGAATGGGATAGTGTGGGATAGTGTGAGGAGCACAGTAGTTAAGGAATAGGGAGATTATCTTGTAGAATACTCTCCCTTCCCTTCCCTTCCTCTTTTCTTTTCTTTTCTTTCCTTTTCTTGAGATGGATTCTCACTCTATCACCCAGGCTGGAGTGCAGTGGTCCGATCTCAGCTCAATGCAGCCTCCACCTCCTGGGTTCAAGTGATTCTCCTGCCTCAGCCTCCCAAGAAGCTGGGATTACAGGCATGTGCCACCATGCTCAGCTAATTTTTTGTATTTTTAGTAGAGATGGGGTTTCACCATGTTGGCCAGGCTGGTCTTGAACTCCTTACCTCAGGTGGTCTGCCCATTTCGGCCTCCCAAAGTGCTAGGATTACAGGCTGGCTGTGGAACACTTTTTTTTTTTTTTTTTTTGAGATGGAGTTTCACTCTGTTGCCAGGCCGGAGTGCAGCAGTGGCACAATCACAGCTCA
Source organism: Papio anubis (assembly GCF_008728515.1). Taxonomy (NCBI): domain Eukaryota; kingdom Metazoa; phylum Chordata; class Mammalia; order Primates; family Cercopithecidae; genus Papio; species Papio anubis. The sequence goes on from NC_044978.1 coordinate 77,097,804, forward strand.
CTACAAGCTCTGCCTCCTAGGTTTAAGTGATTCTCCTGCCTCAGCCTCCTGAGTAGCTGGGACTACAGGCGCGTGCCACCACGCCCAGCTAGTTTTCGTATTTTTAGTAGAGATTGGGTTTCGTCAAGTTGGCCAGGATGGTCTTGGTCTTTTGACCTCGTGATCTGTCCTCCTCGGCCTCCCAAAGTGCTGGGATTACAGGCATGAGCCACCGCACTGGCCTGAACACTTTTAATACAGAATAAGAAGTCTAAAGTCTATCCCTTCAGCCTGTGGTATCTGCTCCCTTTCCTACCCTAACCCAAGTAACTGCTTTCGTCCGTTTTGTGTATTGTGTTATTTTCAATATTTCATTTAAACAAAGGGTTCCATGGCTAAAAACAATATGTGAACTTACTCTGGAAATGTGGAGCCTCTTATTTCTTTTGAGCAGAGTTGTTATTAAATTTCTATTCTACAATTCATCTGGCTATACTTTTCAAGTGGCATTGAAAGAAGGATAAATTGAAGTTATGGGGGACCAATTATAAGGTTATTGCAGTTATTTACTCTCTGAAATGGGTTCGTTGATGTAGGCAAAACAGAATTTTGCAATAGGATTTAGGGATTTAATTGTGCTTAGACCAGAGCCTTGCACACTTGAGACTCTCAATAAATGTATGTTGAATTGTAGAGATTTAACAATAGGACTCAAATCCAGACAAAACAAAAAATTGCTAGAGAAAATATTGTCGATGAACCACATTAAAAAATACCACTCTTGGAGGGGAAAGTTGAATGGAAATATTCCATAAAGATAACAAGAGATAGTATTTTGGTCATTATGTTGAAAACTATCGTTAGAAGTTTGATATTATAACATCAGCTTTTGCTAAGAAACAAATTATTTTACTATATGAATTTCCTGAATGAATTTTCTTGCAATAAATAATAAACTCTTTGATCTGCTTTACTGAATAAAATCTGCAAAGTTCTACGTTATATATTGTTATTTTGAAAGTCAAAGGGAACAAAATTATGCTTATTTGAAGTTTCCTAATGCTCATTAAGACTAACAAAGCAAGGCTGAAAAACCAAGAGAAACAGACACATCACCAAATTAATAACCTTCACAAAATGATAGCCATCAATTATTTCTTTGTTTAAGAAAAGGAATGAAGTTTTTAAAGATAGTACCTTAAAAATGAAACATATATTCTGGGAGTATTCAATATGAATAAGGAATATTTTAAACCAGAATCTCTTTAGCCTTCTTAATTAAAGTATTCCAGTTATCTTTTAAAGGGATTTAGAATACATAGGGCATTTTTTTTCTTATTTTCATTAGCTCTAATTAGTAACAACACCAAGTTTATAAAGTAAATACATCAATACCAGCTTCTTGAAAATAACTTTGTCTTTCCTGGAACTTGGAATAGTGCTCAGATCCTCGTAACACTCAATGCATTTGACTGACTGATGTTTGAAAACACAAATAGATGCCAGTTATGGTTGATACAATTTCTCTTATTTGTGGAGTATGATGGTAATCTCTGCAGTCTAATTCTCAGTTTATTTCCTCTCAAACATTTTATAAAATGCATCTCAGAAATAATTAGAATATGGTTTAAGGAAAAGAAAATCTTAATCTAACTTTTTTTCCTATATTTTCTTTCACAGTGTCTTCAGAAAAAAATCTGTAAATGCATAGGCTTTTTTTCTATTAATTATCCAGCAGTTTTTGAATTTGGGTGACTCCTGGCTTATATCTGCTTAATAGTGATTGCTTTCCCAAGAGGCTAAGAATATGAAAATTTTACAACCCAGTAGAGGAAAAGTGTCAAGGCTATAAAGACATCTTCTGAGTCCTATTATGTGAGAGAAAACAAATATTTCATATAAAATATATGGTCTTTTTCCTTTAAAAAACAACGTTTAAAATGTACTTTTTCCTTCCTTTGCTAAAAATACACACTAGCAAAGAGTAGTAAAGGAAAATAATGAAATGCTGGAAAGATTGGTGTATCCTGATGATAAGGAAGATGAGGTATTTGGACCAAAGGACTGTATATCTTACTTTTGATGCCTAAACTTAAATGACTAAAAGTCATTATCTTTCAAAACTTTGAAACATGTGTGAAGGCATGCACATATAATTATTGTGGTTGAATGTTATTTTTGTTCTTACTCAACTTTCTTTTTAGTGTAGCCCTCCTATTTTACAAAACTGACGATGTTGACAAGATCATCTTTATGGGTATTTCACTTGATATGTGGGAAATTGATCTGCAATTCAGAAAGTCAGTAGGAAAGTCTGGAAGCCAATAAATCCTTTAGAAATCTCAAGGTGACTGAGTACAAAAAAATATTAGATAAAATCCAGCAATGATGGATAAGAGATCCAGGCTATTTTGGGCTTTACATCAGGCAAGCAGGGACCAGATAGCTCGCATCCATAGGGTGGAGAGACCATAACTGGAGATCACTTTGCAGTTGTGTGAACTCATAGAAAAGAAACATGGAGGAAATCCAGAAAGGAGAAATAACAGTGATAAAGAGAACTAAAGCACTGACTGGTGAGGAGAGTAAAGCCGCTAAATGTCTTCAGTTGAGTGAAGATTAAATGCATATTTGTGAAGCCCAAATGAAGAGAGAACCTGTTTAGCTTAATATGCCCGTAGTTAAGAAAGAGATGATTTTCAAGGAAAAGTTTCAAGGAACTTATTAGAAGATACCTCAACATTTTTTAACAGAAATATTAGTTTAGACAAAGGAGTAACTGTAAAAATGACTTATGAAAATAGATATAAGAATATTTATTGAATTGCATTTCAATTTATATAAGAATTTACATTATTTTATAAATCCTTGCTTTCATCATACTTGTCAGCCATAGACTGTTAGGAACTATTAAACAACATTTAATTATGGGAAAAAAAAGAAAAAGAGTCTTGAAGTTTCATTAGTTCTCAAACTTTTGGTCTCAGGACTTCTTTATACTTTTAAAAAATATCAAGGTTTTCAAAGAGTATTTGTTTTAATAAGTTATAGCCATTGCTATTTATCATATTTAAAATTAAGCCTATGACAATTTTGACATTTATTTATTACTTTATTAAAAATAATGATAATAAGCTCATTATATGTTAACATACAGAACATTTTTTTAAAATTTTACTTTCCGTTCCGGGATCCATGTGCAGGATGTGCCAGTTTGTTACACAGGTTTATGTGTGCTGTAGTGGTTTACTGTACCTACTGACCTTCTCTAGGTTCCCTCCCCTCACCCTTCACCCCACAACTGGCCCCGGTGTGTGTTGTTCCCCTCCCTGTGTCCATGTGTTCTAATTGAATAGAACATGATTTTAATGAAAAGTGACTATAGAGGAGAAGAGTGGCATTGTTTTACATGCTTACAAGTGTCTTTAATGTCTTGCTTAAAAGAAGATAGTTGGGGGTCTGCATTTACTTTATTGGGATACGTGTTTTTTTGGGTGAAGTATATGTAGAAAGTCCAGCTTCACACAGATGTAAATGGAAAAAGAGAGGAAATTTTTCTAGCTTTTTCGTATAACTGTGGATATTCTTTTTGATATACACTAATACCTAAGAAGTTGTAGTTTTTTACGGGTTGGTTGCACTGTGGAATCTGACACCACCCCAGTAAACTTTTAGGGCTCTGTAACATTAAAATTCACTTGTCTGCCTTGCATTTTTAATGGGTCTTTTATGATTTTGTAATGTTTATGCACTGGTCATTTGAAAAATATTTGTTCTGTGAGTTATTCCGATTTTCCTAAGGTTGACACATTTCATTATACAATATTGAAAATTCACATACATTAATATTACCACTGATCCATACAGAAGTTTTCAAGTTTTAGAAAGCTGTGAAGTTCACGGTTATGAATGAAAGTTTTTCAAACTTTGAAATTCTCCTGAAATCGAGTTTTATCATCGGCCACATATAAAGTCAGTTGTTTTCTTGAAGTGATAAGCTCACTTTGTTCATTTTCAAGAAAAATTTTTCCAAATCTCAATCTGAATAGCTTTAGTTTGTCTTTCAATCTTTTTTTAAAAAAGTAAAAATGGCGAGTTCAGCTTACAACTCAAAGAATTACACAGTGTTTTGTTGTTGTTGTTGTTGTTGTTGTTGTTTTCTGAGAGGGAGTCTCGCTCTGTTGCCAAGGCTGGAGTGCAGTGGCACGATCTTGGCTCATTGCAAGCTCTGCCTCCTGGGTTCATGCCATTCTCCTGACTCAGCCTCCCAAGTAGCTGGGACTACAGGCGCCCACCACCACACCTGGCTAATATTTTTGTATTTTTAGTAGAGACGGGGTTTCACTGTGTTAGCCAGGATGGTCTCGATCTCCTGACCTTGTGATCCACCCACCTTGGCCTCACAAAGTGCTGGGATTACAGGCCTAAGCCCCATGCCTGGCCCACACAGTGGTTTTTCTCAAATCATTGTCCTTTGGTGTGCAGCCAAAACACTCTGTGCATCTTTCCCATTTCATCACACAGAATATTAAAAATATGTGTACTCATGGGCCAAGAGTTAGTACAATTAAGTTTGCACTGACTCCTCAGATGCATTCCTGAGTGAAACTGGCTGGATTCTCTAGCTATTGTGAGTACATGGAGGTGAAGAGCATGAGGACTGCTAGTACGGTTTGGATTCATGCTAAAGCACCAACAATTTTACCCACTACAAGTGCAAACGTCAACATAATGTAAAAGTAAAATAATATCTTAGCATAATTGTGAAAATAGTTTGACCTTGTAGACTCCCCAAAAGTTCTCAGAGACTTTTAGTTTTGAGAAGCACAAATGTTGAAAGTGAATCACTAGGAGTTAGAGCAAAGGCTGTCACTCCTATTTTCACCATTTCGTTCCTAACCTAAATCCAAGTATCTTTTCTGTCCTTTTTTTTTCCTTTTCTTTTTTCTTTGTTTTTTTTTGAGAGGGAGTTTTGCTTTGTTGCCCAGTCTGGAGTGCAGTGGCATGATCTCGGCTCACTGCAACCTCCACCTCCTGGGGTTCAAACGATTTTCCCACCTCAGCCTCCCCAGTAGCTGGGACTACAAGTGCACGCCACCATGCCTAGCTAATTTTTGTATTTTTAGTAGAAATGGAGTTTCACCATGTTGGTCAGGCTGGTCTCGAATTCCTGACCTCAGTTGATCCACCTGCCTTTCCTGCCTTTGCCTCCCAAAGTGCTGTGATTACAGGCATGAGCCACCACATCCGGCCCCATGTATCTTTTCTGTATGAAAAATAGCATATATGGGCTCCTGGTTCAGAATGCAACCACACTTGAGAGCATACCATACCTTGCAAGGCATATTCTCACAATAGGGGCTGCAATGGAGTCTTTTATAGCTCATTCTAGCACTAAGCCAGTAAACAAGCCCTGGGATGTGTAAGGAGGTGTAAGTGACTCCAATTATTTTAGGAAAAGGCAGAAGGAAGATTTATGGCACTAACTCAGGATGCTATCATAGGCTTCTTCCTACAGGTGTCCCAGCATCCTGGAAGAGGCTCTGGGTTTGGAAACTGAATTAGAGCTGACAATTGGATGAAAGGCTAAGACTTCTCAATGTGGTCATGCAAGTCAATTTTCTGTTCATTAGGTCAGATTAAGAAAATTTCCCCCAACCCTAGATTTCCACAGATGTTATTGGACTGTTCATCTATTTCATCCCTAAGGATTCAAGAAGGTTTAGATGTTACTTCTTTAATCATTGTTTGGATACTACTTCTTTCATCATTGAAGGGTATACCAGCATGCTAAAGTACTATAAGTTGAGCATCCCTAATCCAAAAATCTCAAATTCAAAATGCTTCAAAATTTGAAATTTTTTTCAGTGTCAACCGATTCCCCAAAGTGCAAAATTCCATATCTGATTCAATGTAATGGGTTGCAGTCAAAATGCAGGCCCACAATACACAGTTTATTCAGCCTCCCCAAAGGAAAAAAGACTCCCCTAGCCCACTTTAGCTGCAATATATCTTTCCCAGGTACACCCATATTCCCCCATGCAAGCATGCCCACAAAGGGTAATAAAATGGCAGGTGTGTAGGCTGAATGCACCAACAGCAGGTTCTCCACAACACCCCACATGAGGTCAAGACCTACATTCATTACTGACTGTCATTTTCATTTATTCTGTGCTCTGTGGTGTAAATGTATTGTTGAAAATGTCAAAGAGGCCTGAAAAAACCCCTATCGGTAACATTGATAAGAAAAATGGCCAGATGCAGTGGCTCACGCCTGTAATCCCAGCACTTTGGGAGGCCAAGGCGGGTGGGTCACAGGGTCAGGAGATCAAGACTATCCTGGCCAACATGGCTAAACCCCCGTCTCTACTCAAAATAAAAAAAATTAGCTGGGAGTGGTGGCGGGCGCCTGTAATCCCAGCTACTCAGGAGGCTGAGGCAGGAGAATAGCTTGAACCCAGGAGGCAGAGACTGCAATGAGCCGAGATCACGCCACTGCACTCCAGCCTGGTGACAAAGCAAGACTCTGTCCCAAATGAAAAAAAAAGAAAAAGAAAAAGAAAACAGGAAGCATTTGTGTTTTTGTAGCACAAAAGGCCAAACTGCTGGAGAAACTGGATGGTGGTATAAGTGTGAAATGTCTTGCAGTAGAGTATGGTGTTGGAATGACCACCATATATGACCTGAAGCAACAGAGGATAAACTGTTAAGTTCTATCCTGAAAGTGATAAACACAAATTATGCATATGCAAATATTCCCAAACCTGAAAAAAAATCCCAAATCTGAAACACTTCTGGTCCCAAGTATTTTGTATAAAAGATACCCAAATATGTGAGTTGTTCTCTCTAGGCTGGAGTTGAACACGGGAAAGGCTGCCATTGAAATGGACTTCCTGATTTCACTGAGGATCACAGGATTCAGGAGTGGTGAGGCCCAGTTTTACCACTTATCAGAGGCCGAGTACCTGTGGTTGTCCCAATTAGCTGATAAACAGATGGTTGATAGAACTTTTAACCACAGAGATCTTTGGCAACACTGACTCTTTCCTTAGGTTCCTTCAGACTCTTTCCCTGAACCATCCCTAAAGGCCTGTTCTTTTTCTTCATCCTCCTCAGTTGCTTTTGCAGTATATCCTTATTTTTGTTTGGAAGATGTTACAACTCAAATATGCAAAGAAATTTTGTACCTTAGTATTTTTGCAAGAATAGACAAGGGTATACTTTACAAATTAGCCCTATATTAAAAATCTATAGAATAGCATAGACCTCTCCAAATTTGTCACTTCAACCAAATGGTGAAATTGAGATCACTCATATATAGCCTAATACATGAAATAATTCGAGGTATGAACTTGAGGTATGAACTTAATCAGACTTTTTTTTTTCTCATGATGGTTTTTAAAGTCTAAGACAGAAGTTACAAACATTTCTTCCATAAAGTGCCAGATAGTAAATATTTTAAGCTTTGTGGGCCGTATGATTTCTACTACAGCTGCTCAACTCTGCTGTCATAGTGGGAAAGCAGCCATAGATAGCCTGCAAAAGAATAGGTGGGCTATGTTTTAATAAAACTTTATTTACAAAGGCAGGCAGCATGCCGTAATTTGCTGATCCCTGCTGTAAGTTCATGCTTTACTTTCAGCATCTAGTAACTTCTATTCCATGTTTTTTTCACAAATCCATTTGGAAGATACACCCATATCCTCTAGTTATTCACTATCTGGTCTTGTATTTATATTCAAACTTTTGATTCCCATCTCTCACTACTGAAACTTTTAAAAAGGATATTATTATTTTTTATATAGTTATTGTTTATTGGTCATATCTAGTAATTCTTTTGCATATTTTCTGCCTTGATGCTCTCGCTATTTTAACAGTGGATATTAGGGCCAGAGTTAAGATTTGAGTAGACCACTTAGCAACACATGCTGGCCTATCAAAAAGAAAGTATGAGACTTGTTAGCAGATGTTCTTCAGAATTGCAAACAGCTGGTGTGATTATATGACGTTACTGGTCTCTATCCTCCTACGGTCAACTACTGGGAAATTAGGGTTACCTGGGACCCATAACTAATGGGGCTCAGAGGGTATTCAGGTTACTCTGAGGGTATCCCTGAAGATGCCCAGAAAATATGAGAGGCATTGAACTGGCAAGATGGAATTCTCCATAGAGGGCAGGAAAGCTGAGTGGTCCAAGCTAACACTCTCTAGGTGGAGAGTGAGGACTGGGGAAAGGTGGCAAAGTCTGGGAGAATAAACATGTTAATAAATCTCATTCCAATACCACAGTGAAATGCAGCTTGCTTAAAGGAAGGCATCAATAAAGTACAACCTTAATTCCTAAGTAAAATTTGACTCCTGATTTAACATAATTTTTAAAGGATAAAATGCTTGTAGGTGTGATAATTTATTGAATTATTGAAAATATAATAATGAGAACTAATACTCCCAACACTGAATGTAATAATAATTTTTGCTAACTTCATTTCCTTTTTTTCATACATTAAATAGTACAGTTTAGTATGACTTGGAGAGCTTATTACAATTTTAAAGGGAAGCAGCTTAATATTTTTTTCTATTTCTCTTTCCTACTTGAATATTTTTATCTACCCATGATCCATCTTTAATGTGCACAATCCATGATGTAATAAAACAAACTGTCAAGAACAATTAGATCAAATTAAAACTATTCAGAAGAAAGTATTCATCACATGCTTGGCAAAGTTTGTGGCTTCATCCAAACTAAGTGTAAAACTAAAACAGAAGTCCTTGGTCTTTTACTGTTGATTTTCTACCATGCGACTATACAGATTTCAAAAGCTGTTTTTTTGATTGGAATTCTATCTTTCACACATATTGAATTAATTTTCTTAGCATTTTGCTGATTGTTCCACTACCTTTTAATTTAAAAGAGAAACCCAGAAAAATGTCACTTGCTTTGTTTTTAATTTTCAGAATACATTTTAACATTTCTTCCATTTTGTTATCCACCAGCATCACTGCTATTTTCTATCTAGTCTTCTATTCTCATGCAATTACCCTGGAGATGTTTCCAGGGACAAATCATGGCTGTTATGTATTTATGCATTGGAATTAAAGTATATAGGAAGAGTAAGACCTGAGACAATTCTTTGACTATTAGATTATGGCGTTTAAGTTTCTTTTTTTAAATGTATGCATTCATTTTTTTCTTCATTGACAAATATTATTGAATGCTTACTGTAGAAAATCCATTGGGTTGAGATGAAGGTGGGGAAGAGATAAAAAGTATATATGGTACAATTGTCTTTTGAGAATCATAGAATTTTAGAGCTTTGAATGCATTATCTGGATAACTCATTTCAATTTTAAGGGACGATAACATTTTTGGTTTGTTTTCTTCTCCTACTTCAATAGTTTTTTCTACCCACTGCTGCCCATCTTTCACACACAAAATGTATGATGCGGTAAAAGGAAACATTTCAACTAGAAACCGAATTCAACCTTTTCATTAGACATGTGAGAAATCATAGCTCAGAGGTAGTTTTTGCTTTGTTTTGTTTTTTGAGACCGAGTCTTGCTCTGTTGCCCAGTCTGGAGTGCAGTGGTGCGATCTCGGCTCACTGCAACCTCCGCCTCCCAGGTTCAAGCGATTCTCCTGCCTCAGCCCCGCAAGTAGCTGTGGGACTACAGGTGCCCGCCACCACGCCCAGCTAATTTTTGTATTTTTAGTAGAGACGAGGTTTCACCATGTTGGCCAGAGTGGTCTCAATCTCTTGAGCTCATTATCGCCCGCCTCGGCCTCCCAAAGTGCTGGGATTACAGGAGTGAGCCACCTCGCCCGGCCCAGAGGTTTTAAATGGCAATACATAATGTCACATGACTTCAACTGGCTGAATCTGGAAACTCACTCTAATAGAGGAATTTTCAATTTCTCAAAAAATACTTTATAATAACTGGAATTTAATATTGAATATTTATTGCACTAAATCACTTAGTAGGCTCTACAAATGAGATTAAGGACACTTTGAACTTCATTATTTGTTTCCAAAGGCATTGATGAAATATATTTTGCTTTGCACAGAGAGGTAAAGAGTATTCACATTGCATTTGGCAGCCCCTGAATGCCCATTAACTACTGGAGGTGATAATTGGGCAGCTGCAAACTATTTCCAAAATGCCTGTATAGAATGAATCCTGGCTTGCTCACTGGAGTTAACTTTATCACATAGACTAGCATGTGATCAAGCTAGTCAGGCTCATTTAAGTCTTTCTCTCACTCTGGAACCACATTGATGCCGAATGGTTTTTATTGGTAATTCAGGCTGATTAGAAGCTCTAACTAATAGCTGCTAGTTACTGAATATCTACTGTGTGCTAAGTGCTTTATATACATTCTTTTAAAATAATTACAAAAGGGAGGCATTATTATCCATCTTTTAAGCAGATGAGAACATTGTAGCTCAGAGAGGTTAAGTAGGTTAGAGAGGCTAAGTAACTTGCTCAATGTCACCCACCTAATAAATGTCAAAGCTGGTATTCAACACCAGGTCTGTCTGATTATAAAGCTTGCATGTTTTCTGGTATTCATCCACTCAATCCATTCCTTATTTTGTTTCAGAAAGAATTTATGACAGTTTAATCAGGAGAATATCACAAAACATGGAGTTACTGGGGGAGAATGATAAATGGTGAAAGAGGGTCTTTGGAAACCTCAGTTTTTGTAGCTCCAGAATATTTTAGAGGAATCTCTATGCTTTTAGTGCTTCCAAGTTAACAGGGCTTGCAAACAAGTTCAGTTTGATCTCCGTTCTTGCCAGGTGGATAGGAAAGAATGTTAATTTCCCTTGTTCCTTGTGGCAGTTTCTTTTGTCTCCTAGTGGCATTCAGACTGATAATCTTTATGGTCTGATTTATTTTTGTATTCTTTACAGTCTTGCTCTTGAGTATACTCAAAACATGGAAATATGCAGACAGCTGATCTGAAATAGGCAGGACCAAGATAAAGGGTCAACTAAATAAAGACAGGGTTCCTTTAAAGTGAGTGACATTATAAAAAGTTGACGCACCTCCATGACTGTGAGGGCATGACAAGGTGGTTCCTTGATCAAGCATGAACCTAGGAGAACATGAAGGTTTAATCCAGCTTTGTAACTGATTTGCCCTGTTGTCTCTCTTAATATTGTCAACAGTAGACTCTTAACTGTGAAGAACAATGATACATCTAATCTGTTTTGGTGCCTCAGTTTCCTTATCTGTAAACTGGAAATCATATTAGGAGTAGCTCAACTTAAAAGAATGTTGTGTGCTATTCATAAATATGAAACTCTTAAGAATATACTGTGGTAAAATATAAATGTTTAAGAATTTCTAGATATAGGGAGGATAAATTATGTGCTCCTGCAAATTCTCTTATTTAAGTTATATATATACATGTGGGCAGAGATTTGGTTAATAAAAGCCTTGAAAAAAAGAAGTCAGTCAAAAAGACCTGATTTTTCACCATTAGATGAAATTCGGCCTTGACTGATGTTGCTCAGGTTAGTTAATACTTGGTTTCCCCCGAAAAAGAGTTTTCTCTAGAAAATGGGTCAGAAAAAAATGACTGCCTGCAAGGAAAAAATGTAAGATAAGTAAATATATTCTCTGATAGCAAGTGCCACTGAGCTCCTGTTTCTGCGTATCCTTCATTAGGACATCATGCTCACACACTTTAGTGTACTTGGTGGGGAGGAGACTAAGAAGCCTGCCAGAATGAAGACGGAAATATGCAAATTTTTTTTTTTTTCTTTTTTTTTTGAGACAATCTCACTCTGTCGCCCAGGCTGCAGTGCAGTGGCGCTATCCCGGCTCACCGCAAGCTCTGCCTCCTGGGTTCACGCTATTCTCCTGCCTCAGCCTCCTGACTAGCTGGGACTACAGGCGCCTGCCACCATGCCAGGCTAATTTTTGGTATTTTTATTAGAGACGGGGTTTCACCATATTAGCCAGGATGGTCTCCATCTGACCTCGTGATCCACCTGCCTCGGCCTCCCAAAGTGCTGGGATTACAGGTGTGAGCCACCGCTCCCAGCCGAAATACTCTAATTTTTAATAGTGTAATTCTAAAATTTTTCTCCATTAAACATGCAAACTGTTCTTTGTTTACAGTATTTTTTTTTCATAGTCAGAAAACAGCTTGGATGGGTAAAACTAACTGCAGAGGTAGTTGGAGAGAATGAAAATTAAGATGTGACTCTGTTTACCTTAGTTGCACTCACTTTTTGTGAGAAAAAAATGAGTAGGTGGATAATTTCTTGTCCAAGTTAATAATTATAGGAATTAAACCTCATTGCTGGGACCAGCTGAGTTAGCATGAGAATGTTGCTATTCAGTGAGCAATAGATGTGCAGCCAGCTAGGGGAGAGCTGATGTGGTCTCTCCCTCCCTGTTTCCTTAATCTCCAAGGTTGGGTAGTGGATAGTGACCTCACAGTGACCTCTTCACTGCTGAGATTCTTCTCATCACCTTTTAGCCCTCTTTAGGTGTAGTTGTGCCACCTTGTTCCTTGAGGTGGAGGTGATTCAGAGCTGAGGTGACTGGCAGCATCTTAGACATCAGAGGCCCAGTTCACAATAGGTGTTTCTAGGATCCTCCCTCTATTTTTTTTTAATGCCCTGCTAGTGGAGTTAAACTTAAGTCCTTTATTCCACTTCAATTTACTTTCCTGTTTTCTAAAAAGGAGCTTAATAAAACCCATACGTGCAAAGAATTTTAGACATATGGAGCAGGAATGCTACTGAATTACAAAGTACTATGTTCTATGTCTAGGCTTCAGTTAAAATGCTTTCCTCTGTTCTTCCTCCCAGATTTGAGCTGGCATAGTGCCTGGGATGAAAGCACATCTTCAGGGGAATCTTTGGGTTTTTCAAATGCTCAAGTGGAAGAGTGTGGACAGATGGAGGCCAGTGTTTTCTTATAATGAACACTTCTGGGATGGACTGATGCTTTTCTGTGGATTTTTCTCCTGCCAAAAGTGCCTGCAACTCTCATTTTACTTTAAGACTTTCATATTCTTGGTAGAATTGTATCTGCCTACTTCCCAGCCAAATGGGTGGGAATCTGCCTGTGATACATACCCTCCTTGTCTCCACTCATCTTATTTTTGAGAAATGAGCAGAGCAAACAAAATCTCTTGTGGCTTTAGTATCTGTGTTGCTTTGTTATTCCTCAGCATTCTATTCATAGGAGGTGATGCTTGTCCTTTGGACTAGGTTTTTTTTTTTTTTAATTTTAATTTTTTTTTATTGGAAGACACAACTTTCCTGGTGACACAATGGAGACATAAAAGTATAGTAAGGAGAAAAGAGAACTAGTGAAAAGGGGATTGAAGCTGTTGTTTAAGTGAAGTTTTCAGTACCTGCAAAGTGTGGATTTGAGATGCTTCTGTATTGAACTTGAATGAGGAGGTTCATGATTGGGATGGGATACATAACCAGTTACAGAACTCTTATCAGCACTCGGTACTGTGGCAATGATAGGGGTCTGTAATTAGGAAAGCAATCAAGACTGTAAAATTAGACCTTCCACTTTAGGAAAGAAGGGACCCGCTTTTATTTACCCATGAGCTCAGCTTGCAGATAATCATTTTGCTGTGGTTTTTAGAGAAGACCACCGTGGGAGAAAGGCATGTAAATCTCATTTCACTGCTAGTTAAACAAATCAGTGAAAGTTGCAGGGGCAAACCCTCTCCAGAGTGAAGCCCTGCAGTAATTACCAACTGTCTCCTGAAAGGAGATGGTGACACACACAGCGAGTATGAGTCCTGGCTTGCTCTTTGGAGTCAAAGAACATTCATTTGAAAAACTGGTTCTCTTGTTATTGTGTCAGAAAGAGGGCTTTCTAACAGAGGGATTTGACAGACTAGACAAAAGCCCTGGTTAAGTAATCAAATGTTCATGCAGGTGTTCTAGTTTTCCCTGCAGCACTTGTACATACCAGATGAGCTGTGCTTGGGCCTAATGTACACTCTCCTTGGGTTGAAATTTATGCATACTAACATTTTTCGTGGATGATGCATTTTTATGTAGATATTTTACTACATAGAATATTATCTTTTTTTTTAATTCAGAAAATGAGCAACTGCTTTCCTATTTCAGCAAACAGATCATGAACATTCATTATGGTATGCTGTTCTCATTGGGGCTTATTTGTGGGCTTTCTGAATTTGTCATTGGCAACTGCACTGTTTGGCTTAACTGTTGGGCTGTGGTGCAAGGAATTATCCCTTTAATCTCTCTGCTGTTCTACTTTTTAGCAATATGCTACCTGTATTGTTCCTGGGCACCATGTGCCTTGCTGTAATCCAAGATGCAGTTTTAATTAGCATTCATTTTGTTGTAAGGGGAAATAAAACCCATTCAAACTAGCTCAAGTAACAAAAAGGCTTTCCAAGAGAAAATGATGGCTTCTTTTTGAAATAAAATATAGGAAATATATATATAGCCCAGCTCAAAGGAACCACACAATTGTCATTCATTTACTTTCATTTCTTGTTCCTATGAGAGTCTCGTCTCTGCTCTGCACAGGGTAGCCACATAGTCTGCTCTTCTTTTTTTTCTGCAGCATTTCTTTCTGTGTGTGCTTATCAAGCATGCACGTGACCATTCCATCTTTCAGGTAAGTGACTCCTGCCATATATTTATTATTAATTTTAGACTGAATAGAAAAAGGAGAGACAGAAGGAGGGGTGGGAAGAGAGAGAGAGAGAGAGAGAAAGAGAGAGAGAGAGAGAATATCTGATGGGTTGCTGGCCAGACAATTGTCATCGTTAATTTATTGGTTAAGTTAGGATAGCAACAAATGAACTCACCAATCTAAGAGTAGGTTTTATTTTTTGCTCACATTTCATGTTAATTACGGGTTTTCAGGGAAGCTCTGCACATTGTAGTCACTCAGGAACCAAGGCTGAGAGAGTGGCCACTGTTTTGAACATTACTGGTCACTATGCCAGGTGGAAAAGAGAGCTTTGAATGGTCTTGCTTTGCAATTAAATGCCTGGCCCAGATGACACACACTACTTCCTGCTCATAGCACATGGGACAAAAGTAATTTCATGCTTCCCTTCCCCCAGCCATATGTTTAGAAGGCGCCTGATGGAATATTTGATGAATAGCACTAATTGCTACCACACCTTAGGACAAGGATCTTATGATCATCTAATTATCTCTTGGCATTAATGTGGCCATAATGTATTTAGCACTTTTTCTTCTTTACTGATATTTTTTTAACTCTGAAAATAAGTTTGATAGAAACAGTATTATTCAAGGTTATAGCTGACTATAAGCTACTTTAAAGATAATGGTAATAAAGACAATTATTTTGTACCTACTATATGCCAGCCTGTTCACATAGATTATCTCTATTTGTTGTAAGAGTCCTTTGAAGTTAGCAATATTAACATAATATTGGTTATATTGACTCCAAATTCCATGTTCTTTGTGTTAATCACATTGATGCTAAAGGGTGGATTTGGAAAGTAGTATTTCTTCAAACTTGCAATGGAAACATCTCCCATTCCTTTATTATTTTATTATTTTATTTTATCTTATTTTATTTATTTATTTTTGAGACAGAGTCTTACTCTGTTGCCTAGGCTGCAGTTTAGTGGCATGATCTCTCTTCACTGCAACCTCTGCCTCCCGGGTTCAAGCGATTCACAGGCCTCAGCCTCACAAGTAGCTGGGATTACAGGTGCGCACAACCACACCCTGCTAATAGAGATGGAGTTTCACTATGTTGGCCAGGCCCTCAAACTCCTGACCTCAGGCTCCGTGCGCCTTGGCTTCCCAAAGTGCTGGAATTACAGGAGTGAGCCATCACACCGGGCCTCATTACTTTAATAAGTATCTTGCCTTACAAGTTTCTCAGAATATAATGGAGAAAAGTGTAAATTTTATCACTGATCCTTTAATTTTTTATTTAAAATTTAATGGCTATCATACATACACACATATAACATATTGTATATGTGTCTATAGATTAAGATTTGAAGTCATACTCTCAAGTTTATAACAGCAAGAATTTCCACCAATCTCTACCCAACCCTTCTTCAATTCTCATTCTTCAAAAGCATCTACTTCAAAGTCTTTCAATTGATTGTTCTATTATTTACCTCTGTATTTTAGAATAACATTATTAAACTGCTATTCCTTACTTTGACAATTTTAGAGTAATTACTGTGGAAGATGAAAATTCAGCTTTCTTAACCTGCAGTATACTTTGCTCCCCACCCACCTCATCACACCTCAATCTACGGATACAGCTGTATCACACGTTTTAGTTAATTAGTCAGTGTTACAAATAAGCAAATATTTTTCACAGTTGAGCCATGTTGTTTACTCTAATCACATTATTTTTTAGAGTTAATAATTGCTTCTCTTTTTTTTTTTTCTTTTTCTTTTTTTGAGACAAGGTCTTGCTCTGTTGCCCAGGCTGAAATACAGTGGCACGATCATAGCTCACTGCAGCTTCAACCTCCAGAGCTCAAGTGATCTTCCCTCCTTAGCTTCCTGAGTAGCTGGGACTACAAGCTCGAGATAACCAAACCTGGCGCTTCTCTCTCTCTCGAATACTTTTTAGATACTTTCATGAATCTATTTTCCAATTTTCTGGGAATTACAAGAGTCCTTTCAATGTAATCAAATATATCCTTCCTCTCTCCCTTGTCCTTTCCCTCCCTCCCTCCCTCCCTCCCTCCCTTCCTTCCTTCCTTCTTTTCCTTGCTTTCTTCCTTTCTTTTTTCCTGTCCTTTCACTATCTTTTCCTCCTTCCTCTTTCTTTCTTCTTGGACACATCCTTTATGGAGCCTTCTCTCCTCCTGCTTGACTCTTGACTAATTGTTTTCTAGATCCTAATTTTTATCAACACCCTAGAGAAGTTTTTGTCTCTCTTCCATGTTGAGTATCTATTTGCTTGACCTCATATCTGTTTTTCTTAATATTTTGCTCCCATTTTTTGGGTTCACCTCCTCTGGTAGCTTTCTGAAAAAGGTGATAGGAATTAAATTTGTTCTGACATTTTACATAATATTATTTTACCCTCTAAAATGGTCATTAATTTGGCTAGGTTTAGAATTCTAGGTAGAAAAATCTTTTCCTTAGAATTGTGAAGATATTTCTCCATTGCTCAGTTTTGCTGCTGAGAAGATAACATTTTGATTTCCAAGCATTTTTTTATGTAGCTTGCTTTATTTCTCTGGAAACTTTCATTCTATCACATTTTATTTTTGTGATCATGTTTTCATTTCTAACAGATCCCTTTTGGTGTTAGACTGTTCCTTCTGTTGGAGCATCCTTTTTTTTATCATTTGTTTCACAGACTCAATATCTTCTGAAATAACTTTTTTATTCTTTTTTGAGATGGAGTCTCACTCTGTTGCCCAGGCTGGAGTGCAGTGGTGCGATCTCGGCTCACTGCAACCTCCACCTCCCAGGTTCAAGCGATTCTTCTGCCTTAGCCTCCCAAGTAGCTAGGACTACAGGTGCGTGCCACCATGCCTGACTAATTTTTGTGTTTTCATTAGAGATGATGTTTCCCCATATTGACCAGGCTGGTCTCGAACTCCTGACCTTGTGATCCACCCTCCTCAGGCTCCCAAAGTGTTGAGATTACAGGCGTGAGCCACCACACCCGGCCTCAATATCTTCTTATATCTCTTTGAGGAATTCATTAGAGTTTAAAATATACATATCTTTATTATTTTTAATAGGCAATATATCCAAATGGCAAACCCTTCAAACAGTAAGAAGGGTACTCAATGGAAAGTGTATCTTCCTTCCTCCTTGACACTTGCCATTCAGTTTCCCTCTTCAAGGTCTTCCCTTTTAGGCCAGTGAGTTCCTTTTCTTTTTTTTTTTTCTTGAGACAAGGTCTTACTTTGTCACTCAGGCTGGAGTGCAGTGGAATGATCTTGGCTCACTGTAGCCTCAACCTCCCTGGGCTCAGCTGATCTTCCCACCGCAGCC
The DNA here is from genome assembly GCF_008728515.1 of Papio anubis. Classification (NCBI taxonomy): domain Eukaryota; kingdom Metazoa; phylum Chordata; class Mammalia; order Primates; family Cercopithecidae; genus Papio; species Papio anubis. The sequence goes on from NC_044978.1 coordinate 77,115,767, forward strand.
TGCCAAGTAGCTGGGATTACAGACACGTGCCACCACACCTGGCTAATTTTTGTATTTCTTGTAGAGATGGGGTTTGGCTATGTTGTCCAGGTTGGTGTTGAATTCCTGGGCTTGAGTGCCCAGATGGAATCTGCCTCCCAAAGTGTGGGATGACAGGCATGAGCCACCATGAGTGGCCCAGTAGGTTGCTTTTATAAGAATCCAAGACACCTGCTAGGACAGCCCAGCTGCCAGTGTTCTGGGATCCAGGTGGGCAAAGAGGTGAAGGGTTCCCAGTCTTAGGTGGGTCAACTGTCACATAATCCCCTCTTTTCATTATGGTGCCTCATTCTCACTCTTAGCTTTGCAATCTTAAAAGCCTCTCTACTCGAGGGAGGGCTATTAGTCAGTCTTCTTTGGGATAGAAGAGGAGTAGTCCCATGACTAGGATAAGAGTTGGGAGAGAAATCTCTGATTGCTTTGATTGCTGTCTATCGAGATTTTCAATACATCTGCCTGTTTTCTGGCCCACCCTTCAACTTACACTTTAGAAGGACCTGGTTCCTCTAATTTGGAGTCTTTCTGAGGTTTTGCAGCCTTCTGCATAGTCAATACCCGGTGTTTGATCTCAGGCTACTTTTAGGTATTTAGTGGTTTGGTATAATCCAAAAGAAAACTATTTTCAATCTCTCATCCAAATCGAAGCTTCTCTCTTTCCCTGCCTAGTGACTAAGTGGCCAGCAGTGGGCCAGGGGGATCTGGTGAATTATTGTTCTATTTTTCTTGCTTCTGCCTTTTCTTTCCATATGTCAGGTTCCTTCAAGATGGAAGAAGGAGAGGTGAGTGAAGGATGAGAAAAAAAGCACCTTTAACTTAACAAGGACTGCTAGTTCTCTCTCGGCTCTCCAATACCCATACCAGTGTTCGTATGGAAAATAGAACCATAAGTTCTGAATTTGAAATAAGGCTTTGTCACTTATTGAGAATGAACTGCATTATAGGAAGGAACGATGTGAATACTCAACAGTCAGATGCTAGGAGCAATACCCATAGAGCCTTGCAGCCCTGGAAAGCAGTCGTTTTGGGCAATGTTTTCCTAGTTGCTTCATGCCCATATATCTTCCTTGGTGTCAACTTAATCCTTGGGCACGTGGCATGTTCTCACTGAACTACTCTCTCTTCACCCAGGTGTCATGGTTTTTCTGGCCAGTTATCTGTTCTCGTCTCTCCAAAAGAGGTCAGACATCAGAATCTATGTCCTAAAACTCCAGAGGAAAAAGGCCAGTAGTAATATAGGGTTGACTATGAGCTTTGTCCTCAGCAAGGATATTGTCTGGGAGTCTGTCTTTCTGGAGAGCATCTTTTCTATCTTTTTCAGTAGTTCTCTTTGGAAGACTTATTTGGCTTGAGGAGAGAGGAAATGAGACAGTACTATTTATACATAAATGCGTTACAGAATCCTCACCAGGAGAACTCTCTATGGTTCTCTTCTTTAGACCACCAGGGATAAATATTGTTAAATGATAAACAGTCTAGTGACCTACTAACAAGTCCTACTTGGGTGTGTCTGTAAATTTTTTTCTTTATATATTTTTTTCAATCCGAGATATATTCTTTGCTCTTTTCTATCCTGCATTTTACTCCAGAACACTGATCCCTACAGATTTAATTATCTGGATTCCCCCATAGCTGATTGCTATCCTCCAGTTGGATTTGGTCAATAGGAGATCAGTGGGAGAATAGGAGGATGGGAGGAAAAAGGGGTCAGAGTGTTTACTTCCTTTTCCTCCTATTCCATCTCCTGTGGCTACAGCTCCCATCATTGGTCCCTCCTTCTCAACCTCAGGTCTCTCTGGGTTCCTGGAACAATATTTTCTCCCTTTCTTCCTTCAGTGCCAGTGGTGCTAATTGCTTCCCACTATTGAAGTCTCTGGGTGTCTCACCATTCTTTGTTTGTTTCCTTCATCATGCCCAAAACTAATGTAAGTTCTCACTTCATTGGAGTTTCTTCATTTGGTTGATTTGGAGTGAATCTGTTTCCTACCAGAATCCTGAAGCATACAGTAGGAGTGTTAGTATGGAAAATAGACCCCTAAGTTCTAAATATGAAATAAGGCTTTGTCACTTATTGAGAATGAACTGCATTGCAGGAAGGAACGATGTGAATACTCAACAGTCAGATGCTAGCAGCAATCACATCCTAGTTCCTTAATGCATCAAAACCAAAGCTTTCTTTACACATACACAAAGCCTAAGAGCCACTTTAAGCATTGCCTTGGTGAGAAGGCAGAATGTGTAAATATAAATTAAGGTGTTCCTAACTATGAAAGGGAAATGGTGACAATATTTATCTGTATTTATCTTTTATTGAGCCTAATTTTTTTCTCTAATGACTTACCATATTATGGAAGAACTGGTATCTTCATAGTTCTCACTCACTTTCCTCAGCTTTGAAGAATGGAAAAACCCCATTCATTTCATGTTCCACAAGCAAAGCTCTTGTTCCATGCAGGTTCAAAATTAGTCTTTTGTTTTAAATTCTGTCTGCTCTTAGGAATGCCCCCACTACTTTGGATATTTGCATAAGAAAAAGGAAAAGAAAAAAGGAATCTAGTATATCATTCTTGGGGTGGAGAAAGTGGGAAGAAGAAACAAGGCTAGCTGCCTGTTAAATGGCTCTCTAATGTTCCTGGTGAATCTTGAGAAAAATGCAGGTGAGAGGGGGCTGATGTAGCCTATTGTCCCCAAAGGACAGAACAGGAGCAACTTCAACAGGTTTACAGAAACTTTTGCCAACAGGAAAAATAATTAGGTGTTTTGGGGTAAAATTTTAGAGGTTACATACAAATCTTCTTGTCTCTTTGACAGATGTTACGAGCATGAGCACTTGGAGGAATTGGTTTCTTTTCAAAAGATTGAATTAATCATAAAATTGTGATACAGTCTGGCATGCTTAGTTTATCTCAGTTAAAAAGGAAATAAATACACATATTTATGTTTAATAATAGTCTTCCTCAGGTTTAAAACTAAGTAAATAGATATAAATGGTAAATAACTATCCTTTATGAATGAATTTGGTAGGGGGAGGTAGGTGGGTGTAAAAAATTATCCGTTTATATGTCAGCCCATCGAAGGGAAGGGCTGTGTTTCGTTTTTCTTTCATCTGCCTGTGTACCTAACATAAGAGGTACTCACAAATGTTTATTAGCTGAATTTTTTCAATGAAGTTCTGATGGTTATTTTCTATCACTCTCCCATAAAAGTAAGTTCTACTCAAGAAGCTACTAAAATAGCTGGGCTCAGAAAAGAAAGATAACTTTTGTAAAAATTTGCTTGAGGGCATGTAATTTAAACTGCTTTCTTCAGTGATGACTTCAAAGATCACATAAATATGTCAGGCTTATTTATTTATTGTCAAGTTACTTCAGTTAGGGGACTTTTGGTAAGTAATCAGTAAATTTAATAGTTCAGTAGTTATGAGATGCTTCTCATTAGTAGATATTTTATGATTTAGCCTAGCACATAGTTTATAAAACTTCTTAACATCTACTTGCTAACTATCTTTTATTTATTCAAAATTACATTTATTAGGGACTTAGTATGTGCCAAGCATACTTTGGCTATATGTTTGTGTTAGAAATGAAGGCCCAGAAGATAGAGTTAGATTTAGGTTTTCATAGAACTTAAGCTTACGTGTGTGTGTATGTCTGTGTATGATATGAGGAGAATACAGGTCTATAAAATAAATGTGGAATTACAGTGTAATGTGATGACAATAGCATAGGTGAAGAGCAGGTGCTAGGGGTCAATGCCATCCTTCGGGATCAGTGAAGGTTGGGTTCTAGTAAGAAGCCATGTTTTAGCTGAGAGTGGGGGATGAGTGAGACATGGCCAGGCAGGTGGTGGTAGGAGGTGGTGGCAGGGATTTTCCAGGCAGAGGAAATTATACACTGAAAGTCAAGGACCTCAGTGTGTCTGAAATATAGCAACAATGCAAGAAATAATGTTTTCTTAGTAAAATTCCCACTCTCATTGATAGGAATATTGGCAATAATATTGACAATGACATTAACAATAGCAATGATGACATTCAGAACTTGTGGAAGCATTTACTGAATATTTATCATGTGTCAGGTGCTGTGCTAAGGGCTCGATATGTATTATTTTATTTAATTCTCACAATAGCCACGAGGCAGAGACTGCTATCTTTATCTTAAAGATAGGGAGATTCAGGGTCAGAAATGTTATGAGAAAGGCCAGACATGATGATAAATGGTGGATCCTGGATCCAGGCAGGTCTATCTCACTCCAAAGCTCATTCTCTTGATAACTATGCTTATGGTCTGTCTGAACCTGAAAATTAATAAAGCAATATAAGCCCATAATTCACTCTCGGGTAACAGTTTATGCTTAAAGAATCTTAATTTTAAAAATCAGAAAGTATAGACTATTTTCAAATGTGCTTTTCTTTCAGTCCGACAATTCTATCACATTGTAGTAAATATAGAGTCAATTTAAAATATTAAATGTAAACATATTAACAAATAATACAAGGCATGTATGGACACAGCACATAGTTTTGAAGTCTGCGTTTTCCTTTCTTTGAAGAGGAAAAATTAATAAGACTATATAAATCAAGTATGAGTTACTATTGTCATATCTTACAGCTAAAGAAAAACTAATACATTGTCTTGGGTTTCTTAGGGAAGCCTCTATGAATTGCAGTTATTTGAAATGAGCCTGATACTAAAAGGCCATGCATGGTGTTATTTTCAACTTTACAGGCAAACCTTGGCTTCTGTGTGTTTGACATATCAAATCCCCTATAAGTTCCTCACTGTGATCCAGCTTGGTCTGTTTACCAAATCTAAATCTCTGGAAAATTTGTTCCTGCAGAAGATCTAGAAAAGGTGATTGATTTTTATGCCGCACATTTGTCATTCTCCTCCACCTTCCCTTCCCTGGGTCTCACCAAAGTTTCCATCATCAGGTCTGACGCTGCTGGGAGTATCCTTTCTCGTCTTGTTCCCTGTTCACTTTCTTTCTGTCTTTTCTAGTAACTCTTTTATCTACATCCATAATTCTAGTTTATCATCTGTCCTTTTATTTACATATCTCTGGCATCTGTCTTTCCATTTCCCTCTCCTCTACCTCACTTTCCTCTTGTCTCTCCTTCATTTCTTTCACTTTGCTCTTCACTTTTGGAAAGTAATGATAAATACAGATTTGCAGCCTTGCGTTATCTAATTCCTTGCCTCTTTTCCTTGCATAGTCTGGTGAAGGCAGACAGATTCACAACTCCTTCTAACCCTATTTTTGCCCCCTCGTCAGCTATATTACTTCTTGCATGGTTTTATTGCTGTGGAGGAAGTTGAAAGATTGCCAAGTGACCCAGAAGACCTGACCGGCAGTCTCTTGTTTCTTAGCACTTGAGAGACAGTATTTAAATTTTATGGGGTGTGAGGTCTTATTTTGGATACTGTACTTGTCTTCTGGCTTAGAAAACCTCTTTGGGAAAGTGGACATTGAGATCTTCAAGCTATGCAGTCCTAAATGTTTCTTCCATAACTTTATGTTCACATATCTTAAATGAATAAGCATTCTTATGCTAAAACAGCAAAATTTTCCTTAACAAAATAATCAATGCCCATTTCAAATAGTAAATTACAAATACTATGTAGACAAGTGTGTATTTTTTTAACCTAGTATGATGGCTAAGTTATTTCTTCACAGTCTACCATAGTCTAACATAGTTTTTAGTCATATTTTTTAAAAAATTGCATAGTATTTCTTGGAGTACCTAGAATATAATTTATTCAGTCATTTATCAATTGTTGGCTACTTCCCTACTTCTTAATGTGTGAGCTTTCATTGTTGTAAGCACTCAGTTTGACAAACTTTATTTCATTCTTCAATGACCTTCCACGTGATCCTCTTAGTTACTGTCTCAGGGTGACTCAGGGAGTACAAGGAATGAAACACTGAAAACAATCTCAGGGCTGTGATGAGCTTCCTTCCCCCAATCTGTTACAACATGGCACTCAGGAACAAACTTTGAGAAAGCCTGGGATTAATCATAAAGACAAATAGTGAAGGAAGGCTGTTAAGAACACTTCTAGAAATGAAAATACAGACCGACAGGCACAAATCCCAGATAAAAGTTATTGACGTTCCCTCTCAACATGAATATGGAATGTTACATTGGTACCAAGAGAGTGAGTGTTTTGTATGGATGTTTGTTGGAAGGATAGAGTGGTATAAAATCACTAGAGGCAGTCTGATTTTAGGTATATGTGAGTTAGGTCTGTAAGTAACAGAAAACAAAATTAAACTAGCTTAAATAAACAAATAAATATTATTAACTCCCATGCTTGAACATTCAGAGGGGACAAGCTTCAGTCTGACTTAATCCAGTGGCTTTGGCTGGTTCTCTTCAGTTTGCTCAGCTGTAGCCTCCTCTGTGTATTGGCTTCATCTTCAGGCTGGCTTCCTTTGGAAGCAAAAGGACTAGTTACTTTAAGCCTCACAGTTTCATTTCATGATTTTCAGAGGAAGTGAAAACTTTTTTCTGGTTGTTTTTAATTAAGAGTGAGAAAAATTATTTCCCAGGAGTTTCATGTAAACCTTTCTTTGTATTTCACTGGTGTAAATTAGATTACATGTCCATTCCCGCACCAATCCTTGAGGCCACGGCAACGCCATGTGCCGATCGGCTTATGTCTGTTTTCCTGACCCAATCACCGTGACAGATGTGTTGAGATTACCTCTAAACAAATTTCCCAGGAGATAGGGATGTGGTTAGTGCACCTTTATGAATATGGGCTGCATGAGGGAAGAGGTGAATGCATGAAGGAAAACTGGACCATTATTAGGAAAGGGAAAACGAATGCTATACAAATTTAGTCCATAATATCTGCCAGTTCCCAGCTGCATCTAGTTTAGGGCTTGCAAACTGTTATAACTTAGAAAATATTCACATAAATGAAATAGATAATAAATTTAATATAAAATATAACAATTAAATATGTTAATAAAATGTGGTATTATTTAATTTTGTAAAGGAGACGGTTAAGGGGGATTTTATAGTATATGGTTCTGAAAATGTTTCCTGGGTTTCCAAATCCCACATCTTTTACTTCCTAGCTCTGTGATTTGAGCAAGTTACTTCATCTCCCTGTGGTTTAGTTTCCTTATCTGTAAAACAGAATTATAAAAGTATCTACTGCATAAGGTTGTTATGAGGACTCAGTGAGTTAAGACATACAAAGCTTTTAAAAGTAGAGTCTAATTCATAATAGCACTTGATAAATATTTACTTTTAATACTTTTTAATTTTCTTTTTATTATTTTTTTTTTAGAAGCGAGGTCTCACTATATTGCCCAGGCTGGTCTTGAACTTCTGAGCTCAAGTAATTCTTCCACTGCAGCCTCTCAAAGTGCTGGGATTACAGGTGTGATTTTAGGTGTGAGTCACCATGCCCAGCGACTTTTGAAATTTTCATTATACTCTCTGATCAAAATTCCCTCAATGTCCATTTTATCAGTTATTTATAACGTTTTCATAGAAAATTATTTGAAAGCAGTAGTAGTTTAATTTTCTCCATAATTTGATATAATTTTTTTTCAAAATATCCAGGAAATATATATTGAAAAGTGACAGATTTTATCTTGCTCTGTGTGCGTGTGTGTGTGTGTGTGTGTGTGTGCGCGTGTGTATGTGAGAGAGAGAAAGAGGGGGAGAGAGGTGGTATATGTTGATAAGGGTCATTAATACCTTTTAAACTTTGTTCATTTTTATGTGCTTTTGAAATCATAAAAACAATATATATATTGATGGCTATCATTCAGGCCACAGAGGTAGGTGAACCTTCACCCAAAGTCTGATTCTGATGTCAAGACTGATGTAGCTACATATGCACTAAAAAGATATGACAGGGTTTATTACTCACATAATGAGGCTTTCTGCAGAGAGCGGGGTAGCCTCCCAAACAGATCCAGAGACAACTTGAGAGAATAGAGAAAGCAGACTTGTTCAACTTTTATTGTAGTTAGGGGATGGGTATAGGGTGAGGGTCCTTGCTTACAGACCTAGCATTTTATAGTTCACACTCCCTATTGGCAACAAAGGAGGGACCACCCAAGTTTTCTTATCAGCTTGCCCAGGTAAAGGGAAAGGGTGGTGGGGGCACTTGAAAGCCGACAGCAGTCCAACATCATAATGGAATCAGACAACTGTAGAAAATATGGGAGATATAGAAATCAAAATGCAGAAATTATAATCTTTGGTAATCATCCAATACAGATACATACATATATGTATATTTTATACTTGTGTTGTCATCTATCTGCATTATTCCTGGTAATTTTAAAGTCCTAGATGTAATAAATTTATTCACTCTTTATTATGAACTACTCTTTATGATGAATCATCCTAAGTCTCACATTGTGTGTGCTGAACCAAAAAAGAAAAAAGGCTATTTCTGTTGTGAATCTTCTGGATAAAATAAAATTGCCTTATAGGCGTTCCTCTTTTAAATTTCAAGCTATGTAAGATTATGTAAGAAATGACAATAGAACTATTGTCATTTGGTTAATACATTGAAACTAGTGCTATCTGTTAAACATTACTATGGATAATCTTACATAGCTTGAAATTTAAAAGAGGAACGCCTATAAGGCAATTTTATTTTATCCAGAAGATTCACAACAGCGGTGGCTCAAGCCTGTAATCCCAGCACTTTGGGAGGCCGAGACGGGCGGATCACGAGGTCAGGAGATCGAGACCATCCTGGCTAACACGATGAAACCCCGTCTTTACTAAAAAGTACAAAAAACTAGCCGGGCGAGGTGGCAGGCGCCTGTAGTCCCAGCTACTCGTGAGGCTGAGGCAGGAGAATGGCGTAAACCCGGGAGGCGGAGCTTGCAGTGAGCTGAGATCCGGCCACTGCACTCTAGCCTGGGCGACAGAGCCAGACTCAGTCTCAATAAAAATAAAAAATAAAAAAAAAGAACTTCTGTCCATGTCATCTTAGTCTGGAGCCAGAGAATCAACATCAGTCAGCCAGACAAAACCATATACTACAATGATCTGAAGGGTTTGTATTCTTCTTAGCCTTATTGATTGCCCATTTTAATACAGAGTTATTAATTTTCTTTCATGTTTCAATCTTTTTTTTGTTTCGTATATCACCTTTTTTTTTCTGGCTAGGCTGAATCTGGGTCAAATTGACTCTAGAGGACTCTAAATATAATCCAGCTTTAAGAAATGACTTTTTACCTCTTCGTGGAAAAGATTACTCAAAGAGTAGATATTTGAAACTTCCTTTGTCCAGAAAATGAAAATTATTTTTTAAAAAGCATGTTTTTTCTGATGGCACAAATACAACCTATATGAATTAAATACTTATTTTTACATTTTAGGGGCAAAATACATTAATTGGACCAGAAAAAATTTTAAACCTATTCTAACTGTATTATAAAGATTTAAAAAGTGAAAATATAAACTTGACATGCACATATTCTAGTATCAACACTAATAGGCTTGCAGCGGGCCAGATAAAGCTCATAGATACGCTTTACAATGAAAATGCTGCCATAAAATTACAGTATTTATGTATGCATTCACTCACAATGTGGCTTGATTGTCTAGAACACAATGATCATAATGCTGACTAATATAGGTCCTGATGCAAGAAGATTTCACTCGAGTGGGGATAACAGACAATTAAGAATTGAATGCAATGTAGTGTGGTAAATATCAGGACAGAACAAACCAGAACTGAACTATTAGGTTTCCTGAAGGAATCATCATTCAGTAGTATTTTTCCTTTAGGGATGTCATGTTGGCTCTTCTTAACCTCTCTGAGCCTCAGTTTTCTAATTTTTTAAAAATATCAGTTTGCTTATACAGATTTTTTTGGTAACGATTAAATTTTAAATTATGTGGAGCACCTAGCACAATGCTATCTGTAGTAAGTACTTGGTGAATAGTAGATATTCTTATTAGTAGTACTTAAAGTCATGATCATTTTACAGCCATATATCTTTTTTAAAAATTTTATTTTAGGTTTGGGTATACATGTGAAGGTTTGTTACATAGGGAAACGTGTGTCGTGGGAGTTTGTTTTACATATTATTACATCACCCAAGTATTAAGCTCAGTACCCAATAGTTGTCTTTTCTGTTTGTCTTCATCCTCCCACCCTCCCACCTCAAGCGCACCCCAGTCTCTGCTGTTTCCTTCTTTGTGTTCGTAAGTTCTTATCATTCAGCTCCCACTTAAAGGTGAGAACATGTGATATTTGGTTTTTTGTTCCTGTGTTAGTTTGCTAAGGATGATAGCCTCCAGCTCCATCCACATTCCTGCAAAAGACATGCTCTTATTTTTTTTTTTATGTCTGAATAATATTTCATGGTGTATATATACCACATTTAAAAAATCTGATTGCCATTGATGGGCATTTAGGTTGATTCCATGCCTTTGCTATTGTGAACAGTGTTACCAGCATGCATCTTAAAAAGACTTCAGAAATACTGTCTTAAAATTGGTAAGAGTCAAATACCATTTAATTATGATTTAGTTATGTAACTTACTTTCTTACTCCAAACCTTGAGTGGTTTCCTATTTTTTTATACAATGAAGGCCATATTACTTTTTCTTATTTTGAGGCCCTCGATAATCTGTCATCTAGCTCCCTTTTTCAATGAGGTCTTCATGGACTTCATCAGCTATTCCTCTTGCATGCCCTGTACTTGTCTGCTTTCATTCCTCCATGCTTATTCTGTAACAATAATAGAGACTAATATTTACTGTGTACTTATATAAAAGGCACTGTGTAACACACTTTACATGAATCATTGTCTTTAATCCCAACAACAAGCCTATGATTTAATCTTTCTAACTGTCATTTACAAATGAGAAACTGGCATAAGTCATACAACTAATAAGACGGTGTTAGAATTCTGACGATCACTTTGCACTGCCAATTCTTAACCTTTGCATTCTTCTGCCTTCACCCAACCAATCTCATGAGATCCTCTCAGCCTTCATGGTGTTCTTGAAACTTTATCTATAGAGATCTTCCCTAGTCATCTGAGCTAAAGTTAACGTTTACTTCCCAAGTATACCTAGACCTTAAATTTAAACCTCTCTTACGGAATGTCTACTACATTCTGCTTTCTATTCCTGTTCTTTATGTGAATATCTCCTGAATGCCATTATAGACAACCTAAGAGTGGGTGTAAAGACCAAACAATGTGCTTTACACTTCAGAGACACTCAATGGATGCTTATGGACTTAAATTGAATTCGACTGAAACTGTTCTGGAAATATTTTGGTATCCATGCTAAAGTGTCTTTGATGAGTGTGGACTTAGCAGACAGAGACTTTGTAGGATCTAAAGGTGATGTGGCACCCTTTATATTAAGGATAACACTTACACTTAATAAGTGAGTTTCTACAATGTAGCTGATGATTCAGTGGTCACAGTGCTCTTAGTAGCACTGTTCTGGTTTCAATCACCCACATACGAACCATTCCATTTTCCTTGCTAACTAGACTACACTGCTAGACTGTGTACACTGCTACACATGCTTGTCTTGACTACCACAAATGCTCAGTTCTTAGAACTGTGCCTGAATAGAGTAAATGCTCAACTCATATGGATGTGGTTGACGTTAGTTGAATGTTGAACTACCCTAAAGTTTTTGAGAAGCAAATGGACCATCGGTTAATAAGGCAAATGCTGAATCAAGCAAAGATGATTAGATATCTAAAATATGCCATTTAATTGGTAACTTTCCCTTTCAAGCTGGCATAGTAGATTACTTTAATTCACAAGATATATATTCAGTTTTGTTTTTATGCTATTGCCAAATGTAAAAGCAAACCAGAATGGAACGTATTCATTTATTTGCCTGTTTGTAATAACTCTAATTTTATGACTGTAACTTTCTCCTTGCCTGTCTCCTATCTATTATCTTTTGCGTAGTTTCTAGAGCTGGCCTCTCAGTGTAAATCCTTATCTGAAACCCACACTTCACCACCAGCTTCCTTTGGAGTGAGCATGGCAGCACCATTTCTCGTTGTGGAACTGACAGAATCCTAAGAGATAACCAGCTGCATCAGCCACTTCCCATGATTTATAAAAATAGGCTTTTGACCAGGACTCTGCCAGGAGCCCAAAATTACTTTGTGAGGGCACAACAGTAATAAGTCATTTTAATGACTAATAAAAATGAGGAGTTTCTGTTACAAAGAAAATGTCTGTACTGGAAAATCCCTTTCTGAGCTCTAGAAGTAGCATGATTTTCTCTCTGGAAAAACAATAATGCTGTGATTTAAAATTCCATTCTCCTGATGGAGTGACTACTGTTATCTGCTTGTTGGGGAAGGCTTCACCACCTTGTCTTAAGCTTGAGTGGGAGAAGAAACAAGGGAAGGCAAACGGTGAACAAAAAAGAACGAAAGACCCATTTCTGGTCTAAGAATCCTTGTTCTCTTTTTTCTTGTTATCTTAAAGATTTTGTGGATGTTCATAAATAAGCAGAGGTACTAAATATTTCACAAAGTAGATTAATATAATGAATTCACTGGAAATACCAGGAAATGTGAAACAGCGAAAAGATTTCTCTCCTTGCCATTTTAATCTGATATGTGCTTCCCTGGCAGGTGGCTACATACTGCCTGGAGCACATTCCCTTTGAAACCATCCTGTGGGAGCTTGTGAGTCTTCATTTATCAGCTGTTAGACATAGTCACAGGAGTCAGAAGTGAAAATAGAACTCCTTCCAAGTCACTGGAAAACCCTCAGGAGTCCTTGATAACAAATGGGAAACAGCAGTGCTCGAAAGTGGATTTCTTTTTACAGGCAAACACTCCAGGAGTCATTAAAAGTTAGTTTCCATTTTCAACTTCTGTCATAAAGTGACTTTTTTTTTTTTTTTCCAGGACAAATATTAACTACCCCATCACTATCAGGAGTATCACGGTTAAGTTACATGTTCGCGTTTTGTAGCATTTAGGAAAGTCCTTTCTTTTACTCAACGCTCTGAAACAAAAGGCTACTTCCCATGCCAGAGAACATGTAATGGAAAACTGCCCTTCAAGATTTTAAGACTTAATCATTTAATTAAGAAAACTGATATACCTTATATAAGTATATATAGTATGGGGTTGCTAGACTCAGACCTTATAGATTTTCTGATAATATTTTAAATCTTCTTATTTGTTTAGCTCATGTCTGATTTCCCTTTTTTCCATCTGTGCTCACAGAGTACCGACATATCTAGGCTACTTATGGAGTTGCCTAGATTAAGATGACTCCGTGAAAATGATCCTGAACATTAACTTATGTACTATTGCTGTTTCAACATAAACCTTGAAGATCTTCATTTTCTTTTTTTTTTTCTCTTTTAAACTTTTGGTGTTGTGTTGACTTTTACAGAGAAATGTCCCACTATGTTTGACTTACAGATTCCCCCACCCCCACTCCATCTCTTGCCACCTCCTTCACCCCATGGAGTCTGCTTCCTCTATCATCTTTCTGTGGTGCTGAATGTATACGGCCTCTAAACACTCTGGAATGAAAGGTGATATGAAATTGTAAAGTGTTTTTATCACAGAGTTCTGCCCATATGTCTCAATCCTGACGTGTAACACCTCTTCTATTTCAGTGTTGTGACGGGAGCACAGCTGGTCCTGAAAAGGCACAACACTCAGACAAGCATGTGAGATTGCATTCGTCCCTGCTGGGGAGCCCCGAGCTTTTAGAGCATCTGCCGTGTTAGATGACCTGGGCAATGCGTGGAAGAAGGCTAGCGCCTTGCTGCCCAGAGTATGGTCTGTGACATCACCTGGGATCTTGTTAGATAGAAATATAGAACCTCAGGCCCTGCCTAAGGCTTTTTGAATCAAACTCTGCATTTTAGCAAGCTCTTCTGGTGATTTGTGCATACATCACAAGTATAGTCGGCATCTGCTATTTTTGTCCGCCCTGCATTTTTACTCGGGGCCTCCCACCTCTTCTTGAAAGAGCTACTCCTTTCTCCCTACGTTCCTGTGATTCTGATGGGGCGGCCAATTACAGGGCCTTAACTTTTTGGCCACAGAAGTGGGCACATAATTCAGGTCTGAACATTCAGGCTACAATGATTAGTTCAGGGTAGCGACAGGGGACCCAAGGGGTCAGGGATTCTTCCCTGTGTTTCTTCACGCTGGGTTCTTCCCCAGGCATCTCTTCCCTCTGGAGTCATGAACCTGGGAAGAGGTAAATGTAGAATTGTCAACGGCTATTTTCCCAGCCAAGTGGAGATTCCCTGTCTACTGTATGTGAGAAAGAGAGTAATGCACACAAAGAGAAATAGAGGTAAGGCATGGAGATCTGGTGCCCTGTTGCTACCTGTGGTTTGGTTATATGAGCTCCTAAAATGTCCTTTCTCCTTAGCCTATTTTGAGTTAGGTTTCTGATCCTTACAAAGGAAGCAAAGATTTAAATGACACAGACAGATGTGAGAAAAGGCAGGTTGCTGTGAGAAGACAAAGCTTTGCAAGTTCAAATACTAACTTATAACACAAGAAAACAATGGCAAATTCTGTCATCTTGCATTTTCCTCACGTCAGTTCTCCATCCTTCTTTATACTGTATATAAACAATTTCTCATAAGATTTTTGAAATGTTTACCTGAAAAAAAACTAAATATAGAACCCTAACTAACATGGTGGCTGATATATAGCAAATGTTCAATGCATCTTATCTACTATCATTGTTTTTTATTATTATTATAACTGCTACTTCACATAACTCACTTGATAAGGTAAACTCTCTCTAAGCCAGGAATCTGAATGCTGCTTTACCCTTTTGAGTCTCAATAACTGGTTTGAGTTCTGCAATACAAATTTAACTAGTTTTGTTTTGTTTTTTCCCCACTGGACCAATTTTCTCCTCAGTAAGAAGAATAACAAAATTATTCAGGCTGGAGAGGGGCTCTAGGTGCATGGAAAGATAAGCATAATTCAGTTTCCCTACCGGAGAAAGCAGAAAGGGCCAGAGTTGTCCATGCAAAGAAATTTCTTTCCCGAGCTGACACTATCTAAACTTCAATGGCAGCCACTATCAAGAGAGGCAACTCCCCTTGGTTGTTCCTTTTCTAGGTCCCGTCTCTTGCTTGGTTGCACTCACTGGCCATGGATATGAGCAGCAATTTCCAGTTACACAACGTATAGAAACCCCTCTCTTGCTGTCTTTGACCCTTGGGACCATTCTCAAATATTTTCTCTCTGTCTCCGTTGCTGAAAACCTTAGGACTTTAAAAATTTTTTTCCCTCTGATCTGCTTACAAAGGAATCCTCCTTACCTGTGGGTTCTCAAGCTTTTCAAAGTAACAGCTCCTTTGAGGAAATTGTCCAAAGCTCTCTGTCTTGCCTTAGGCAAATAAACTTATGTTGCACTATATATCCACTAGTCCCTTCAATTTATTTCCATGCTTCCTTGAGGTAGACATAAACAAATGGATGCTTTTGGCATAAGTTAAGGCACTTCTTCCCAGAGGTGCCTTCTCAGGCTACGCTGGGGTAGGTGTCATCACTGCCTTCATCTGAAGTCTGAGTTCAGGTATTTCAACACTTGGCAATAGCTCCAAGGCCATTTCTGTCTTTCTGCAGGGCAATGGTGACATCTTGGAAAGTCAAATTAGTAGTTTTCTGGAGAAGAAATTAGGAAGAAAGTGGCATACTTATTTTGCGCTGCACTTCCCTCTGTCAGAATAAAATTTGATTTTAAAATAATGATCTTAAAGAAAGCAGAAAATATGTTCTGAATCAAGAAAGACTAATTAAAATTTGCTCAAAATTGTTTTATTATTGTATATATTTCATTATACTCATCATGTAATTGGTAGCCTGTGTCAGAAAATGGCAATTTTGTTTTCCTTTTAATTTTATACACATTTCTTGAATGACTAGTTTGTATGAGGCCAAGTGCTGTGGAAGATACAAAGATGGATAAAACTTGATTCTTGCCTCTAGGTGTTTAAAAGTTTGACATCTAACCATGTCACATCAGAGAAAGCTGACTTTCACATTTACCTACTGCTATGACGCTCAGGTAACAATATAATAGACATTCATACTGACTTTTTAGATAATACTCCTTGGATTTACTACTTCCTCTTCTATCATTAGCATTCTGAGAACCTGTGACATGTAGGTTTTATTTATATGATGTTTCTTTCTAACTGTAAGTGCAACTTGGGAATTATAAAACTGAGGAGAGAGAGATTTTCCCTACAGGTACTCTGCATAGTAAATAATTTGTATGTGGTGTGTGAGTGGTACATATTAACTCATTTACCAAAACAGATGGAGGCAGAACATGATATAGTGCAGTGTTTCTTACACTTTTTTTTCATTATTGTCCCCTTCAGTAAGAAAATAAAATTTAATTTAAATTACTCCTAATGAGATAATTAAATATTAAGGAATAAGATTTTGTCGGGCAGAGTTGGGCTTTGAAGCTTCACAAACCATGATGTCATCTGAGAATTTTTTGACTTCTGAGAACTAATTTTCACTTACTTGGAAGTGATATCACCGCTGCTGAAAATGTATGGTGTCGTGGAAATAGCAGGTCTTTTAGAGTCAAAGAGACTTGGATTCAAATACTAGTTCCACCATTTATTAGTGGGTTGCTTTGGGTAAAAATTACGAACTTTTCAACCTTCAGTTTTCTTACTTGTGAGGTGAGAATAATAATACCTGTCTTATAGGAATGTTGAGAGGGTTGCATAGAATGTTAGGAAAGTGCCTGGCAATTTAATATGTGGTAACAAATATTAGTCATGTTAAGTAGCTTGAATATCATTCACTGACGATGTTAAATAACAATGGGATGCTGTAAGTGTTTAGCTAATGCTCACATAGTGATATGGTAATTAATATTTCTATAGACCAGTAGTTCTCAAACTTAGTTGCACGTTAAAGTCATCTGTAGGCCTAGCAAAAATTTCTAAGCCCTGGACACACTGGGACCAATTAATTTACAATCTCTGGGGCAGAACATAGGCATTAATATTTTTTGAAATTCTCAGGTGATTCCAATGTGAAGACAAGTTTGAGAATCACTGCTCGAGACATTCAGTTCACAGTCTGAATATAGCCATAGCTAGCTGTTCATCTCAAGGACATGTTAGCTGAGATTTGAAAAGAAAATACGATAAAGTAGTTGAAGGAATAGCAGTTGTTTTAAATTATTCCAGCATGGAATAAGTTGCTATTAGATAAATAAAAGCAAAGATATATTTTAACAAAATAAGACTTTAGAACAGGTAATTCTTCCCTTTGTTGTTACTGATTCAGAATTACCATGAGTAAGCAAGCCCACAGGGGCCACCACCTTTGTGGTATATGGCATTTCTTTTTGTGAAGGGAAAGGCATATTTTCTAACTTGAGGCATACCGGAACCTAGAATGTCACAGCTCAGAAATAGGCTTATGATATGATTTTCCTTTCATTCAAAAACATGTCACATGTCACAAAAGACTATAGTTTAATTTCAGCTAACTGTCATTGACTAGGTGAAGGGCACTTCTCCATCATAATAACAGTGGAAATAAATGCTTGATTTTGTATGCCATAGAAGGCATGTGAAACGATTCTTGGTGTTCCGTGATTTGGCTTCCAGAGTTTCAGGCAGAGATGCTTGTCCACGGATGGGTAATTTAATTTCCTCAATGGGTTGATGCTCTGTCAACACAGGAATGTCAGCAGGACAGATTACAGAATGGATATCTAAGATGAGATATACAGCAGACAAAAATGTCTCCAAGGACACCCTACATAGCCTTCATTACAGATGACATACTTGTCCATATAGGGGGAAAACAGCTTTAATCTTAGACCTGTTAAAATAAATGGACAGAATAAGATAACATAATTTCAGAGATACAAGAATATGTAAGAGATATAGGATATATTTTTGATGAACAGCATATTAGACAAATTATTGTCCGTGACAAAGTAATTCATCATTGAACAAAGGTCTGAGTCTTAAGTAATTGGTTCATATCAGCCCCTCCTTTTGATTTTTGATGCCATTTAGAGATTGCTTACAGGTTAGAACTAGAGGGGAGCCCTTTGCTGAAGGGGCTGACTTGCAGAACTGGTGGAAGAATTGATCAACTGGAGGTCCCAACCATGATACTGCAGAAAGGATCAGAGAGAATGGTAGAAATCATTTTCTATGTGGATTTATTCCACTATCATTCTCTTTCCAGAGAATGACTCATTTCTTAAAAGTGCTTTAGCCAAAGTTACTGGCATTAATATAGAAGCATGTTTGTAAACCAAATTTTTAAAAAGCCTTAGTAATAATGGTGAGAATTAGTTTGAATAATAAGGAAGTATTTCCAGTACTTGAGAAATTGTGATTTCAGAAAATTAAAGATCCGGTTTTAGTGCATGCACAACAGGCAATTCAAATATATTTCAAATTTCTAACCTTATCAACTCCTGTATATACAAAAGTATAAAAATTTTTATAAAAAAGTAGAAAAGAGGCCGGGCGCGGTGGCTCAAGCCTGTAATCCCAGCACTTTGGGAGGCCGAGATGGGCGGATCACGAGGTCAGGAGATCGAGACCATCCTGGCTAACACGGTGAAACCCCGTCTCTATTAAAAAATACAAAAAAAAAAAAAAAAAAAACCAAAAAAAAAACTAGCCTGGCGAGGTGGCGGGCGCCTGTAGTCCCAGCTACTCGGGGAGGCTGAGGCAGGAGAATGGCGGGAACCCGGGAGGCGGAGCTTGCAGTGAGCTGAGATCCGGCCACTGCACTCCAGCCTGGGCTACAGAGAAAGACTCCGTATCAAAAAAAAAAAAAAAAAAAAAAAAAAAAGTATAAAAGATATCAAAAATTTTGAATATAAACTATTCAGTTTTGGTTTAGAGACAAAAACTGACACTAGAAATATAAATCTCTATTATGCTCTCAACTTATCCTGTCTCTACTGGTTTTGAAATTACATCCTTATTTTAATTTATATGTCTAACAATTATATTGAATTTTATACTTGTGTAACTGATTTCTTTTTCATAGTTTTCCTTACTAATAGTTTTAGCTAATAATATAGTTTAAAATGAATTATATTGTTGTTACTTCTTATGCTATTTGGATAGCTAAAGGCCATGTCATTTGAAATTGATGGAATATTTGCAATTTCTTTATTCTTTTTTTACATTATTTGCAATAAGCAGTTGTTCATTGCCTTTTGTGAATAAAATTTCCTGAAATAGTAGAATGGAGATGCTTGTGCCATTTTATGACACGTGAAAGATGTTGGAACAGAAAGTAACTTGGATCTCTAGCCCAGGAATAGATTATTCTCATCATTTAAAAGTGACATGTATCATCTCTGTTCCATTTTAATCTTATTTTGTTATGTTAAAAGTAACATTTTTCTAAGGTTAAGTAGAATCCTTAATAGCTTATAATCAAAATAAAGTATTAACAGACTAATTTATCAATGAGCCAGATTTTTAAAAACTGAATTCCTTCTACCAAGGAATTAAAACACACCAAATACATTGATACCTTCACGGAAAAGAATAGCACCAATTCAAGCTATCAATGCATTAATTGAAATAAATGGTGTGAATTTTCAGGAAGAGTTGTTGGTGATGCCAGTTCTCTCTTGCTCTTTGATAAGAGTACGAGCTTATCAAAAAGAAGGGCAATTTAGTACATTTAAATTTTATTAAAAAGATTATAGACATTGTTCATTCACTAGTTGTTCACTTAACACCTATTCATGAAGTGCCTGTTATTTGCCAGCCCCAATTTTGAGATATTCAGCAAATGTCTTTCTTAACTCATTTGTAATAAAACAAATATACACAGACACACCTCAACACAGAAACACATTCATACACATATATTCACACAGAGGTACACACACACCTTTCCTTTTGAGGTGTTCAATAACTGGAGAAAAGAAGGGATCATGTTTAGAAGTAGGGTCTTGAGGAAGTAATGTGGGTTGAATGCTCAGTCTGTGGAAAGGAGATATAACTGTTTGGGGTATAATTTAATTTGAGATGCCATTCTATTTTCTTGTGTGAATTTTACAGAAAAGTCTCTCCAGTAGGAACAAATACTGAGAATAGAGGAGATAAATGACAGGAAATGCTTTTTTGATAGTCTGGGATACCTAATATTCAGTTACTGAAAACTCTTTCCTTTGCCCCCCAAAAAGGATTTTCTCTGAAGAACAGAAGGTTTTCTAGTGACTCAATAGATGTAGGTCAGCTTAAAGAAGTAATGACAATTGAGAATTTTAGCTCCAGATCGACTACAAGAGCAAACCAGCAATCTCGAGAGGACCCACAGACCCTCTGAAGGAAGAAGACTGCTCCTACAGGACTCGGGAGACCCCCTCCTCCCCCACCAAAACTCTGAGTGTCCCAACTGCAGAATTGGGAAAGGGAGACCCTCCTCTCCTAAACACCGCTCCCCCCCACCACTGGAGAAGCTGAAGATCTGTTTGCAGGAGAAGTTTCTGACTTTACCTGGAGCTGAGTCAATTTGGAGAGCCAAGTGAAATATAGGGGTAGAGGAAGCAGCAGAAAGGCCCCGGGAGCTCGCTGGGTCCCCTAGCAGCCCATTCCTGCCTGGCACCATAGGGATCCATCGGGTGAGGAGCAGTGGGTAAAACTACACAGGAAGAAGCAAATCCCTAGCTGAACTTTGCAACAATTTGAATGGGGTGAGAAGCCTCCTGGCCAGAACTTGGGAGGGTGCAAATATGGTGTGCAGAGTCCACATGCAGGTGGGGGTGGGGTGCCAGGAAGAACCAAGTCCTTTTCTTTCGCAGCCAAACCCCTATTGCTCTTGCCTGGAAACAGACTGGAGGCTGTTGGGTGGGGGGCACGGTGGAAATGAGATCAGCTCTTCAGTTTGCATTGAAGCTGGATGAGGCCTGTGATTGCTGGCTTTTCTCCACTTCCCTGACAACCTGTATGACTCAGCAGAGGCAGCCATAATCCTCCTAGGTACATAACTCCAGTAACCTGGGACTCTCACCCTATCCCTCACAGCAGCTGCAGCAAGACCCACTCAAGAGGAGTATGAGCTGAAACACACCTAGCCCTGCCCCCACCTGATAGTCCTTCCCTATTCACCCTGGTAGCAGAAAATAAAGGGTGTTTCTGCCATCCTGGTTGCAGAAAACAAAGAACTTGGGAGTTCTAGGGCCCTGCCCACTGCTGGTTCCTCCCCATAATACCACAGCTGATGATCTCTGGAAGGCACCACCTCCTAGCAGGAGGCCAACCAGCACACAAATAGAGCATTAAACCACCAAAGCTAAGAACCCTCATGGAGTTCATTGTAAGCCCCCACCACCTCCACCGGAAAAGGCACTGGTATCCGCAGCTGAGAGACCCATAGATAGTTCACATCACAGGACTCTGTACAGGCAACCCCCAGTACCAGCCCAGAGTTGGGTAGACTTGCCAGCTGGCCAGACTCAGAAAAGAGACAACAATCACTGTAGTTCACCTCACAGGAAACCACATCCATAGGAAAAGGTGGAGAGTACTACATCAAGGGAATGCTACGTGGCACAAAAGAATCTGAACAGCCTTCAGTCTTAGACCTTGCCTCTGACAGAGCCAACTCAAATGAGAAGGAACCAGAAGACTAACCCTGGTAATATGACAAAACAAGGCTCTTCAATACCCCCTGCAAAAATCACACCAGTTCACTAACAAGGAATCCAAACCAAGAAGAAATCCCTGATTTACCTGAAAGAATTCAGGAGGTTAGTTATTAAGCTAATCAGGGAGGGACCAGAGAAAGGCAAAGCCCAAATGCAAGGAAATCCAAAGAATGATACAAGAAGTGAGGGGAGAAATATTTAAGGAAATAGATAGTTTAAAGAAAAAACAATAAAAAATTTCGGAAACTTTGAACGCACATTTAGAAATGCAAAATGCTTTGGAAAGTCTCAGCAATAGAATTAAATAAGTAGAAGAAAGAAATTCAGAGCTCAAAGACAAGGTTTTTGAACTAACCCAATCTGACAAAGAGAAAAAAGAATAAGAAAATATGAACAAAACTTCCAAAAAGTCTGTGATTATGTTAAATGACCAAACCTAAGAATAATCAGTGTTCTTGAGGAGGAAGAGAATTCTAAAAGCTTGGAAAACAAATTTGGGGGAATAATGAGGAAAACTTCCCTGGCCTTGCTGGAGACCTAGACATCCAAATACAAGAAGCACAAAGAATACTTGGGAAATTCATTACAAAAAGATCTTTGCATAGGCACATTGTCATCAGGTTATCCAAAGTTAAGATGAAGGAAAGAATCTTAAGAGTTGTGAGACAGAAGCACTAGATAACCTATAAAGGAAAACTTATCTGATTAACAGCAGATTTCTCAGCAGAAACCCTACAAGCTAAAAGGGATTGGGGCCCTATCTTCAGCTTCCTTGAATGAAACAATTATCAGCCAAGAATTTTGTATCCAGTGAAAGTAAGCATCATATATGGAGGAAAGATACAGTCTTTTTCAGACAAACAGATGCTGAGAGAGTTCACTATTATCGAGCCAGCACTATAAGAACTGCTAAAAGGAGTTCTAAATCTTGAAACAAATCCTGGAAACACATGAAAACAGAACTTCTTTAAAGTATAAATCACACAGGACCTATAAAACAAAAATTCAAGTTGAAAATTAAAAACAAAGAACAAAAAAACCGAAATACCCATGCAACAAAGAGCATGATGAATGCAATGGTACCTCACATTTCAATACTAACATTGAATGTAAATGGCGTAAATGCTCCACTTAAAAGATACAGAACTGCAGAATGGATAAGAACTCTCCAACCAACCATCTGCTGCCTTCAGGAGACTCATCTAGCACATAGGGACTCATAAACTTAAAGTAAAGGCGAGGAAAAAGGCATTTCATGCAAATGGACACCAAAAGCGAGCAGGGGTAGCTATTCTTATATCACACAAAACAAACTTTAAAACAACAGCCGTTGAAAGAGGGATAGTATATGACAGTAAAAGGCCTTGTCCAACAGGAAAATATCACAATCCTAAACATATATTCACCTAACACTGGGGCTCCCAAATTAAAAAAAAAATTACTAATAGATCTAAGAAATGACATAGTGACACAATAATAGTGGGGGACTTCAATACTTCACTGACAGCACTAGACAGGTCATCAAGACAGAAAGTCAATGAAGAAACAATGGTTTTAAACTATACCTTGGAACAAATGGACTTAACAGATACAGACAGAACACTTCATCCAACAACTGCAGAATACACATTCTATTCAACAGCACATGGAACTTTCTCCAAGATAGACCACATGATAGACCATAAGATGAGCCTCAATAAATTCAAGAAAATTGAAATTATATTAAGCACTCTCTCAGATCACAGTGGAATAAAACTGGAAATCAACTCCAAAAGGAACCTTCAAATCTATGGAAATACATAGAAATTAAATAACCTGCTTCTGAATGAGCATTGTGTCAAAAATGAAATCAAGATGGAAATTAAAAAATTATTTGAACTGAATGACAACAATGACACAACCTATCAAAACCTCTGGGATTCAGCAAAGGTGGTGTTAAGAGGAAAGTTCATAGCCCTAAACGCCTACATCAAAGAGACTGAAAGAGCACAAACAGACAATCTAAGGTCACACTTCAAGGAACCAGAGAAACAAGAAGAAACCAAACCCAAATCCAGCAGAAGAAAGGAAATTACTAAGATCAGAGCACAACTAAATGAAATGGAAACAAACAAACAAAAAATACAAAAGATAAATGAAAAAGAAAAAAAGCTGGTTCTTTGGAAAGATAGATAAAGTTGATAGACCATTGGCAAGATTAACCAAGAAAAGAAGAGAGAAAATCCAAATAACCTCACAAAGAAATGAAAGAGGAGATATTACAATTGACACCACTGAAATACAATCATTCAAGGCTACTATGAACACCTTTATGCACATAAATTAGAAAACCTAGAAGAGATGGATAAATTCTGGGAAAAATACAACCCTCCTAGCTTAAATCAGGAAGAATTAGATACCCTGAACAGACCAATAACAAGCAGCAAGATTGAAATGGTAATTAAAAAATTACCACCAACAAAAAAAGTCCAGGACCACACAGATTCACAGCAGAATTCTACCAGATATTCAAAGAAGAATTGGTACCAATCCTTTTCACCCTATTCCACAAGACAGGGAAAGAAGGAACCCTCCCTAATTCATTCTATGAAGCCAGCATCACCCTAATACCAAAACTAGGAAATGACATAACCAGAAAAGAGAGCTACAGACTGATATATTTGATGAACATAGAGGCTAAAATCCTTAACAAAATACTAGCAAACCAAATCCAACATATCAAAAAGATCATCCACCTTGATCAAGTGGGTTTCATATCAGGGATGCAGGGATGGTTTAACATACACAAGTCAATAAATGTGATACACCACATAAACAGAATTTAAAACAAAAATCACATGATCATCTCAATAGATGCAGAAAGAGCATTTGACACAATCCAGCATCCCTTTATGATTAAAACTCTCAGCAAAATTGGCATACAAGGGGCATACCTCGATGTAATGAAAGCCATCTGTGACAAACCCACAGTCAACATAATACTGGATGGGGAAAAATTGAAAGTATTCCCTCTGAGAACTGAAACAAGACAAGGATGTCCATTCTCACCACTTCTCTTCAACACAGTACTGGAAGTCCTAGCCAGAGCAATCAGACAAGAGAATGAAATAAAGGGCATCCAAATTGGTAAAGAGGAGGTCAAACTGCCACTGTTTGCTGATGATATGATTGTTTACCTTGAAAACCCTAAGGATTCCTCCAGAAAGTGCCTACAACTGATAAAAAAAATTCAGCAAAGTTTCTGGTTACAAGATTAATATATACAAATCAGTAGCTCTTCTATACACCAACAGTGACCAAGCAGGGAATCAAATCAAGAACTCAACCCATTTTACAATAGCTACAAAAAATAAAATAAAATAAAATAGGAATATACTTAACCCAGGAGTGGAAAGACCTCTACAAAGAAAACTACAAAACACTGCTGAAAGAAATCATAGACAACATAAACAAATGGAAACACATCCCATGCTCATGGATGGATAGAATCAATATTGTGAAAATGACCATACTGCCAAAAGCAATCTACAAATTCAATGCAATTCCCATGAAAATACCACCATAATTCTTCACAGAATTAGAAAAAACAATTCTAGGCCAGGCACGGTGGCTCATGCCTGTAATCCCAGCACTTTGGGAGGCTGAGGTGGGTGGATCATGATGTCAGGAGTTCATCCTGGCCAAGATTGAGAAACCGTGTCTCTACTAAAAATACAAAAATTAGCTGGGTATGGTGGTGGGTGCCTGCAATCCCAGCTACTCGGGAGGCTGAGGCAGAGAATTACTTGAACCTGGGAGGCAGAGGTTGCAGTGAGCTGAGATTGTGCCACTTCACTCCAGTCTGGGTGACAGAGTGAGACTCCATTGGGGGAAAAAAAAAAAGAAAGAAAAAGAAAAAGCAAAATTCAGATGGAACCAAATAAGAGTCTGTATAGCCAAAGCAAGACTAAGCAAAAAGAGCAATTCTGGAGGCATCACACTACCTGATTTCAAACTATACTATAAGGCCATAGTCACCAAAACAGCATGGTACTGGTACAAAAATAGGCACATAGTCCAAAAAAGCAGAATGGAGAACCCAGAAATAAACCCAAATACTTACAGTCAACTGATCTTTGACAAAGCAAACAAAAACATAAAATGGAGAAAGGACACCCTTTTCATTTTCTTTTTTTTTTAAATTATTATTATTTTTTTTTAATTATACTTTAAGTTCTAAGGTACATGTGCACAACGTGCAGGTTTGTTACATATGTATACTTGTGCCATGTTGGTGTGCTGCACACATCAACTCGTCAGCACCCATCAACTCATCATTTACATCAGTTATAACTCCCAATGCCATCCCTTCCCCCTCCCCTCTCCCCATAATAGGCCCCAGTGTGTGATGTTCCCCTTCCCGAGTCCAAGTGATCTCATTGTTCAATTCCCACCTGTGAGTGAGAACATGCGGTGTTTGGTTTTCTGTTTTTGCAATAGTTTGCTGAGAATGATGGTTTCCAGCTATATCCATGTCCCTACAAATGACACAAACTCATCCCTTTATATGGCTGCATAGTATTCCATGGTGTATATGTGCCACATTTTCTTAATCCAGTCTGTCACTGATGGAAATTTGGGTTGATTCCAAGACTTTGCTATTGTGAATAGTGCCGCAATAAACATACGTGTGCATGTGTCTTTATAGCAGCATGATTTATAATACTTTGGGTATATACCCAGTAATGGGATGGCTGGGTCGTATGGTATTTCTAGTTCTATATCCTTGAGGAATCGCCATACTGTTTTCCAAAATGGTTGAACTAGTTTACAATCCCACCAACAGTGTAAAAGTGTTCCTATTTCTCCACATCCTCTCCAGCACCTGTTGTTTCCTGACTTTTTAATGATTGCCATTCTAACTGGTGTGAGATGGTATCTCATTGTGGTTTTGATTTGCATTTCTCTGATGGCCAGTGATGACGAGCATTTTTTCATGTGTCTGTTGGCTGTATGCATGTCTTCTTTTGAGAAATGTCTGTTTATATCCTTTGCCCACTTTTTGATTGGGTTGTTTGTTTTTTTCATGTAAATTTGTTTGAGTTCTTTGTAGATTCTGGATATTAGCCCTTTGTCAGATGAGTAGATTGCAAAAATTTTCTCCCATTCTGTAGGTTGCCTGTTCACTCTGATGGTAGTTTCTTTTGCTGTGCAGAAGCTCTTTAGTTTAATTAGATTCCATTTGTCAATTTTGGCTTTTGTTGCCATTGCTTTTGGTGTTTTAGACATGAAGTCCTTGCCCATGCCTATGTCCTGAATGGTATTACCTAGGTTTTCTTCTAGGATTTTTATGGTATTAGGTCTAACATTTAAGTCTCTAATCCATCTTGAATTAATTTTCATATAAGGAGTAAGGAAAGGATCCAGTTTCAGTTTTCTACCTATGGTTAGCCAATTTTCCCAGCACCATTTATTAAATAGGGAATCCTTTCCCCATTTCTTGTATAAATTCGGTATTGATGGAACGTATCTCAAAATAATAAGAGCTATTTATGACAAACCCACAGCCAATATCATACTGAATGGGCAAAAACTGGAAGTATTCCCTTTGAAAACTGGCACGGACAGGGATGCCCTCTCTCACCACTCCTATTCAACACAGTGTTGGAAGTTCTGGCTAGGGCAATCAGGCAAGAGAAAGAAATAAAGGGTATTCAGTTGGGAAAAGAAGAAGTCAAATTGTCCCTGTTTGCAGATGACATGATTATATATTTAGAAAACCCCATCATCTCAGCCCCAAATCTCCTTAAGGTGATAAGCAACTTCAGCAAAGTCTCAGGATACAAAATTAATGTGCAACAATCACAAGCATTCTTATACACCAGTAACAGACAAACAGAGAGCCAAATCAGGAATGAACTTCCATTCACAATTGCTTCAAAGAGAATAAAATACCTAGGAATCTAACTTACAAGGGATGTAAAGGACTTCTTCAAGGAGAACTACAAACCACTGCTCAGTGAAATAAAAGAGGATACAAACAAATGGAAGAACATACCATGCTCATGGATAGGAAGAATCAATATCATGAAAATGGCCATACTGCTCAAGGTAATTTATAGATTCAATGCCATCCCCATCAAGCTACCAATGACTTTCTTCACAGAATTGGAAAAAACTGCTTTAAAGTTCATATGGAACCAAAAAAGAGCCCGCATTGCCAAGACAATCCTAACTCAAAAGAACAAAGCTGGAGGAATCGTGCTACCTGACTTCAAACTATACTACAAGGCTACATTAACCAAAACAGCATGGTACTGGTACCAAAATAGAGATATAGACCAATGGAACAGAACAGAGTCCTCAGAAACAATACCACACATCTACAGCCATCTGATCTTTGAAAAACCTGAGAAAAACAAGGATACCCTTTTCAACAAATGGTGGTGTGGTAATTGGCTAGACATATGTAGGAGAATGAAATGGGATCCTCATCTCTTACCTTATACAAACATAAACTGAAGATGAATTAAGGACTTAAATCTAAGACTTGAAACTATAAAAATTCTAGAAGATAACATTGGAAAAACCCTTCTAGACATTGGCTTAGGCAAGGTTTCCATGACCAAGAACCCAAAAGCAAATGCAATGAAAACAAAGATAAATAGCTGGGACCTAATTAAACGAAAGAGCTTTTGCATGGCGAAAAGAACAGTCAGCAGAGTAAACAGACAACCCAGAAAGTGGGAGAAAATCTTCACAATCTATACATCTGACAAAGGACTAATATCCAGATTGTACAAGAAACTCAAATAAATCAGTAAGAAAAAACAAACAAACAAACAATCCCATTAAAAAGTGGGCTAAGGACATGCATAGACAATTCTCAAAAGAAAATATACAAATGGTCAACAAATATATGAAAAAATGCTCAACATTCCTAATGATCAGGGAAATGCAAATCAAAACTACAATGCGATACCACCTCACTCTTGCAAGAACGGCCGTAATCAAAAATTCAAAAAACAATTGATAACAATTGATGTTGGTGTTGATGGGGTGAACAGGGAACACTTCTGCACTTCTGGTGGGAATGTAAACTAGAGCAGCCGCTATGGAAAACAGTGTGGAGATTCCTTAAAGAATTAGAAGTAGAACTACCATTTGATCCAGCAATCCCACTGCTGGGTATCTACCCAAAGGAAAAGAAGTCATTATTTGAAAAAGACACTAGCATATGTGTGTTTATAGCAGCACAACTCTCAATTACAAAATTGTGGAACAGACATGAATAAACAAACAAAGCATCCCCTCACAACCTCCCCAAAAAAACCCAAGTCTGTGATAAACTCCCTTGGTTCTTTATATTTTTTTTAAAAATTATGTAACTATAGCAAGAGACTTTGTCTCCTAGTACTTGAAGAAGGGTAGTACTGGACTAACCTGTCTTTGTCAATTATTATTTCAAATAAAGATCAAGCCCTTTTTTGTTGTGGCTCTGTTAGGAATAGAATGAAGACTAATAAAAATAATAATGTTTTGCCTGATGAAAGAAATGAATCTGTAATAAAAAGGATATTAGGATTAATTCTGAGTATTTTTATTATTTAGGGACAGAATTGTTTTTCCACTAATGATTTAGTTTTAGTGTTTAGATTAAGAATGTAAGTTCTGAAATTCTTCTTCCCTCTCATCAGTTAAGTAATAGAGGTGGTGTAGTTTAGAGCTGTGGATAATGTCTCATTCACCTAAGGTTTATTCAGAAGTTCTTAACAAGAATAACTGACTCTATAGCTGGAAGAAATGTGGGGGTGTCACCAGAACTCACCTGAGTCAGAAGTGAGGAGGCTTTGGGGAGATGAGACCATGTAATTAATTTTTTCAAGCATGCACCCGGACCTCATAAACAGAGAGTCACTTTCTGAGCTTATTTTAATAAAACAATGCTTCTTTTCTTGAATGTGTAGGTGGGTGAAGTAAGACAAGCAAGTGTGAGCCAGTCTGAATCTACTGAGGTCATTTAGAGTCATTTTAAAATATGAAAACCAATAACTTTTTAAAATGTATTTTTTATTTCAATAGCTGGGACCTAATTAAACTAAAGAGCTTTCCAATATGTTTTTTGGGAACAGGTGGTGTTTGATTACACGAATAAGTTCTTTAGTGGTGATTTCTGAGATTTCGGTGCACTCATCCCCCAAGTAGTGTACACTGTACCCAATGTATAGTCTCCTATACTCACCCCCCCCCACCCTTTCCCCTGAGTCCCTAAAGTTTATTGTATTATTCTTATGCCTTTGTATCCTCATGACTTAGTTCCCACTTATGAGTGAGAACATACAATGTTTGGTTTTCCAATCCTGAGTTACTTAGAATAATAGTCAGCAATTCCATCCAGGTTGCTGTGAGTGCCATTATTTTGTTCCTTTTTATGGCTGAGTAGTATTCCATGGTATATATATACCACATTTTCTTTATCCACTCGTTGATTGATGGGCATTTGGGCTGGTTCCATATTTTTGCAATTGCAAATTGTGCTGCTATAAACATGCATGTACAAGTATCTTTTTGGTATAATGACTTCTCTTCCTCTGGGTAGATACCTAGTAATGGGATTGCTGGTTCAAATGGTAGATGTATTTTTAGTTCTTTAAGGAATCTCTACACTGTTTTCCATAATGGTTTTACTAGTTTACATTCCCACCAGCAGTGTAAAAGTGTTCACTTTCACCACATCCACACCGACATCTATTTTTTTTAATTTTTATTTTTATTATGGCCATTCTTGCAGGAGTGAGGTGGTTTCACGTTGTGGTTTCGATTTCAATTTCCCTGATAATTAGTGATTTTAAGTACTTTTCCATACGCTTCTTGGCCATTTGTATCGATTTTTGAGAATTGTCTATTCATGTCCTTAGCCCACTTTTTGATAGGATTGTTTGCTTGTTTGTTTTGCTGATTTGTTTGAGTTCTTTGTAGAGTCTAGATATTAGTTCTTTGATACTGGCGTATAGCCTTTCAGTTTTCTTCCTACATATATGTGAGCCCATGTTCATGTATGTATGTATTTTATTTACAAAATGGGATAATACTCTATACAACTGTTTTTAGAGAATATTTTTCTGTTTAAAAATACATGTAAATTTTTTTACATTATAGATCTGTCTATAATTAATGACTACATAATAGTCCAATGTATATCTTTCATTAACTGGGATTTTTTACTTAATTTCATGTTTACACATTTGAATTATACATTCTTTCAAAGATTTGTCTATTTTCTTTTATTTATTGCAAGGATTTTTAGCCTCAGCACCATTGGCATTTTGGGCCAAATAGTTATTGCCGGGGATGTTCTGGGCATTGTAGTTTACTTAGCATTACCTCTGGTTTCTACCTGCTAGAGGCCAGTTCATCCCACGGACAACCAAAATTGTCCCCAGACATTGCCGAAGTCTTCCGGGGTGGGATTAGGGGTGTGGAGAATTGCCCCCAATAGAAAACCATTGTTTTAAAGGAATAATGTAAAAAACACATTAATACATTTGTAATATGAAAAAAAAAAGTGAGGTTTGGAAATAGCCAGATTTGGTTCAAATTTTAGCTCTACCATTTACTAGCTGTGTAAACTTAGTTAAGTGAATGAATGACACAGCTAAGATTTGAAACAATATTTAGTGGAATTTCGGAACCATTCATAATTCTGCGTATATCCAAGTAACTCCTTTGCTGGAATATTAAGGTTCAGCAGGTCCTGAAACTCCCCTGCAGTGGAGTAGATTCTCTGGATTCTGGTGTTATATCTCCACAAGTTTCCCCTAACTATCCCCTCTATGGAGAATAGATAACGTACTAAGCTGTATTGGCCATTAATCTCTCCACGAATTGTTTAATCAGAGGGAAATATAGCTTGACTGGGTACAGCTAGAAGACTGTGAACAGGTGACGTGTAGGAGGGTTTCTTGGGTTATAAGCATACGAGCTGACTCTGGCCCGCTGAGCAGACAGAAGGAAACTGAGAGGGTTCTCAGAGAGTTGAAGGGAGTCCAACAGGTAGCATGTGGGTAGAGTAGAAGGCAGGGTGGCTACAGGCCATTGTCACAGGAGTTTGTGGTCATTCTTCTTAAGGCATTGCCATTAATGTGATTCAGTGCCTCTATGTGTCTTAGTCTAGAATTTCAAATTCTCATGAGAGATTGCTGACTGGCTCAGTTTGAGTCAGATATCCAGTTGAGGAACAATCAGCTATTTCCAGGGTGTCAGGGTCATGTAAAGTCACGGCCTGTCATCTCATCCTATGTTGGTGAATATTTCCCAGAAAGGGAAAGTTGTGTGCTGAGGAGTTATCCTTGAAGTTTCATCCACAGAACAGCAAGATAGTACAGGTCACCTTGAAAATGGGAGGCCTGGGCAGAGAGGTGGGCTGAGGGTGCTGGCAGAGTTCAGCGACTTTCCACTTGCCTTTGGGATTCAAGCAAATGGATCCATCTTATCTCTCCGCATTAGACTATAAGCTCCCTATCTCAGGCACAATGCTGTCTTCTCAACAGCTGTATGGTGATGCACAGGATTCTTACTGATATTGAGTAGCTGCTCAATAAATATTTGTA
Organism: Papio anubis; assembly: GCF_008728515.1. Taxonomy (NCBI): domain Eukaryota; kingdom Metazoa; phylum Chordata; class Mammalia; order Primates; family Cercopithecidae; genus Papio; species Papio anubis. The sequence continues at coordinate 77,148,046 of NC_044978.1, forward strand.
TAAAGAACAATGCATTAGCTTTTATTCATAGCTTTCTCCAGTTATTCATTTGTGACTCAGTTTTCTTTTCTATGGGCTGGTCACACATTGTGTTCACATCTACCATTTTAATTTAACCACATCACACTGAAATTATTTTGTCTGTCATCCCTACTAGACCATTAACTTCTAGAGGGCCAGGGATATGACTATTCGTCTTTATCCCCATAACTGCATTTGACAAAAAGCAGCTTTCATTCCATATTAGTTGACCCTAATGCGTGAGATTTCTGTTTTTGTGATCAATCATACTAGGTCCGTGCTTATTATCATGTGAGTTACATATGTTGAGAACAAATGAACTAATGAATGAACTAATGAATATTTTGGCTGACTATGAGTATAAGCCTGTGAAGTGCACCAACAGATGTTGGGAACAGAAAACAATTTCAAAAGCATAGTTCTCAAAGTAACCTTGGAGATTGATTACAGGGATTGTTAATACTATTGCCATAATCAATATTAATATGAACTATGTTTTTGGGAAATTTTGTTCTAGTGAAGTGGCATGAAACACTACTACTCAGTCACAGTGCTGTGACACAGGTCAGGAGTGAGGTGTGTCATAAGTGTTTGTTACCAAACACAGTTGAAGTACTGAAGCTTGCAAATAATTTACATTTAAAATATATTTAGAACAGCCTCAAGGTTATCTCTGTGATAACATCATTCTCACTCTCTCCAATGTGATATGCCTTTTAGGAGGAGTGAAGTGCAGTATATCTAGTGTCAGAAGTTGTGTTTGGGAATATGCCTTCCATGTGAGACTCACATGTTGAGAATCATCACCTAGGGTTATGGGTCACAAATAAAGTCTTTTGATGGATCTTATAAATTGTCCCCTCAATTTATACACTCCTTGTTTTTGTAGGCTTTAAAATACAAAGGCCTGATAACATTAGCTTAGGGGCCTGAGTAGAAAATATTTTCTGGAAAGAACAAGGCCAAAGAGGCTGTGGTTGCCATTTCCTCCATTGCCTCCTTGGGGAATGTGGGCATTCCACAGCCATGTAAATGTGGCTCTGTCTTTTCTCATTTTTCCTTATAGTAACAGCAACACATACTCAAGCCCTTTGAGTACTATACAATAATACATCAAACATGACTGATCACAGGTCACCATCACTGATATAACAGTAATGAAAACGTTTGAAATATTAGGAGTATTACCAAAATGTGATGCAGAGGCACCAAGTGAAGGCATGCTATTAGAAAATGGCACCAACAGACTTGCTGAATGGAGGAGTTGCCACAAATATTCAGTTCGTAAAATATGCAATATCTGCAAAGTGCAATAAAACAAGGTATGGCCATATGATAATGCTTACTTCTGGCAATAGGTACTTTATAATGTCAACTAAGGCAATCACATGTGTACTGAATAGATGCAATCCAAGATTTCCTTAACCTTGGAAAGGGTTTAACTGCTGCCTTACTTGATGCAACCACATCTATCTATACTTCCCTAATTGTGGTCTTGATGTCTTTGCTTGAATCCATGCACAGTCTCTATTTCTTACTTAAGGTCACGTCTTGGTGAATAATTAAGAAGTTGATCCTCCTAGTCCTAAGTTTTATCTTTTCACTTTCCTTCTCCTTTTTTTCTGCCCTCCTGACAATCACAGGCTCTGTGCAGTCTGGAAACTTGACCCTTTTTCGTCCTTTAACATCAATTCTTGTCTCCTAGTTCTTGCAGATAGTTGGTATGGTGATATTCACATGGCCCCCATTTAAGGGTTCACACTCAGTTTTGTGGGGTGCCATAGCCTGCACCCTTCATCTCTTCACTTCTCCTCAGCTTGCTTTCTACTTTCTTTCCAAAACAGCGATAAAGTATCAGGAAGGCTTCTGAGGAAAGAATTCTAAGGGGTAGAAAGTTACCTGTGCTTTGTCTTCAGTGAGGGGAAGAAAGAAAGTAAATATTCTATAAGAAGGGTTGGCAAGCTTTTTCTGTAAAGGGCCAGATAGTAGGTATGTAGGTTTTGTGGCCACCTGGTCCCTGCGGAAGCTACTCAACTGTGCTTCCGAAAGTCTCCATAGGTAGTTCATAAACAAGTGAGCATGGCCATGTGCAGTAACTACTTACATACACTGAAATTTAAATTTTATGTAATTTTTACTTGTGACAAAATATTATTTTCCTTTCAATTTTTCCAGTCATTTAAAGATGGCAAAATCATCCTTTGCTTATGGGTTGTACAAAAACAGGTGTGGGCCAGGTTTAAAGTTGCCAGATTTAGTAGTTCCTATTTGGGACATTTTGACTAAAAAATTATTTGTTGTTTATCTGAAATTCAAGTTTAACTGGGAATTCTGTATTTTATTTGGCAACCCTAGCTGGCTTTCATCTCTGAGCCACAGTCTGAAGACTCCTATTCTATAATCAGTCAGTTTTTACGAAATATTTCTCTGGTTGCATTTGTCAGGGGACGGGGTGGTGGGGATTTAAACCCACACATGCTTTGCCCATCTGGTTTTAAATCGTCCTGTGGCCATCTACTCTAATGGAGTTCTCAGATGTGGAAGAATAATATTGAGTGGCCATCTACTCTAATGGAGTTCTCAGATGTGGAAGAATAATATTGAGATATTCAGAAACCAGTTTGTTTCCAGAAGAAGAGTCATAACAGGAGAGCTTAGGTTTGCAGCAAAGATGCATAAAGCTAGCGTGAAATGACCTCACATATTGAACTATGCGAGAAATATTCTCCTTTTTTTTTTTTTTTCTGAGTTTTTTTTGTAAGAGTGTTTGTTTCAAGGGTGAATGAACAATAATATATTGAGCTTTCTTTGTCCCAGCTACTGTAGTGGCTAATGACTGAAATATCCACAGTGAAATATTTGTGCTAATGGATTTCCAATTCTTTAATATTCACACATTCAGTGAGTTTGTATTGAGTTCCTACTCTATGCTAAGCATATTTTAAAAGCTGGCTATACAATAGTAAACAAAGCAGATAGGTGTCTTTCGACCTCAGAATGTTTACATTCTAGTTGAGAGAAACAAACAAAACACAAACAAGTAAAAGATTTACTCTCTCAGATATGAAAAGGGATATAGAAAAAAAAGGAAGCAAAGGAGAATAGATATTGCCAGAGAGGGGAGGGACTGCCTTTTGACAGGTGTGTCCTGAGAAGGTTACAGTGGAGCAAAGACCTGAGGAAGCAAGGCAGGGAGCCCTGTGGCTCCCTGGGAGGAAAGCATCTGTAGCTAATGTGAAAGTCCTGAAGTTTGAGAAACGATAAGGAGGCCAAAGTGACTCAAGTGGAATGAACAATGGGGAGACTAGGAGGATATGAGTTAGAGGGGATAACAGGGTGGAGGGTATGGCGTAGAGATGTAGGGCCTTGTAGCATTGGCTTTTAGTTTGCTGAAATGAAGTGTCATTTTAGAGTTTTGAAAAGAGGGAAGACTTACTTTACTTAATTGCTTATGTTTTACTTAATCACTCTGAATACTGTGTAGCTGGTGGACCTCAGGGAGGAAGATCAGAGGCAGGAGAGCAGCTGGGAGGCTACTGAGTAATCCAGGTGAGAGATAATGGTGATTTGGATAAACACAGTTGCGGTGGAGACATTGTGAAGTCACCTTCTGGTTGATGTGGAAAGTTGAAATGGTAGGATTTGGTGATGGATTTGATGTCGGGTGGGAAAGCAAGAGAGGAGTTAAAGATAACTTCCAGATTTTTGGCCTGAACAACTGAGAGGGTGGAACTGCTATTTACTGAGAAGGGGAAGATGGTGGGAGGAGAAGATTTGAGAGAGAAAATCCAAAGTTTGGGTTAGGACAAGATAAGTGTGAGATGAATGTTAGGACTTTAAATGGAGATGTCAAATCTGCAGCTGGACATATGAGTCTGGAGTTCAGAGATGCCGTCTGGACTCCAGATATAAATTTGGGAATCATCAGTGTATAGATGACATTGAAAGCCAAGTAATTGGATGAGATCATCAAGGGAGTGAGCATACCTAGAGGAAAGATGAAGCTCTAAGAGCCATCTTTTATATGAGTCACTGGAAATGGCTTGATAGCTTCTGTATTCATCATAGCCACAAATAAAATTACTATTAGGAGTATTCAAATTGTGAAAACATCAAGTGCTTTATGGTAGTAAAGAACTTTCATTTGTAATGCTGAATATTCAGATGCATCTTTTCTGTAAACAAAATAAACACAATTAGAAAACATTTAAACTTCCTTTTGGAATATCAAAAACTAGAGGTGTAAAATTGACCAAATTCATTGCTTGATTCTTTGTAAAGTCTAGAATTACATGTATCTTTAGGTTTGGAAACTGCTGGTAGGTTAAAAAAAATGAAGAGCAATGAAAACAGTTTTTGATTAGTTGATTCTTTTCTAGCTATGTTTTGCAAAATGCTTTTTATTGCTAAGTTAAGAAAAAGATTTTGTTTGGACAAACACACACATATATATAAACATATATATAAACATCTATATGTGTGTATCTATCCATATCTGTTTCTATCTGTATGTCCATTTTTCTGTATCTGTATTGATACATACTCTCAATTGTCTTGGTAAGGATCCCTGGGGACATTTCTCCTGTGCCTAGAACCTTCCAACCAAAACCAGAACCAAAACAAAAACACTTTGTAATGAGCTTTTTACCCCCTGGCTTACCAAACTATTTCCTAAAGTAGTGAAAGCCTCTAGGCATAATATATTAAACTGGGCTGGGTGCAGTGGCTCAGCCTGTAATCCTAGCACTTTGGGAGGCTGAGATGGGCGGATCACGAGGTCAGAAGTTCGAGACCAGCCTGGCCAATATGGTGAAACCCCATCTCTACTAAAAATACAAAAATTAGCCAAGCATGGTGGTATACACCTGTAGTTCCAGCTCCTTGGGAGGCTGAGGCAGAAGAATTGCTTGAACCTGGGAGGCAGAGGTTGCAGTGAGTCGAGATTGCACCACTGTACTCCAGCCTGGGTGACAGAGAGAGACTCTGTCTCAAAAAGAAAGAAAGAAAAAAAAAAAAAACAAAAACTGGCAGAGGTTTTTTTTTTTTTCCAAACAGGATCTCGAATTTAGACCCCAATACTATCTTCAAATGTGAAAGCATCATTGACTTTTAAATTTGTGATGTAAATGTCTTGGTTGGTTATTTTTAACATGAGGCCCTGAATGTCCGACCATCAGTGCTAAGTGGGTGGCCTGTCCCTTAAACACCAAGTCACATTCAGTGTGATGAAGCTGCCTGCTTCTTCTGGCTTTCATGGCCACTCCTAATAAAAATTTGTATAAGTTGGCTGGTTCCATGAGAAGGAGACAGCAGTGGCCTTTTATTCTGGGACAGCATAGGCCACATGATACACATCTGCCCACTCTGTTGCCATTATACCCTCCAGGGACAAGCTGACAAAAATGCTGCTCACCTTTAGGAGAATCAAGAAATGACTTCCTCGAGGCCTCACAGCTCTGTTGGCACTTCTCCTCCTACCCCACTACATGGACAATAGATGCTGGACCCTGCCTGGAAAATGAGCATCCAGAATTGTAAAATTTTCTCAAAGCAAATTTTCTCTTTCTTTCCCACTGAGTTCAGAAGAATGCAAGATATTTTACCAATACTCTATAGTTCTGTAGAAGGATTCCTTCTCATTGTCCCTTATAAACCACATTTGTCTAAAGAAAAAAGTACTGGCTATACCTCCCCTTTTGATACTTGAAAATTAGTACCCTAATTGACTGCTACAGAAGCCTTGCTTAATAAACTGGTGAATACAATGTTGATCTTGTGACCTTCCTTTTCATTCATGTATTTATTGTATTAGGCTTATTGCTAAATAGCAAATCACTGTAAAACTTAGTGGATTAAAACAATAAACATTTTTGAACTCACAGTTTCTATGGGCCAGGAATGTAGAAGCTACTTAGCTGGGCAGTTCTTTATCAGGGTCTGTACTGAAGTTACATTCAGGCATGGTCAGGACTATGGATATTTGAAGGCTGGCCTGGAGCTAGAGGATCCCCTTCCAAGATGGCTCACTCAGTTGGTTGACAAGTTGCTGCTGGGTATTATCAGACAGCCTCAGTTTCTTGCCACATGGATTTTTCGGTAGGGCTGCCTGAGTTCCCTCATGACATGATAGCTGTCTTCTCACAGAGCAGTAATCCAAGAGTGCACAGCAGAAGCTGCAGTGTCATTTATGACTTAGCCTTGGAAGTTACCATCATTTCCCCCATATCCTATTGGTTAAACAGACCAGCCCTGCTCAGTGAGGGAGGGTGCTATGAGTGGGTTTCCAGGGTTACTACGGCTAGCTGCCACACTCATTTATTCAGTTGAGATTTATTGAGTGCCTACTATGTGCAGGCACTGTGCTTAGACCCTTTTGACGTAACGTTGACTCAGTTATCTGACTCACTGCCAGTGTCCTCTCCTCCTCTACTGGTTATCATCACTCCAGCCTCCTCTACAACTCCCTCAAGCTTCCTGTTCACTTAAGAGATTATTCCTTGAAAAAGGAATTGTATTGTCTTTTAAATTAAGGAAAGAGGTCACTAAACTAGCAACATTACCCAACATCTTTGCTGATAGGCAGTAATTTCACTGCTTGAGAGAACCAGATATTTCTGGCTAAATCTACTGTGAAGAAATGTCCAAAGACTATATCTTATTTTGGGAAGGAGGATCAAAAATCCACTTGAAGTGGGAAGATACTTATTTAGCACTTACTATGTGCATCATTACAACAACCCAGAAAATAATATATTTCTGTCCTCATTTTAAAGATGGGAAAATGTATTTACTCAAAAAAATTTATTGATTATTTACGATGACCAGGAGCTGTTTTAAGTGCTTGGGATACAATAGTGAAAAAAATGGACAGAAATGTAAACACTCATGGAGCTTATTTTCTAGTGGGTCGGAAAAGAGAATAAATGTAATAAATAGTATGTAAGAAGGCAGTAATAATAGCTATAGCTATTATTAGCTAATAGGTAGATTCGTGGTAACAGTATGTTAGATGATAGTTAGCACTACAGAAAAGGAAACAAGTACCGTAGAGTAAGGTGGTTTTGAGAACCTCAGGTGTGGATGCAGGTTGCAGTATTACATACATGGATAAACTAGGCCTGATCGAGAGGGCAGTATACAAGGCAAGATTTGAGGGAGGTGAGGGAGCTAACCATGTGGATGTTTGGAGGGAGAACATCCAGGCATAGGGAACAGCTGGTGCAAGGGTTTCTAAGATGGGACCACTCCTAGTGTGTTTGAAGCATAAACAAAGAGGCCAGTATCTGGGAGAAATGAGCTGATTAGATATATAAATCTAGAGTCTGGGGAAGATATTTGTGTATGGCATTTAAATACAGGAGTTGTTGGCACAGATGTGATATTTTCAACCATGAGGCTTAGTAAGATTACCAAGGTCAAGACAGTTGATAGGTAGAGAAGAGAACTGTGGCCTCAGCCCTGGAATACTTCAACATTAAAAAATACAAGGAGCAGAAGAAAAATGAGGAAAGGAATCTGAGATGAAGGAACCAGTGAGCTAAGTGCCAAGTACAATGAGTGGCTTCCTGGAAGCCAAACGAAAAAAAATCCTGTATTTAGAAGGGGGGAGTGGTTAACTGTGTCAGGTGCTTTCTTAGGTCAATTCCTAGTTGGGGATTTAGCAATGCAGAGATCACTAGTGACCATGGAAAAAGAACTCTGGAAACATGGTGGAGGAGGAAACCTGAAAAAAGTTTTTTTTAAATTTTATTTATTATTATTTTGAGACAGAGTCTTGCTCTGTCACCCAGGCTGGAGTGCAGTGGCACGATCTTGGCTCAGTGCAACCTCCGCCTTCTGGGTTCAAGCAATTCTCCTGCCTCAGCCTCCCAAGTAGCTGGGATTACAGGGGTGCGCCACCATACCTGGCTAATTTTTTTTTTTTTATTTTTAGTAGAGACGGGGTTTCACCATATTTGCCAGGCTGGTCTTGAACTCCTGACCTTGTGATCCTCCTGCCTCAGTCTCCCAAAGTGCTGGGATTACAGGTGTGAGCCACCACGCCCGGTCCTAAAAGTGGGAGTAAAAGAGGATGGGGTGGGTGGAATCATTGAAACTAGTGAGATTAGAGAACTCTTTTGAGTTTTGCTGAAAGGGCAGCAAAGACATCAGGTGGATACTAGTGAAAAGTAAGGTCAAGGGGAAAGTTTTCTTTTTGTATTTTTAAAGATACAAATGCTTTTATGATGGGAATAATTCAGTAGAGAGTAAAAAATGATAATTTAAGACAAATAATTGATGGAATAATGTTTTTGATTGGTGAGAGGGGATAAGATCTAGTGTAGAAATATAGGATTAATTTTTGACAGGAACATTGGATAATTCAACAGTGGTGATAGGCAGGAAGGCAGTGATGTTTGCGATGCAGGCATGTGGGTGGATGTGTTGATGGGAGTATGTGGAAGTCATTTTCTTACTGCTTCCATTTTTCTTTCTTCTTTTTTTTCAGTAAAATAGGAAGCAAGGTTTTCAGCTGAGTATAATGGTGGGAAAAGAGGTGTTGGGAACTTGAGTAAAGAGAAAGCATAAAATGGCAGACTAACGAGAGGAAGAGGGTATGAACTGGAGACATGTAGTGTGAATGATGGGCCAACTTGAAGTTAATGGCCAAGTATTTAAAGCAAGACCAGTCATCCTGGCTTGTATTTTTCTCTATCATGCTGCAGTGGAGGCAGATGTACAGTAGGCTGAAATTTGGATTTAAATAGGGTTATCATTTTGCAAAGCAAGAGTAACCAAGCTGTAGAGAAGCAAAGGATTTAATAGCTATTGATAATGGAATTTAAACTGGGTAAGGGCTGGGCACGATGGCTTATGCCGGTAATACCAGCATTTTGGGAAGTCAAGGCAGGAGGACTGCTTGAGCCTAGAAGTTTGAGATCAGCCTGGGAAACAAGGCGAGACCCTATCTCAGCACAAAAATAAAAAAATTAGCCAGGCTTGGTCGCACACACCTGTAGTTCCAGCTATTCAGGAGGCTGGCATGAGCGGACAGCTTGAGCCTAGGAGGTCAAGGTTGTAGCTAGCTATGATCATGACACTGCACTCCAGCCTGGGTGACAGAGCAAGATTCCTGTCTCAAAAAAGTAAAAAATAAAAAATAAGTAAATTAGGCAAGGAGAGGAATGAGGGCATGAGGGTGACAAACGGTGAAAAGATGATAGGATCAATGGCTTCACAGGAGCAGTGGGATGGAAGAATTGTGATAGATGTGTTGGTGGGAGTATAGTATGGAGAGAATGAGATGAAATGATAGGAAGTGATGACAGAGAGTGGGGTGCGTGTAACCGACACTAAGGAGAAGATGTACTTGTTAATAGTAACAAGGCCTAGGGTGATGACCATGGAGGGAGTGGCTAGGTTGGGTGGAGAAAATAAAGGGGATTCCTGGGGTTTTGGTGATAGGAACAATGAGGAGTCATAGGTGATATAATTTGATGACAAAGATTCAAAATGAGGACTTTTTAGAAATGAGAGAGGATTGGAAAATGGTCTGAAAGTAGCAGTAAGGAGTAAGGAGGACATGTCCTCTACTTCTAGGCCTTATAGTTATAAAAATCTTGAAAGACAAGGTGAATTCCACTACAGAGGACTGCAGGAGTGGCTGTTCCTTTAGTGGAAAGCCAGGTTTCCCTCAAAGCAGGAAGGAGAAGAGAGCATTTGGATAATGGAGAAGAGACACAGGTGATTTTGTTGATGGCTGACTGAGTTTCAGGGGACAGAGTGGAAGGATTTTCAGAGCTTGAGGAGGGGTGAGAAAAGGGGACAGAATAGGTTCAGAGTCCTATAGGGACTGTGGGAGTTGAGAGTCATCTTGGGGGCTGGGGGCAGCCTGTCGTGGAGACGGATAAAGGACAATATGGGAGGAGTCCTGGTGGTGGGAGCAAGATGGCGGTAGTGAAGCAGTGAGTGTTGCAAGGGGAACAGAGGGTTCTGGCAGAGGGGTGGACTCTCTCAGGTCCTCACTGCCAGTAACCAATGAGGTCCAATGTCAGCCCGGGTCTCCTCAGCTCCACAGTAAATGCCCTTTCCTATACACCCTTTCTATTCAAAGGGGAGTCTGTGATGAGCTGGTAGGATCACCTGAGAACGCGTTAGGAAGGCAGAAGCTCAGGCCCCACCCCAGACCTACTGACTTTGAATCTGCATTTTAACACGGTCTCCAGGAGCATTGTGAGCATGGGAGAGTTTGAGAAACATTGCTGTACACTGCATATTTTTCAACCTCTTAAAAATTAATTTTTTTGTGTCCAGTCAATAAGACTCCATGGAATAAAAAAGTAGAACTTTTTGTAATGAAGGCTTTCTGAATTTTTCAAGACTTTACAGAAAGTTCTAAAGTAAAAGTGTGCAAAAATTGAAGGGAGATGAGTATGAGACAGTGAAAAAAATGCTTGTTATATTTATTTATGTGGCTGATGATTGATCGAGTAAAGTTTGTTATTTTCCAAAGTCTTAGGGCTATGTGAGGAGAAACCACTCACACATTTGAGGTGAAATTCTTCCAGCTTGGATTATGGTGTTGCCACCAGTCTGATTTATAAGCAAACTAGAACTATCAGGAAAAGGAAAGAGGAGGGGTAAAATGAGTGTTTATATTTTCTCCAGCTATTATTAACCTAAGCTCAGGTGCTTGTACTAAAGAAAGGAATTACTTGTATTTATCCTTACGGATAAGTTGCTAGCAATAAATTATGAAAGGAAAAAAATAACCAAGTGAGATAATTGACTGAAAAACAAATGTCAGTAAAAGTAAACAGAATGGATTCCTCTAAACCTATTTGCAAAAATGTCAGAGGAGTTGAGTTGTTTTCCCTCACAATATTTGTGCTGGTATAAAGGGACTGCAGTTTAATTAAATTTCTCCTTAGAGACCGGGTATTCTACTAGATGTCATTTTGAGATTTTGCTAAAGGGAGGACTGCATTCTGATTAAGTGATGCAACATTTTGCCCTAAGCAATAGAGTAGAGATGATTAACATACCTCTTCCCCAAACTTCCTATAGTGACGGAAAATCAGAAACATCTGCCACCGAACCAGGACTCTCTGGAAGCTGGGTTTAGTCCTGATTTGGCCACTAATCACTGTGTGACCTTGAGCAAGTACCTTAGGACCTCCAGCATTAGAGTATTGGAGACACTGCTTTGTCCTGCGTTATATGTTCAACATCCAGCTCTCGAAGTCCTCCAAGTCTAAAAATTTCTAGTTTTGGTGGATTTTGTTATGGGTTACACAGGTATGCAGTCAGTGAAATCTAGCAAAAATAAGAGGAAATGTGGGAATTTTTAAGACGAATAGATTAATCTCAGTGCTGGAGTCATCAGGTAACTGCATATTATTGTGGAAACAGAAATATTAAAAAAAATACATTTGTCCACATTTTAAAATCTTAAGGCTTTTTAAATTCTCAATATTTAATTATTTGGCTTATAATGCAAGTAGTTCTGATCTTTCTTGATTTTTGTCTGTTTCCAGTCTATTTGGGAATGAGAGACAAAAGGATAAGCATGTTATGTATGTATTGTGATTTTCTTTTTCAGGGGGATCTAAGACTTTGGGGAAAATGTTGAATCTAATTAATTACTTACTACCTTTTTTTTTTCTTGAGATGGAGTCTTGTTCTGTTGCTCAGGCTGGAGTGCAGTAGTGCCATCTTGGTTCACTGCAACCTCCACCTCCCAGGTTCAAGCAATTCTCCTGCCTCAGCCTCCCAAGTAGCTGGGACTACAGGCACGCACCACCATGCCTGACATATTTTTGTATTTTTAGTAGAGGTGGGGTTTCACCATGTTGGCCAGGCTGGTCTCAAACTCCTGACCTCTAAGTGATCCTTCTGCCTCAGCTTCCTGAAGTGCTGGTATTATAGGTGTGAGCCACAATGCCCAGGCTACTTATTTACTACATTTTACTTAAGGCATCAAATTCAGATAGTCATAGAACTGGAGGGAACAACCAGCATCTAACTGTTCAGAATCATTATTTTTAAACACATTTCTACATTGTTAATACATCAAAGACAAGTTAAGGCAGTTTTTGTTTTATTCTTGTATCCTACATGTTATATAGAAGAAAATCTGAATAGATCTGTACATAAAGAAAGAATTATAAGCTGTTGCTTTTCAATAAAATGATAAAGAAATCCTCCCATGGAAGTAATAACCAAAGTGGTTTTTTCTAAGCAAATATAAAATTGCCTTTTCTTTAGTGGAGAAATACATTAGAAGCAGAAATAATTTTATTTTATTTATTGTTTATTAAGAACTTCTGTGGTATGCCCATTCAGCTTCCATGCCACGTGAGCTAAATAGTTGGGTTTGTGATATTCAGAAAACAAGGACATAACGAACAGAAGTTCAAAGAAAAGAATGTCTGAACTTTAAATACTTTTTAGCTTTAAGGATTGCCAATGGGTCTTCTAAAACTCCTTCAACCTGCATAATATTTGTGCTGTAAACAATCATGATGTTTGCACCTATGCTCATCTATTTACTAAATTTATGAAAACAATGGAGCACAACTAAAAACAAATTAACCACATGAATACAAAAGGAACATGTACTTATTGATTGAATATGGTAAATCCAGCTTTACTAAGCTCACATTGGTTGTTTTGAAGATGGCATACTAATTTAGTTTCTACTGCTCTGACGCATAATGGACCACAGATTTAAGTGGGCTAGGGCTGTAGATTAATCATGTAATAAATGAAATCATGTAATAAATGAAAACTATTCTAACTGTTCAAGTATAGTGCATGTAGCTAGGAGAGATATGGCTACACAGCCAAATAGCTGCGGTTCCTTGAGTGTTTTTGTGTTGTTTTTCTTTTATCTCTGCAGGAACCCTTATGTGAGGCCAAAATCAAATATTCCTAAAAAGTAGCTTACTTCTGGGTAGATGCTACTCTTAGAAGGGAACATATCTAAATGTTTTCATTTCTGACTCAGACTGGGATGAGGATGGCAGGCATACCAAAGAGCTTGGAAATTTTAGCAGGTCTCTGAAACTAAATTTATTCAGTGTTACCTAATTAATTGGATGTTTTGTTATTATGATACTGTCATATTAACAACTTTGCACCTATTTCTGCTCTTTTGTCTCCTTTTGTTTCCCTTATGGATAATTTATAAATATATGAACATATTTTGACCTGGAGTAAAAATTTAGCAAAGGAGTAGGCCAATGAGGCTATGTCATTGAGTAGGAGTAAACCAATGAGGCTATGTCATTGAGTAGGGGTGGAAACTGTAAAAAAACATTGTAACAATAGTAGGAAACCTTTCTTTGTAGGAAGTTGCTGACTTATAGGGAAACTATTTTACAGACTCACGTATTAAAGAAAGAAAAACCGACAATTTGTTTTTTAATTTTAAAGAGAAGAATTTAAAATTTCTACGTAGTTGCTTTAAAGAGTAAGGCTAGGAAAGGAAGTTTTTGGGAGAAGCGAGATAGTGGGAGAAGCTCAGGTGAACGTGGAGGGACAGAACTGACATTGCCTGCTACTGCTGCCCTGTGATGCTGATCAGTAATTCCTTCTTTGCTAAGTAATGGTGGATTCTTATTCAAAGTTCAGAGTGTTTCTCTGAAGAAAAAGGAATTTCCTCATGGAATTCTGGGAGTTTCTCCTATCTGTAAAGAAATAGGTAAAGTCCAGACTAATAAAGAAGAAAAGAGAGAAGAATCAAATAGACACAATAAAAGATGATAAAGGGGATATCGCCACTGATCCCACAGAAATACAAACTACTATCAGAGAATACTATAAACACACCTATGCAAATAAACTAGAAAACCTAGAAGAAATGGATAAATTCCTGGACCCATACACCCTCCCAACTAAACTAGGAAGAAGTCGAATCCCTGAATACACGAATAACAAGTTCTGAAATTGAGGCAGTAATTAATAGCCTAACAAACAAAAGAGCCCAGGGTCAGTTGGATTCACAGCCAAATTCTACCAGAGGTACAAAGAGGAACTGGTATTCCAAACAACAGAAAAAGAGGGACCCCTCCCTAACTCATTTTATGAGGCCAACATCATACTGATACCAAACCCTGGCAGAGACACAAAATAAAAAAGAAAATTTCAGACCAATATCCCTGATGAACATTGATGTAAAAATCCTCAATAAAATACTGGCAAACTGAATCCACCAGCACATCAAAGAGCTTATCCACTACGATCAAGTCAGCTTCATCCCTGGGACACAAGACTGGTTCAACATATGCAAATCAATAAACGTAATCCATCACATAAACAGAACCAATGACAAAAACCACATGATTATCTCAATAGATGCAGAAAAGGCCTTCGATAAAATTCAACACTCCTTTATGCTCTTTATGCTAAAAACTCTCAATAAACTAGGTATCGATGGAACATATCTCAAAATAATTAGAGCTATTTATGACAAACCCACAGTCAATATCATACTGAATGGGCAAAAGCTGGAAACATTCGCTTTGAAAATCGGCACAAGACAAGGATGCCCTCTCTGACCACTCCTATTCAACATACTATTGGAAGTTCTGGCCAAGGCAATCAGGCAAGAGAAAAAAATAAAGGGCATTCAAATAGGAAGAGAGAAAGTCAAATTGTCTCTGTCTGCAGATGACATGATTGTGTATTTAGAAAACCCTATCGTCTCAGCTCAAAATCTCCTTAAGCTGATGAGCAACTTCAGCAAAATCTCTGGATACAAAATCAATGTGCAAAAATCACAAGCATTCCTATACACCAATAGTAGACAAACAGAGAGCCAAATCATGAGTGCAGTCCCATTCACAATTGCTACAAAGAGAATAAAATACCTAGGAATTCAACTTACAAGGGATGTGAAGGACCTCTTCAAGGAGAACTGCAAACCACTGCTCAAGGAAATAAAAGATGACACAAACAAATGGAAAAACATTCCATGCTCATGGATAGGAAGAATCAATATCATGAAAATGGCCATGCTATCCAAAGTAATTTATAGATTCAATGCTATCCCCATCAAGCTACCATTGACTTTCTTCACAGAATTAGAAAAAACTACTTTAAATTTCTTCTGGAACCAAAAAGGAGCCTATATAGTGAAGACAATCCTAAGCAAAAAGAAGAAAACTGGAGGCATCATGCTACCTGACTTCAAACTATACTACAAGGCTACAGTAACCAAAACAGCATGGTACTGGTACCAAAACAGATAGATAGACCAAAGGAACAGAACAGAGGCCTTAGAAATAATGCCACACATCTACAACCATCTGATCTTTGACAAGTCTGACACAAACAAACAATGGGGAAAGGATTCCCTATTTAATAAATAGTGTTGGGAAAACTGACTAGCCACTTTTCATACACAGAAAAGTGAAACTGGATCCCTTCTGTACACCTTATACAAAAATTAACTCAAGATGGATTAAAGACTTAAATGTAAGACCTAAAGCCATAAAAACCCTAGAAGAAAACATAAGCAGTACCATTCAGTACATAGGCATGGGCAAAGACTTCATGACTAAAACACCAAAAGCAATGGCAACAAAAGCCAAAATTGACAAATGGGATCTAATTAAACTAAAGAGCGTCTGCACAGGAAAAGAAACTATCATCAGAGTGAACAGGCAACCTACAGAATGGGAGAAAATTTTTGCAATCTATCTATCTGACAAAGTGCTAATATCCAGAATCTACAAGGAACTTAAACAAATTTACAAGAAAAAAAAACCCCATCAAAAAGTGGGCAAAGGATATGAATGACACTTCTTAAAAGAAGACATTTATGCAACTAACAAACATATGAAAAAAAGCTCATCATCACTGGTCATTAGAGAAATGCAAATCAAAACCACAATGAGATACCATCTCACACCAGTTAGAATGGCAATCATTAAAAAGTCTGGAAACAACAGATGCTGGAGAGGATGTGGAGAAGTAGGAATGCTTTTACACTGTTGGTGGGTGTGTAAATTAGTTCAACCATTGTGGAATACAGTGTGGTGATTCCTCAAGGATCTAGAACCAGAAATACCATTTGACCAAGCAATCCCATTGTTGGGTATATACCCAAAGGATTATAAATCATTCTACTATAAAGACATATGCACACATATGTTTATTGCAGCACTATTCACAATAGCAAAGACTTGGAACCAACTCAAATGCTCATCAATGAAAGCCTGGATTATGAAAATGTGGCACATATACACCATGGAATACTATGCAGTCATAAAAAAGGATGAGTTAATGCCCTTTGCAGGGACATGAATGAAGCTGGAAACCATCACAGGAAGAGAAAACCAAACATAGCATGTTCTCACTTATAAGTGGGAGTTGAACAAAGAGAACACAGGGACACGGGGCGGGGGAACATCACACACCATGGCATGTCAGGGAGTTTGGGGCTAGGGGAGAGATAGCATTAGGAGAAATGCCTAATGTAGATGTCAGGTTGATGAGTGCAGGAAACCACCATGGCATGTGTACACCTATGTAACAAACCTGCACGTTCTGCACATGTATTCAAGTACTTTATTATAATAAAGTGTAATATGTATACTAAAGTATAACATGTATGCCAGTACTTTTATTATACTAAAGTATAATAGAAAAATAAAAATATTTTAAAAATCAAAGAAGGAAGAAAAAAAGATAATTAAAAAAAGAAATGGCTATAGTCTTAAAGTTTTATTTTGAAAGAAGACAACTATCTTTGTCCATACTTATTTCTTCATTCATTTAACACATGTCAAACTCGTCACTAGATGAGGAATTAAGGATTTAATGATGAGCTAGACCTATCACATGTTTTTGGAAAACTTACAGGACTTGATGATGCAGCAACAATCTGAAAATGTATTGACGTGGGGGAAAAATAGACCTTATTTAAGGCAGTGTTTCTCATTCTTTATCTAATCACGATACAAGAGAATTATAATGTTTGAAATGCATGCTGGGATAATCTGCAGGGAATTTATGATGATAATAAGAAAATACAGAGTAGAATAGAAGAAAATCAATATTTAATTGGCATAAAATTTAAATAATTTGAATAAATACCTAGATATAATTCTTTGAGAAATTTTAGTAAGATTTTTAAATGATGATTTCTTCAAATTCTTAGAAATAATAACTGATGAGATATTATTTGCATAAATAGCAGAATATTTAAAATGTATTTTTACCATTTAAAAAATTTAAAACTGTTGAAAATATTATCTAAGAATTTAAAAGTTTTAATTTTCTTTCTGTGACAGATGTAATATCAAAATATCCTGTGATAATGTAAACAGATGTAGAATTTAATTGGAATTTTTCATATCAAATATTTAAAATAATGAAAATGTAATCTGTAGAAATGCATAAGTAATTACAGGAGTTATCCTGTTACTCACTTCCATACTATTAAAGGACACATAAGTGTCATCAAAGAGAAGTATCCAACAAATGTGAAGGTTGGGGGCCACAGCCTGAGGTGTGCTTGCCAGCCTCCTGCTCAGCATACCAGCCAGCCCTTTGCAGGTGTACCTTGAGCTATATATGCTATGCTCTATGGGCACCTGGAACGGGAACGCTACCAGTAGCTCCTTGGGCTTCCACCTATAATGGGCAGCAGTGTGCAGTGTACTTTGTTACTGACCATTAAGTAGTTGTTCAGATAATATGGCATACGTGACTGTATGCAATATGTCCATCACAGAATAGCAAATGGCTGGATGCTCCTCTTGGTTTTTGCTGCCCATGGGGACCATGGAACACACCATCAATCTTTAGTTTGCTGGAGCAGCCCTTTGTTGTTGTTGTTGTTGTTTTTGAGATGGAGTCTCACTCTGTCGCCCAGGCTGGAGTGCAGTGGTGCTATCTGAGCTCGCTGCAACCTTCGCCTCCCAGGTTCAAGCAATTCTCTGCCTCAGCCTCCTGAGTAGCTGGGATTACAGGTACCCACCACCACATCCAGCTAATTTTTTTTTTTTTTTTTAGTAGAGGCAGGGCTTCACCATCTTGTCCAGACTGGTATTGAACTCCCGACCTCATGATCCCCCTGCCTCGGCCTCTCAGAGTGCCAGGATTACAGACGTGAGCCACCGTGCCCAGCCTGGAACAGCCCTTTGAAGAGCACTAGATAAATCTGCTCATGCCTGGAGGTAATTGGCCTAGGTAATCTGGACACTGCAGACTCTCTGCCGACCTAAGAGTTGATGGGAGTGACAGAGTCATTGCACACCCATAATCTATTTGCAGCACATTGGTTGGGTACTTGCAGCCAAATGCATTCTGTATTGATATAGGAAGTTATCTTAAAAAAAAAAAAAAGTATTGCACCATGAAATTGAAATTTAAGAAGCAACCTCTCTGGTAATTTGGGATTATATGAAAATTTATGTTTTTACAAAATAAAAATTACATTACATCAAGTTTTTCCAGAGTTTCATAGA
Source organism: Papio anubis (assembly GCF_008728515.1). NCBI lineage: Eukaryota > Metazoa > Chordata > Mammalia > Primates > Cercopithecidae > Papio > Papio anubis. Next base: position 77,166,525 of record NC_044978.1, read on the forward strand.
TTTTTTTCAGTGCCTTAAAATCTCACGCTTTACCTGCACCACCTGTACATGTACCCCAGAACTTAAAATTAAAAACACAAAAAACAGAACTCTTACTTTTTGAAAGGAGGCAGAATTAAAGTCTATCTTTTGTGTGTGTGTGTGTGCGTGTGTGTGTGTGTGTGATTACACTGTTTTTAATGTAAATTCAGCAAACCATTCTCAGTGCTGGGTGAGCTGTCACTTTATGGAGGCCCACGAGCTGGGCCAGTCTCTGCCCTTTTACAAAGACAATTACAAAACATGTATCATCTGATATCCACCCAGAGGAAATGGAGAAAGACAGGGGCAACTCACCCTCTGGACCTAGTACATCTAGGTTGTCAATATTTAGTAATGCACCCTCAGAAGCTAGGTGTATTAGGGTTCTCCAGAGAAACAGAACCAACAAGATGTATGTGTATAAAACGTGCATATATACATATATATCTATATACCCATATATAGATTTTTACATATATGGATATGTATACATATCTATATAGATATCTATCTATATTGAAATAAATCTTTATTTTAGGGAGTTGGCTTATGTGATTGTGGAAGCTGGACAGTCCAAAATCTATGAAGTAGGCAGGCAAGCCAGAAGCTCAGGAAAAAGTTGATACTGCAGTTTGAATTCAAAGGCAGTCTACTGACAGAGTTCCCTTTTTCTCAGGGGATATCAGTTTTTTTTTCTGAAAACCTTCAGCTGATTGGATGAGGCCACCACATTATGGAGGGTAATTTGCTTTATTCAAAGTCAGCTGATTTAAATTGCTTCACAGCCATATCCAGATGTGTTTGATCAAGTATGTGGGTCTCTGGCCTAGCCAAGTTGACACATAAAAATAACCACAACCCCAGACCAGGTACTACTCCTTCCTTCCTTCCTTCTTTTTTTTTTTTTGAGATGGAGTCTCACTCTGTCACCCAGGCTGGAGTACAATGGCGCAGTCTCGGCTCACTGCAACCTCTGCTTCCTGGGTTCAAGCGATTCTCCCACCTCAGCCTCCTGAGTAGCTGGGACTATAGGTGCATGCCATCACACCTGGCTAATTTTTGTATTTTTAGTAGAGCTGGGGTTTCACTGTGTTGGTCAGACTGGTCTCAAACTCCTGACCTCGTGATCCACCTGCCTCGGCCTCCTAAAGTGCTGGGATTACAGGTGTGAGCCATCATGCCCGGTCAACTGCTTCCTTTAAGTAGTTACTAACCTGAGGGAGCCATGCAGACAAGGCCCAGGTTTAATCCAAAACTTCAGTAGCTTTCTCCTAAATATGAACAGGTAGATCTTACATTTCCCAGGGGAAACAAGCAAGATTTAGTTTTCCCTCACATCCTCCCTATTATTGCTAACAGTAGACACTCTCCATGCTTCAACCAGGAAGTCACTTTCCTAAAAGTCTTCCCAGGGTTCTTGGTTGCCCACCAGGATTTAATAACATGATCTCACAGCTTTTCTAAAGATGTGATGAGTCAAAATAGAATGAAATTTTATCTTGTAGTTCAGCAGCTAGAGAGAAACAACTTGGAATGGCAACCAAAATTTAATAATGGCCTTTAGGACATAATACAATGATTTAGCCTTGGTTGAGCTTCGTAGCCTCTCAAAACTTGTCCACTTATGTACCAAGTTGGAATTTGCTCATATCTTCTTGATGATGCAACAACGTAGATGAGAAACATCCCCCTCCAGTTGAAGAAATCAGGGCCACCACATGGGTATTGCATTCAGATATTTTCTCTCAAATTAGTTGAATAGTAGTTGTCAAATGTGCAGAATAAAATAGGTAACATTTGTTAAGTGCTTAACACATGCCACACTTAGTTCCAAGTGCCTTATGTGAATTAGGTATTTTAATTCTTACAGAACACTAGTAGTAAGATCCAATTATCCCCATTATATAGATGAGGCATCTGGAGCAAAGGAAAGCCCTGTAGATCTCTTAAGGCCATACAGCTAAGTTAGTGACAAAGCAAGGACTCATATCTAAAGAGCTTGGTTTTAGAGTCTGCCCTAAGCCACAACACTGTCCTGGGTGCTGAATAAAAGAAGTGAGTTACAGTATGCTCAGAGGAGAGCTCTCAGACTGGCAGGTCTGGAGTCATGGAGCCATGTTACCAGAGAGTAAATAGTGGCTGGCATTTTCAGAAAAGAATATATTGGAGTGAACAAGCCCCAGAAGGCATCTACCAAAAATAATTGCAGTAGAAATGAACACTGATCAACTTTGTAAGGAGAGAACTGGTTTACAGTCCTCATATTAAAAACCAGCTTTTTGGTGTTTTCACATGGTATGGAAAGAATTGGAGCACAGAGAAGAGGTTTTAAAAATAAACAAACATGGGCAGTGCAAAGCGACAGGGGAACCTGAATGCACCAGAATAGAAGCCACATTTTTGCTGTGAATTTTTACTCATTTTTATGGAGGAGCTAATTTGAAATTTATATTTGAACCTTACTGTACATGTACTGTAGTTTTAGTATATACATATTATTACACTCAAGTTATCTATGTAATTGTATATAATTATTCATAGATCTCATTCGGTATCATAGTTTGAGTGATTACTCAATAACTCCCTTTATTTTCTTTCTGAAACCTGAATTAAAGAATAGTTTGAGCTATTGTGCCTTGAGCTGCTCATCTGGCTTGAGCAGATGCTGCCTTGATTATCAGGGTCAAGATGCAGATGCTGATTGGGGTTGGTCTTCAAAGCTTTACCTTTCTCATGATACCACCTGGGTGCGCTGCCTGAAGTTGGTGTTCTACACAGAAATTTCACTGTGGTTGGCTTCCCTCTGATTAATGCAGTTAGTGGCCCTCCACAGGGCCTAGCTCATGGAGCAACAGCAAGAGCTGTTGAGCTGTTTGAATACATCGGCAGAAAAGATTAAAAAAAGAAAACTTATCTGCAATACCGATTATGTGGATAGTCTTCAGAATGATTCAGACACGTTGGAGTGATCAAGTCGTCACGAGCTTGGCTGCGGTGCTTACTCTTTTTTTTTTTTTTTACATTCCTGGCTAAGGTTCAAAATTTAGAGAGGTGGCAGGCTGAGGCCCCACGCAGCTGTCAGCATCTCTGTGGGCATCTGAGACAGCACGGGGCCCACACATGGCCATAAGTGAGGCACGGGCTCTGGATAAAAAGTAGGCAAGGCCGGCCTTGAGACTGCGGCAAGAGGCTGTGTGGAGGGAGTGGCTTGACTTTCACCTAGTGGCAATTGCAAATGGGGCAGCCGCTCTTTCCAGGTTAGAAACATTTAAGACTAACAACTTTTCCAAATATGGGGCTCAGAATTTTCCTAACTCTTTCCCCTGGGAACAGGCCAATTCTGACTGCTACCAAATCAAACCAAACCAAAGATAAGCGAAGCGAACCAAACCAAACCTTTTGGGTGCACCTTCAGAGAGGAGTTCTTAATTTCAAAGGCATGATCATTTTATATAGGTATAGAGAGATTCAAAAGTTATAAGCTATGGTTAAATGTTCTTAAACAATGGAAAAACAAAAACTTTAATAGTAAAGTTAATTTAAATTAATCTTAAAAGGTAAAACTTCATGTTTTTCAATAATTAGGAAAAGGAAATTCTATGGCTACATATATCTCTGCTCTCGAAATACTGTTTTATTTAACAGAGTACAATAATGCTGACTCTAGATTTTTTCCCCGTTTTTAAAACACTTACATTTATGTACTTACTACTTCAATTTGAAAAGTAAGAAAAATTAGAGTATTGATTTATGAAAACTCTTCCTATCTTTCATTATTGTTTTTTCCTGAGGATTAATATGTGAAATATACTGTTTTGCAATAATTAATGACAATTCAGAATATTTTTATTTCATAGACTTTTTTCAACGTTCTTTTTTCTGATGTAGAAAGTCCATCTTTTATTCTTTCTTTTGCTCATTTCTTAGCAACCACTTTAATATCCTCAAAGCTTGGCTTCCATTATATAATTGTCTAATTTTTAATATAATGATTCAGTATGGCATTAAAATACAGTAACATTATTAATGTTGATTAAATTTTGTATGTCTAAAATTCTATTTTGTTATTGTTGATATCAATAAAAATTCCATAAAAATAAAAGTAAGAAGTGTTTCTATATAATGTGTAGAAGTATAATGTGTATTATGAGCATAAAAAGAATATAGACCATACAAATTAAATTCAAATTTTTAGAATATATGTCAATATGAGTGTGTAAGCATAGTGTGTGTATGTTTTTTTTTTTAAGTGATGTTTTAAAGGCAGAGAAGCAGGATTGAGGATCAGCTTTGGGTCAGACAGATAGGTGTTGGACCCATCACACGTAACTTAGCTTTGGCTTTGTCATCTGGAAAATAGATATAATAAAATACGTGTATATAATAGTTGTCATGATGATAAACTAACTAATATTTGTAACGCACATAGTATAATGCTGAGAAAACAGCACTCACAAAGGGTGATAGCAAATAAATATATACCTCCTATGTTTCCACGAAAATTAAAAATACAAAAAAATTTAAAAAGGGTGATAGCTTTTGTCATGATGTTGTAATACTATTTTATTCTTTTAATATTTACTTCTCAGATAACCAGTTTGAGTTTTATACAAAAGAGGAGCATATTGTATATAAGTAGTAGTGTAATAAGCTTTTTAATATATTTAGATTTGTATTCAGGCACTCCTATGTAGTCATGTTTTATAGACAAAAAGACTATGACTCTTCTATTTTGTGTTTTTCTTTTCCTGCTTCTTTCCTTTGGAATTTCGCTCATAAGAAAGGTGAATTTTTCTCAAGAGGCATAAAGAAATATTTACGATATGTGCTGTGGTTTGAATGTGCACCCAAAGTTCACGTGTTGGAAACTTAATCCCCAGTGCAACAGTGTTGAGAGGTGGAGCCTTTAGAGGTGATTAGGTTATAAGGGCTCTCCCTTGTGAATGGATTAGAGTGGGTTGGTTATCTCAGGAGGGGTTCCTGATAAAAGGTTGAGTTTGGCCCACTTCTTCTCCCTGCCCTTTCTCTCTCTCTCTTTCTCTCCCACGCAGACTCCATTGCCCTTCTGCCTTGCACCATAAGATGATGAAGCAAGAAGACCCTTGCCAGGTGTGGCCCCTTGACCTTGGACTTCCCAGCCTCCGGAAATATAAGAAATAAATTTCTTTTCTTTGTAAATTACCCAGTCTGTGGTATTCTGATAGAGGGGCATGGAACAGACCAAGACAATATGCATAGACCAATTCCATTATTTCACTCTGGTCAGGTGTGGATATTTTCTATGAAATGATAATGCCAAATCAACTAGCTGAGCATTGTATAACTGATTAAATCTTTAAAATTAGTCTATAGTGTACGAAAATCATTTATTGTTTCATTACCAATTATGAAAAATTATTTCCTTCCCTCAATTTAAATATTCAATGATTAAATTAAATGTAATAAAACAAAATCCTCAAGTTTTTTTTATTGAGAAAGGGTGTTTTGGGTTAGTGAAATTGCAATTTATATCATTATTTCCACTGAAAAGCCTTACTGTCTTCCTCTTTTTATTGTCTTATAATTTTTTATATGTCTTAGTTTATTTAAATGCCCATTGAATGGGAAAAACAAACTTTTTTTTTTTAATATACTCACAGTCAACATGGTATCAAAATTTCTGTGATCAAAAGTGTGGATTTCCTCCCCACATACCATGCATTTCTCCAATTCTCTGCAGTCATCAACTTGATGTCCTTCAACTTAACTCAATTCTGACACTATCTACCTGGAGATAGCATCAGGTGCTTCAGGTTAAGGGCTCAGTCGCACAAGGCTGCCTCCCACTTCAGAGGACTGTTGAAGTCTAAATTGTCACCTGTACTTTTAATGGAACAGCTATCAATTGAAGGTTCTCTTGATCCCCTTCTTGGGTTCAACCATTTGCTAGAATGGTTTACAGAGCTCAGGAAAGCAGTTTACTTACTAGATTACCAGCTTATTATAAATAATTCAACTCAAGAACAGTCAGATGGGAGAGATGCATAGGGCAACAAATGGGAGAAGGTGTTTGGAGCTTCCATGCTCTCTCCAGGCACAACACCATCCCAGCACTTCCATGTGTTTGGGAATCTGGATACTCTTCAAACCTGTCCCTTTGGGTGTTTATGAAGGCCTCACCATATAGACATGATTGATTAAATGATTAGGCATTGATTATTAAGTCAATCTCTAGTCACTCTCCGTTCTATCAAGGTTGGGAGCTGGGGCTGAATGTTCCAACCCTCCAATCACGTGGTTGGCTCCTCTGGTCCTCAGGCTCCCATCTTTAGAGACTTAAGTCCCCTCAATAACATAAACTCAGGTGGGATTGAAGAAGTCTTCTTATGAATAAGAAAAGATGACCCTTTCAGTTTCATTATTGTTATTTAGGAATTAAAAGTGTTTTAGGAGCTCTGACCATGAATCATGTATATTTCTTGTTATATCATAATATCACACCCATAGTATTGAATCTGGTCAAATAGCTCTTTGACTTATAGCTTTGGTTTAAGTGGGTCTCATAAATTTGAAAAGGATTTTGGCTGCTAATGAAGGAATTTCAGAAGACTAATGCAGAAATCACAGCAACTTGATTCTACTAGTTTAAACAAATACATTTACTTAGTGTTTTCAGACTACATAAAAGACAATATTTACTTATTCTCTGTTTTGGTTTATTTCATAGGAATTCACAGCAGAGCCCCCATTTAAGTTGCGGAGTTAGTTATTCAGGGAGCTCTGTTCCAGGAGGTAGTGTGCTGTTTCAGCGCTCCTGTCACTCCCCACCTCTTCCCTTTTTCATGAGTCTGAAGTACTGCCCATATAGTATCTGCACTGCACGTGCACTGGAAGGTGGAGGCCCAGAAATTGATTGAGAGGGCTCTGTGTTTCTTTCCGCCACTTAACATTAGGCTCAAATAATTTCAGCTTCTTCAATGATTCCAATGTCAGCAGATGCGGAATGTTCCTCAACCACATCTTGAAGTGATTATAGATATAGATATAGAGATTGGTTTTAACAATAGCAAACTGTGATTTAAACACAGTAAAGAAAAATACTTTGGAGTTCTAGAATGTAAAGTATATAGGGAAAGAAGATAGTGGCTAAGTCTTTCAGCTTTATATTTTGCATTTTGTTTGCATTACAGCCTATTTCTAAAATATTACAGAGAAGTATTTATGTATAAATAAATACTTATATTTATAATATAATATATATAAGTATATATAAGTATACACATAATATATAATATAATATATTATGTGTATTATAATAGATATATATCTCGTTTCATCTATATGTACATAATCCATATCTATATATGTATATGATATGTATATGTGTATATATGCACAATGTGTATATGTATGCACAATCTATTTTATTGGCTTTATAGGTTTAATACATGAGTCTCATTGGATTCAATTTATGCTATCGCTGATAAGAAACAAAGAAACAATTTGGTTGGTTTGGTTTTAATCTTTTTTTTAGCAATAAACAGAGGTACTCTAAGTTATTTCTTCTAGTTTAGTTTTATGGTATTGATATAATTATAAATCAGGTCAACTCCTTCTATTTTAGAAGTTATATTTTACATGTAAATTTTTTAGCAAACACTAATTCTTTCTAGACAAAAGAAATGAGAACATTTTATTATGTTTTTAATAAACCACACCAAAATTTATAAAAATTCCTCATACAGCTTAATAGCTCAGCATAAGAAAAAATATATTTGTTTTTCTAAATAACATATTTATGATTTGATACATTCAGTTTTCTAGAGAGTGTACTTATGACTATAGTTTTCTTTATGCAATCAACAATGGCAGAGAGAGGAATGTAAGAATAGAAAACATCCGCATTTGGTTAGCAAGCAATAACCCCTTGGTGTCCTCCTTGTCCTTTACCCCTTTTTCTGATTAAAATGAATTTAAGTAAAGCTAACTTATATTGATAAAAATATATCATCTACTCTGGAAAAGGTGTTAGATCACTCCTCCCAGCTCTGTGAACGTCACTTCTAGAGGACTGTATTCAGTCCTGGGCATCACACTTTCAAAAATGTATCAAAATACTTCCTCCAGAGGAAAGGAGCAAGAAGATGAAGGACTTCAAATCATTAGATATAGAAGGATCACTGAATTGTGACTGGTTAAGATGGAGAAGGAAAAGCTCAGGGGAGTGGTTGGGAGCTATGAACTAGTGGATAACCTGTTAGAAGAGGTCATTAGAAGCGATCTGTCTTTAGAAGTGTGGTTGGATTAAATTATCTTTAATGGTTTTTCCAAACCTGAGATTCAATGGTTCTTTTTCTGACCTTTTGCTAGAGTTGTTCTGAGGAGCTGAGGCTTGGTGCAGGTATTGTCTTAACATTTCGTTGTAGAAATTTACATACTTACCCTGCCTTGCAATACTGCAATTTCTTAATTGTCTGTATGAGGAGAATACTTAATATTTCATGCCAGATATATTTCTTTTTGTTGAATGAGTGTTTTACTCATGTAATCATGATATGGAAATATCCCCATGGAAACCATTACAATATGTTAAGAGAACTTAACATATGTGAAATTTTAATGGTCAAAATTTATGGACAGTAGTAGATTTGCATGCTTAACTGTGTAAATATTTCTGCTTGATTGGAAGAGTCTCTTCTTTCTTTCTTTCTTTAGATAGTTTTTGTTTTTATTTATTTATTTTTATTTATTTTTTATTATACTTTAAGTTCTAGGGTACATGTGCACAACGTGCAGGTTTCTTACATATGTATACATGTGCCATGTTGGTGTACTGCATCCATTAACTAGTAATTTACATTAGGTGTATTCCTAATGCAATCTCTACCCCCTCCCCCTACCCCAGGACAGGCCCCGGTGTGTGATGTTCCCCTTCCTGTGTCCAAGTGTTCTCATTGTTCAATTCCCACCGATGAGTGACAACATGTGGTGTTTGGTTTCTGTTCTTGTGATAGTTTGCTGAGAATGATGGTTTCCAGCTGCATCCATGTCCCTACAAAGCACATGAACTCATCCTTTTTTATGGCTGCATAGTATTCCATAGTGTATATGTGCCACATTTTCTTAATCCAGTCTGTCATTGATGGACATTTGGGTTGGTTCCAAGTCTTTGCTCTTGTGAATAGTGCCACATTAAACATACCTGTGCATGTGTCTTTATAGCAGCATGATTAAGTCTCGGTCTGTCGCCCAGGCTGAGTGCAGTGGTGCTATCTGGACTCACTGCAAGCTCCGCCTCCTGGGTTCACGCCATTCTCCTGCCTCAGCCTCTGGAGTAGCTGGGACTACACTACAGGCGCCCGCCACCACGCCTGGCTAATTTTTTTTTGTATTTTTAGTAGAGACAGGGTTTCACCGGGTTAATCAGGATGGTCTGGATCTCCTGACCTCGTGATCCGCCCGCCTCGGCCTACCAAAGTGCTGGGATTACAAGCGTGAGCCACCGCGCCCGGCCTCTTCTTTCTTTTATACCTCTATTCCAGGAGTTGCTTGGCTCAATGAATAAATACGGTAATTTTTAGACGTGTGAGATCAGAAAGCAGGTCTGTCTGGGATGCGTGTCATTCTTTGAGATAAGAGGCCAAATAACTTGCAGCAGAGTCTAAAGATTAATAAGTCAGGATTTAAAAATATATCAGATTAGTTTGTTCCGTATAATTCTTTCCAGATTCTTTTAGATGATCACTATCTCTGACATTAATAAGCACGGGGAAACAATTAGAGAAAGAAATAATTATTTAGTAGGAAGAAAATTGCTCAAGTCTCCCTATTTTGCTTTAGTCACAGCTTGTAAATGTTGTATTTAAGAACTTTAATACAAAATTTGAGAAACTGGAAGATAAAGAAAATATTGGAAGATGAGAAAAATATAATAATGTAGTTGCTTCTAAACCTAGAAAATGAAGAGGCCTTTTGCCTTTAGCCCTCCTTCTTTAGAATTAAACTCAGGGAATAACCGTGGAACAAATGCTCTCCCATTGGTGCATTCTCAGGAATAGAAATGTTTGAGCAATAACTTGATTACATAAGACATTTACAGTCTATGAGGGAAGAGAAGAATAGATACCTTTACAAGGAAGCCCAGCATATAGTGAAAGACCTGAAGATGGAGCTCTTTGCAAAGTTTTGATAGTGAGTATGATACCAGCATTTGGATATTGGTGCTTGTTTACAGTCTTAGAACTTTCCTTTTCCCCAAAACTTTGATTTGTAATCTGCTTGAAAAGTAAACTTAGGCATCATATTTTTAAATCTGAAAGAATTAAGGAAAAGTTACACAAAATCTATGATTTTTTTGATCATATTTCTGAAAATAATAGCCTAACGTAATCCTCAGCAGTCTTTCTTATTTTGTTTCCCTCTTTAAATCTTGTATAGTGTCATTTTTGGTGACAGTGATGATAGCTGATAATGTAATGTTCATGGTGAACATCTTCCATTAATTGTACTTGAAACCTCCTTTTCCACAGCTACCATATTTACCTTTCTTGCTTACTTTCCTTTTAGATAGGAGATAATACATAAACAAACAAACAGACAAACAGACACGTCTTTCAGATATACCTTAGCAACGTTTTAGAGTTGTTTTGGGATCCCAAAGAAACATTTTCTTTGGCAGTCTGTTGTCTAGTTTTATTTTTTAAATGAATGAGCTTCCAAATCCTTCTCTCATCCCTTTCTCCCTCTTATATTTATTCAAAAGAATTTGCTGTTACTCATTTTTTCTTAGTATATAGTTGTGAAATCTTTTTGGTGTTTTGTATTCCTCTGTTTTTTTCATATTTGTATATGTATACTTTACAAACCGAGGATCAGTTTTAGAAATCAGTTTTTGTATTTATCTAATATTTTAGGATGATTAACAATATATTGACTTAAAAAATCTTTTTATTAGGATTCCATGTGAATTCTGTTTATGAGAAATAGTTGTTTTCTATATTTTCTGTCTTCTTTGTGTTTCAGTCAATGCTGTGAGCATTGCTTAAGATAACTCAATTAGTTTTAATTATATTTCTAATAAACAAAGGCAATGTTTTTAATTCCAAAATTTTAGGTTACAAAGTTTAGAGTCATTCTAAACCACAGTTGAGATACTCTCCAATGTGCGTAAAACCTATCCTGTCATATATATTTCTTAATTCGTTGTTATGTGATGGTTTAATTAAGATGCTTAATCAAGCTTCAGAGATAAGAATTAATCTTGTCAACCTTTCTGGTTATAAGCAAGCTGCTTGCTCATTTTTTTTGTAGTTTTGAAAGAGCACTGCATAAATACTGGAAAATATCATCTTTGTTCCTTTTAATTACTAAAATGAAATCCCAAAGCGTTACTGTTTCAAACAAAAACGAAAATGCATGCAAATCTCAGAAAGCATATTTTGGTGTAGTGGATAACTACCACTTTGCTATATTTGTATGTTTTAAAGTATATATATTATATATGACATATATATTATATATATAATGATATTTGGTGAGAATATTAGGATGACTTTAAAAAAGTAAAATAAAAAATAAAATAAAAAAGTATGCATATATATATATAATGACATTTGGTGAGAATATTAGAATGTCTTAAAAAAAAAATAAAAACAGTATATATATTATATATAATGACATTTGGTGAGAATATTAGAATGACTTTAAAAAAATAAAATAAAAAATAAAAAAATAAAAAACAATGAATGTGTGATTAGTGAATAAAATATTAAAAATATCTCATGTAAAGCAGTAACTAATTTGTTTTTTCCTTTTTTAATAAATGAAAAACTAATGGTTGCAGATTATATAATAAATATTTTAAAATATGTTTCACAGTTGGTAGTTTTAAATGACCATTTACAAATTATAATAATGATTCCTTCTTTGTTACCATAGTGACTTCATCAGATTAATCATTTTAAGTCAAATTTTTAAGGAAGAGTAACTCACTAACTTTTCTTGAGAGACATGAAAATGCAGCAAACACTGATGACCTTGGTTATAATAGTGCTTTCATTAAATGTGTCAACCTGGCATTGCCAGTTTAGTCCAAATTGAGTCCATTTGATTTAATTTGAAGAGTGAAGGGCAAGAAATGTGAACTTCTCTGTAAGTAACCTCTCTTTCTTCTACCAGGAAGCCTTTCCAGGAAATCTTGTGGAACTTCCAGTCTCTCCCTATCCCTCACTCTTCTTGACCAGGCACTCTTCAATGTGCTCCCACAGTGCCCTGCATTTAACTCTTGCATAACTTCTATAACACTATAGTCCTGTATTGTCATTGCCTGTTTATCACTCTCCACCTTTTCCTTCCAGTAGATTAAGTGCAAGAGCATGTCTCATATTACTGCAAAAATTAACACAGCAAATAGCACATGTTAGCATCCAATAATTTTTAATGAATACATCAGAAATCTACAGAATCTGGCTGCATATACACAGTTGTCTTCAAAACAAGCCCACAAATGAGGCTATTACTCTTGTAAGCACCATTTTTATATACTCACATTTATGTATGTAGAAACTTGAATTTTTATATACTCACATTTATATATGTAGAAACTTGAATTTTTTTCCCCTGAAACTAGCAATGTCAGTTGAAAATCTTTTTATTCATAATTTGGTTTTTGATAACTTAAAATGCAGTTATTTTCTTCCACAGTAGTATATTGATACATTTCTTTGACATTCCATTTATAAATTGATCAAATTTAAAAAATAATATATTTTTTATAAAGGTAAATAGCTTGTATTATTAATTTGTCAATATAATGGTGCCATGAGTAATCATTTTGATATGAGATTTTGGGAGAGACAATGAGTAGTATTGTCATAGTAGTTTATGAATGAATGGAAATACGCTGTAAAACTATCCATTTGGTTTTATGCTTTCAGTAATGTGGATTATTTTCTCAGCACTGTAATAAAATCATCTGAAATCCATTAAAATCCACCTGGAGCCTGTGAAATTCAGAAACAGAAGTAATTTAATCCCTTCATGGCCTGACAGAGCAGAAGGAAATCTTACACGGTGCCAGCGATTAAAATCCCAACCCACTAGTCTTCTCAGTCCCTTGGTCTCTTCTTCATTTATTCCTATCTTTCTAGATGAGACCCTTGAAACTTAGGTTTAATTCTCACTAGTTTTAACATGACCCCAAAATGCCACAGAAAAATGCCTCATCCACTGCTAAATTGATTTTCTCTTAGTCACTTATTTGTATGTTTAAGAGATTATCCAAGGAACCTACAAGGGTGTTTTTTTTCCTCTTTCAAAATCTGCTATTCACAAGGTCTGTGAACATCTTAAGTTACTTCCTTTACCACCTTGCCACATCCTCTTACAAACTTTTATTGTCTTGGGCTCTGCAGTCAATTATCCTCTTTGAGACTGATGAATAAGAACTATTCATAGATCTCTCACTAACCCAGTGGATTAAGAGTCTCTCTGGGTATTTCCAGTACTAAAACATTAGACTGTATAGAACAACAATTACTTCATATTTTGAGAAAAAAATTATTTTTAGTTATATATATACTCAGATAGCTGTGATGTCTTTGAACATTATATTATTTTCTCCCTCATAAAAATATTAAAAATATTGCTTCTTGGAGTAGGGAATTTAAAAATTAAAAAAGAAAAACTATTAAAAATATGAAAAATAGGAATTTTATTTTGCTATGATTTAAGGTAATATAGGAGGAAGACTCATGCAAGCAAACCGTGAAATGCAAAGATACACAGTGGAGATGGACTTAGACATTCTTCTGCAGGGAAAAACAATTTGCAATAAATAGTGGGTTATAACTAGTATTTAAGTGAGCACTCTCGTTAGTAGAATGAGCTCTATGATGATCCTAGACTTTAGATACTGAAATGTGGAACCTAAATGATGGGCTTTATATTCATCAGTCAAATGTTTATTGAGTGCCTAATAAATGTCAGGCCCTGTAATGTTCTGAGGATATTGTTGTGAACAAACAGTTCCTGCTCTCACAGAGCTCAAATTCTCACAGAAAAGGCCGACATCGCAAGTGTTGAGTATGGAATTATACTTGTAGTTCAAAGATTGGAAGCGAAGTTGGAAATGGCATCCATGGTTTGCAAGAAAAACTACATGATAGCTCATATTTTTGGTATTTTTTTTCCCTTGAAATATGAGTTTTTTCTTTTTTTTCTTTAAATCCCTTATCAATTAATTTCTATTGACACAAAGTAAAATCTCATTCAATTGGGACGTTGTTTATTTATTCTATTACTATTGTTATTAATATTCTGCAAAAGGTACTTTTTAAACATTTGAATATAAATTATATTTTAAAATTATGCACAGGAAATATTTTGGTATGACTTACTGGTTACATATATTATTTTTCAATTTTTCTCATTGTCCTATTACCCTATATTTATTTTAAAATTTTTTCAAATATCACTAATCTGAAAAATTAGATAAATATTTAATTTTTGTTACGATTTGTCTATTTAAGTGATAATGAGATTTTGAAGACCATAGAAAGAATAAAACAGAGGGATGGCAATGCAAACAAAAAAACCTGTTGTAGAGGAAAATTTGATTTGAATAATCTGGAAACATTTCTTTTTCCTTGAATTAGCATGTTTAAAGAAAAAAAAGAAGGAATGAGACATGTTTGATTCTATTATACATGATTTCACAATCTCTGAAGGGTGATATTGGGCATTTATTTGTCCATAAATGCTACAAATAAGAAACAAATAGATGTTAAAATAAATATGAATAATATTAAATGACCAGTTATGACATCAAACTAATGAGCACCATAATTTTTTGGAATTTATTATAAAGTCTTGTCTTTTGCATAAAGTATTGGAATACATTTGAATCTGCATCTAAGTGGTAATACTTGATTTGTTTTGGCGATTAATACATTGAAATGAAACATAATTATGATTTTATAAAAAATGTTGGTTTAATTGGCCTTTGCAAATTTCTTCTAAGGATAATGCAAAACCATTAATTCTTTATTATTGACATGTATAGAATAAAGCATAGGCAAAGTAAACTTATATTCTTGATTTGCTGGACTACCCCAATTTACACCTGCTGTAGATCAATTAATGCCAGTTAATTATTTCAGCCCCACTTCACTCTCAACAGTGTCCCAGTTTGGACAGAAATACATCTTCACTTGAGTAATAGGTTCAAGAGTTTAATTTTGCCTAGACAACTAAATTAAAGAAATAAAATCATTATTTTTTTCACAAAAATGTAAACCTAATTTAAAACATTTTGAAAAGTAACAAAGATCACAAAATCTACATATAATTTTCCAGAGCTGGATCTTGAGTAGTAATTAATTCCTGGGACAAAATGAAGATTTTACTTTTAATTCCTTAAGCCATGATATTCGGTTCCAATTTGCTAGGTTTTATAAAGCTTTGAAGGGCCACCTTAGAGTTTCTAAATATGGGTTTAGGAGTAGTCCTACTATTGGTAACAATTAACATTTTAATCAGTGTATCGTACCAGACACCATTCTAAGAGCTTTTTATACATGATTTCATCTAATCTGCACAGTAACATGATGAAGGAGGTACTATTATTATCTCTATTCTACAGCTGAGGAGACTGAAGCTTAGAGTAGTTAAGTGATTTGTGTCTTTCCTACCTTCTGCTTTGCTGAACCGTTGACTAGATAGCTGTGTTCCAAGTCAGCAGGATAAAATAGGTCCATCTCTCCTACCAGTGAATGTAATACTAGTATTTGCTTCCTAACTCATGAGATGTTCAGTAACTTCTGAGGTTCCACATTGTTATGTGTGGAAAGATTGCCATAGAAGATGTAGTCTATACATTCCTTGAGATAATCTAAATTTTACTCTGGGATCAGGCCACATCATCAGGCATACATACTTGGATAACATTGCTTGGGAACATTAAAAAATGTGCCTCCTCTGAGCTAGGTTCTGGTGGTGGTCTCTGAGTTTTCTTTTAGGGCAATTTGAGTAGGTGCTACATTTTTTGTTTGTTTGTTTATTATTATTATTATTAGAATACTCTTTTTTTTTTTCTCATAACGTCTACCAGATTTTAGAGCTAGGAGAAGCCATGTGTCTTCTGAGTTGTTGATATGTCTTTTATTTTATGGGCACTGTGTATTTTGTTCCTGATAATGTCGTTTTCTTTCTTTGATTTCCAGAAAATGAGAGCCAAATGTTTGATTTACTTTTTGGTATTAGGCAAAATTTTCAATGCACATTTCTCATGCTGACTTTAACCCTGGCTATCTTTTCTTTCTCTGTCATTAATGGCAAGAGCATGGATCTAGAATTAGACCGCTAGGGTTCAAATCTCATCCTAGTTGCTCTTCAATTTTATATCTTGGGCAAATTAGTTAGCCTCTCTCAGCTTTCTCACCTGTAATAGAGGAGGGTAACAATAGACAGACCTCATAAGGTCATAGGAAAATTAAATGAAATAATGAAATAATACATGCAGAAATCTTTGAACACTCCCTAGCATATAATGTAGGTGTGTATTACTATTATATAATTACACTGTCATTTGTAAATCTACTCAAATCCTCTTTATATTGAGGCTTAACATAAATAAATGTTAAAATGTTGCCTTGCTCTGTATGTAGTATGAAAACAAAAACATACTTTGGCCAAATTGAAGTATATGTTAAACTGAGACTACAAATCACAAAAGATAGATTTTGTTTACCTCGTTTTGCCTATTTTCAGAAAATATTTAGAGAATTTAGGCAAAACTCAGAGAACTCGTGTAGATGAATAGTTTTTAATAATATGTAAATGATACTCTGCAAATTTGAGAAACTGATTAAATAAACGTAAACTTCTGATTTTGCTAAGATAGAAATAGAAGAATCTATCAAACAGGTAAATGTTAGCCTAAATAAAAGAAAACAAATATATAAAATAAATATGAAATTTTGCCGATACTTTACCTTTTCAGGAAATGAAAGTATTTTCTGTTCCATTGCGTGGGAGGAAGCACTTGAGTTTCAACCACAAAAGCAAGCATGTCCAGGCAACCGAACACATGCAGAGATGGTTGGCCAGGCCTCATTTCTGCAACAAGCTCATGAAAGATGGGTTAACTAGGTTAATACTGTAGCCTACGAAAAGCTCATTGAGGGTAATTAGCTTTTGTGGGGACATTGCATGTATCATTTCCTTTTATTTCTTAATGAAAGAAGTACTATAGCCTACGAAAAACTGTTAATACTGTAGCCTATGAAAAACTCATTAAGGGTAATTGGCTTTTGTGGGGACATGGCATGTATCATTTCCTTGTACTTCTTCAAAGTTTGACGAAGCTATACAATAAGGTGACATTTTCTGTTGAAGCTTGGAACTAACTTTAAATTACAGATAAAAAATTATTTTCATCTTCAATTTATCTGAGTTTTGTTATTAAGACCCTTTGCATTATGCTTAAACTTATTTTACTTAAGCATATAAATAAGTTATTTACTTATTTATTTTAAAAATTTAAAAAAAGTTTATTGATGGAATCTCTGTCTGTTGCCCAGGCTAGAGCTCAGTGGTGTGATTGTAGTTCACTGCAGTCTTGAACTCCAGGGCCCAAGCGGTCCTCCTGCCTCAGATTCCCAAGTAGTGGAACTATAGTTGTGTGCCACTGCACCTGGCTTGTTTGTTTTTATATTGTTAAGGTTAATCCTGGCCTGTATTTTTTCATTTGATTATCCATAAATACCAAAATTATCGTCGTCATCATTGCTATTTTGAATACCACCCAGGTTACAACTTGGACCATATAATATGTTAATGAAAAGGCCCAGGGGAAAGGATTTTAAGAGGAGGAGCCTTCAAAGTAGAGCCTTCGATTTTACTGAAGTAATAGAAAGAAAAATTCAAATTGTGTAATAAGTGCTTGAAGTTAACTTGTGGGTCGTGAGAGGAGAAGAGAGTGTGTGATTAACAGATTTAGAGGGTTAGGATGCATCTAGCACTATGTCAGAAGGTAAAGTTAGAGTGGAAGGAGAAGGGAACTGGAGAGAAAAAAGGTATTTAATGTGTTATATAAGTGATAGACAAGATGCAGACTACTCTTGAAACAGCATCAGTCTTCTTCTCAGCAATCCTAGAGTCAAAAACAAGTAATCAGCAGCTATCTAAGGTTTAATTAGTCCAGGTTTAAATGAGGAAATGTCATCAACATAGCTCTGGCATATAATATTGATAATCTCTAGTTTGGTATCACTTTATGAAACCAAATCCATAATTAAGAGGCCATAAGGTCAATAGATCCTCTGGTCCATATCCCAAGCTCATGCAGGTATGTAAGCACAAGTGAAATTGTTAGATTTACATGGATCCCTGGGTAGTTCTAAGGAAGAAAAAAGAAGACAGCCCAAGAATGTACGTGATTTCAATTCCTGAATTTAAAAGTAATATTATCGTGTTACTTTTATTTTTCCCCTGAAATGCTATATTTTGACAGCTATAATAATAAAGGTAAATATTTACTAAAAAACTTATTTTTTAATAGACATTTTAATATTTCATTTATTTTAATCCACATAAAATGCTGTGATTTATTTTCTTCAATGAATGAATAGGAAAGGTGAGAGTCAGAGAAATTACATGAGTTTTCCAGGTTCTGTAACCATTAAGCACAAAAATATTGCAAGATTTTTTATAAACTACATTTACAGAATTGAAGACATGGAATAGATTGCAATATAAATCTTATAACTTGATCAAATATTTACTCAATGCTGAATGAGTCCATCAAACCAATACACACTTGCTTTATGAAGCTACTTCACTCAAGGATCCTTCTTAATTCAAATAATTTCAGATAATATAATTGAGATTTTCACATTGAGTAGGTACCTTAAAGCTGTTAGTGATATCTGAATATTGATGGTAAATGGATAGCTAATCTCTGCTTTTACACTTGACTATCTTACATTAAAGATCTGCTATCAGTGCATATTTGCACATTTATTCATATAGAAATAGGAATGTATGTTTATATTCTTTACTGTTGAAATCAGAAGAAACAATGAACAAAATTGTTTTATCTTCAGAAAATCTTTAACACTTTAAAGATGAGCTTTTAATGGGGAAAGGACTCTCTGTTCAATAAATGGGGCTGGCATAACTGACTGGCCATAGGCAGAAAAATGAAATTGAACCCCTACCTTTCACCATATACAAAAATTAACTCAAAAGGTATTAAAGATTTAAATTTAAGACCAAGAACTACAAGAATCCCAGAAGAAAACCTAGAAAATACCAATCTGGACATTGGCATGGGAAAGAATTTATGACTAAGTCCTCCAAAGCAATTGCAACAAAAACAAAAATTGACAAGTGGGATCTAATTAAACATAAGAGCTTCTGCACAGCAAAAAACAAACAAAAAGACACTTACAAAAAAACTACCAACAGACAACGTATAGAATGGGAGAAAAGGTTTGAAACTATGCATCTGACAAAGATCTATTATCCACAATCTATAAGGAACTTGAAAAATTCAGCAAGCAAAAAACAAATAGCCCCATTAAAAAATTGGCAAAGGACACAAACACTTCCTCAAAGAAGATGTATGGCCAATAAACATGAAAAAATGCTCATCATTACTAATCATCAGTAAAATGCAAATCAAAACCATAACGAGATACCATCTCACAGCAGTCAGAATGCCTATTATTAAAAAGTAAAAAAAAAAAAAAAAATACTGGCAAGGCTGTGGAGAAAAGGTATCGTTTATATACTGTCAGTGGGAATGTAAATTAGTTCAGCCACTGTGAAAAGCAGTTTGGAGATTTCTCAAACAACTTAAAATGGAACTACCATTTGATCCAGCAGTCCCATTACTGGGTATATACCCAAAGGAAAACAAGTCATTCTACCAAAAAGACATATGCACTTGTATGTTTATGAACTATTCACAATAGGAAAGACATGGAAACAACCTAGTTGCCCACCAACAGTGGCTTGGATAAAGAAAACGTGGCACACATACATCATGAAAAACTATGCAGTCATAAAAAAAGAATAAAATCATGTCCTTTGCAGCAACATGAATGCAGCTGGAGGCCACTATGCTAAGCAAATTAACACAGGAATAGAAAACCAAGTACTACATGTTCTTATTTATAAGTGAGAGCTAACCACTGAGTTCATATGGACGAAAAGATGGCAACGATAGACAGTGGGGACTACTAGAGGGGAGAGAGGAAGGGGAAGGGGCTGAAAAACTACCTGTCGGGTACTATGCTCAGTATTTAGATGACAGGACCATTTGTTCCCCATACCTCAGTGTCACACAATACACCCAAGGAACAAACCTGCACGTGTACTCTCTGAATCTAAAATAAAAGTTGAAATTATAAAAGGAACATAAAGATGGGCTCTTACAAACTGTCAAGAGGTAAACAGGGGATAAGTGAACCAATTGGAAAATACTTGTGGTACAACTAGGTATTGATGACTTTTATGTTTTTGCAATACGATATAAGACAACAAAGCAGGTCTTACCCGGTTAGACCAATTATATATGTGTGTTTTTCACTGTGGATGGTGATAAGATTATTGATTTTAATTGTCCTTTATTTTCTCCATATTTAGAAAACATCAGTGTGGTCTTTTATCATTTTTCCCACATGGATTATTACAGGCGTATATGAAGAATGAAAAAAAGTTGTTATTTGAAGGAGGATTAGGCATTGGTAGTATCTTCTGCCTTCCTGTAAAATTTAAATACATATAATTTTAATTATGTTTTAAAGAAAGTTTTTTCTTTTAGTCTAAAATTTTGGATCCAATGGCCTTATGTATGTGTACCACAGAATAATACAAAAACACTATTTCACAGTTTGTAGCTTAATAAAACTTAATAAAACTAAAATGGTCTCAGCTAGTTCTTATGAAGTATTTATAAACATAAGTTCTATGAAACTATTTCAGATTAATATTTGATCTAGTTTGCTTTTCCTGCCCACAATTTAGAGATATCTTTGACCTTTTGTCTTGAAGTATTTGCTGGACTTGACCATGTCATGTGCAAAAGATGTAGCTCACAGGCAAAACTAGACCTGGCAAAATTAAGTAGTCAGGATTTGTCTCTGGGAACAGGGAGAATTATTATCCCCAACAGAAGCATAAACACTTTCATAAGGATCAAAGTTGTCAACTAGAGGGATAAAATTCTGATAACGAAATTTCAGACAATTGGCTCACAAGTGAGAGAATTTTTGTGCGGGTGGAGCCTCACCTCTTTCCTGAAGCCATGAAATCCCTTCAAGATTTTGACTGGCTCTGCCTATTTAGTTACTATTTTTATAGTTTTAAAAATTCAGTTTATAGAGATTATACCTTAATTCCAGTCTGGGTGGTGATGTGTACTGGGCAAATGAGGACTGCCATTTTTGTCTTTCAGAGAATATAGATCAGCTTGTAAGATCTATCTTATGAACCTCTAAAGAGGAACAGGAAATCACAGCATTTGTCAGAAAACCCATTTTCAGTGGAATAAACGCTTCATATTTATCATTTGTTATTGTCTCTGAGTTGCCTACTCATATCTTGGTGGCACTCAGGTTCAGCTATTGCTTTATATTTGGTAGTGTAGGTGCTAGCATATTTCAAGCAGAATGTAAAGATAATAAAGTTAACTCTGGATTATTAAAGCTCATGAAGAAGGGAAATATCACAAAGTGATTTTCTACAGACAATTCTTTATTTTCATACTCCATTAACTTCTTTCTTCTGAATCTTTTATTATAGTACCTATTAAATGTTAAAACAAACATTTGAAATCTAAGGCATGCTTGAATCTCTCTTGCTTTTTTAAATGACTAATATCAATGTTGGCTTTCCTTAGAAAAGCAAATGCAGACATTAGTTAAGATCAGTCATACATTATGGGATATAAACTATCAATTTCTATTGGGTAAAAGTTCAGGAATATTCACTCAGGCTATTTGCCACTTCTTTCCTAGCTTTTTCAGAGACCACTGGTGGATCTTAATTGAGAAAACATTTAACTTCATTTATTGAAAGGATATAAAATAAAGCCACCTGAGATAAAAAAGATAAAATTATTGAGCATTCAATGCTACTGGGCTATTCTTATTTAACCAAATTCTGGGTTATTCAATTTTTTATGCTGTGGTTTGTGAGTTAAGCAGTTCGGTCACTTCTATCTCTTCTTTCAGATGCATTTCAGTGATCAATAGCCTAATATATTTTAGGCTATTGCTCTCAATGATGAAATGAGTTATATCTGTTGACTTTGATATTAGTTAATATGGGACTTAAAATGTAGGCCTTTCCAGGCAATACATGAATGAGTATAAAATTGAAGGGATAATTAATCCATATGTATACTTCAAGTTGATAGTAAACATAAAATGCATTTGCTTACTTGGCTAATTATTGACTTCATATGGTTTCACAAGAAAATAAAGCAATGATAGCACTTTTCTTGTGAAAGCATGTGAGAGACTTTGACACTTTTCAGAATTAAAACAAAAAAAAAATAGAATGTTCATGTAGAGTTGGCATCACGGCAAGCTAAAATCACTTTCAGTCAAGCTGAAAGTTTTGGGGGAACAGAGATGCCTTGAAAAAGCAGAGGAAAATGGACCAGAGAATCAGAGCTGAGAGATGTGCCAGATAAGGACCCAGGAAAGGACCATCGCTTTACTTCCTCACTTTCCAGGTGGAATGGCTGCATGTGGCCAAGCCGTACATTTTTTCTTTTCTGTGTTATCTACAAAATTTTGTTTTATCTTTAATGAATCCCATTTTCACTTGAGTTAATTTGAGTGAAAATGATTCCTGATTGAGACCTTGAGGCATCCATATTTAAAATCAAACACATCTTTTACTCCACCAGAACTCCCAGTGCACTCATTCTTACAGTCACTCAGGTCACAGACCTTTGCATGGTCTTCAACTCATTTCTCGCTCTTATTATCTATAGTCAGTCATAAATGTGTGTAGTATACTTCTCGGTTACTATGCACCTCAACCTAAGTGATGGTATTTCTTATGCTTCCCTGACTTACATCCTTCATTCATATAAAAATTTAACAGACGTACAGATATCTCAAATATATTTCTGCCTTTTTGCCTTAGTGACTCTTACTTTCCCTGTTCTTCCTCCTTTTTTGTTTATTTTAGATTTTTCATTTTTTTCCAGGCCAGTTTAAATATCACTTTCTCTATGATTTTTTCATTTATAGTGGCTCAAAAATGTGTCTTTTCTTTGAATACTCAGTTAACTTGTCTGAAAGCTCTTAATTACCAATGTTTAAGATACGATCTCCTTAGGAATAAAGATAAAATTATTAGTTTAATTCTGTTCCACAAAATTTACTGAGCATCAGCTATTTGCCAGGTACCATGCAAATTGCTAAGACATATTGAACAATAAATTATTCATTTTTCCAAGAAATATAGATTGAATTCCTAAAATATGCTACATCTTGTTTTAGGTAGTAGTCTCTGCTCTCCTGGAGCTGAAATTCCAGTGGAGGTGAAAAATTACACTGATGTTACTTCATGTATGCTAATGATGCCTCCTCAAGTAAATTGTAAACCCCATAAAGGGAAGAAACTGGTCTTCCTTATTTGCTGAATGCCTCCTCATTCTTCTCATGTGTGTTTATTTGTGGAAACTCCATAGCCTAAATTCTCAGTTCTACTCTCTCTTTTTCATATTCTTCACTAGTAAATTCAGATGACTTGTTATTGCACAGTGCCCTGTTTCTAATGGCTATTATTCTGTTCTGAACATGAATTCCACATCCAAGTCCGTACTCAGCAGTTACTAAAATTCAGCATACCTAAACATAAACTCATGCACTCCCACCGCATGTTCTTTCCTCATTTTAACTCTTCGTGGCGCCATCTCTTCAGTCCCCAGACTTGAAACTATCCAGTCATCTTTGACTCATCCTTCGTCCGCTTCAGTCCTTGCATCTAATTAGTTATAAAGTTGTGTTGATTCGTTCTTTTGACTCATAATCACATTGACCACTCCAGATTAGGTCTTCATCATTTCTTACTTGAACCATGAGATTAGTTTCCTAACTGTACCCTTATTGTCATCATGTACTCTCTCCAAATCTTCCTGCCATAAAAGAAACATCTTTGAATACTCCCATTTATCATCCTTCTTCCAGTTCAAAAAATCTATAAGGAAGTCTCATTTATTATTATGTCGAATCTAATTTTTCTTGAGTTTCCAGGCACTCTCTAACTTGGTCCCACCCTGTCTGTTGAACTTTGTTTTCCTCCACTCTCAACACGAACTCTTCTTCAGTCAGGCTATCTTCACATATGCCTTGCTAATTCTCATGCCTTTTCTCCAGAAGTACTAGAATAGAGAAGTTAAGAGTGTGGCTTGGGAGCCAAAGAGACCAGGGGTGGAATTCAGCTCCTGCTTTGGTCATTTCCCAGGTCTGTGACCCAGGGCAAAAAAAAAAAATAATAATAAAGAAAAAAGAAAGTTTTCTAAGCCTGTTTCCTAATAGGAAGTATTTAACTTAGTATATATTGTGAGAAGTAAAACATAATGTAGTTTATGTGCTCGTTGTCTGATAAAATCATGTGCTTAAAAATGTTGTTGTTGGTATTTTTAATATAACTATTGTTTTTCCCCTTCTGGCAGGCATTTCTTCCATCCCCTCACCTAGCCTACCTGGTGCCGCTTTTTTTTTTTTTTTTTTGAGATGGAGTCTCACTCCTTCACCCAGGTTGCAGTGCAGTGGCACAATCTTGGCTCACTGCAACCTCTGCCTCCCAGGTTCAAGGGATTCTCCCGCCTCAGCCTCCGGAGTAGCTGGGATTATAGGTATGCACCACCATACCTGGCTAATTTTTGTATTTTTAGTAGAGATGGGGTTTCACCATGTTGGCCAGGCTGGTCTCAAACTCCTGATCTTATGATCTGCCCACCTCAGCCTCCCAAAGTGCTGGGATTACAGGCGTGAACCACCACACCCGGCCCCTGGTCCCATTTTTAAGGCTTTGCTTAAAGCTCTCTGACCCTGTGAAGTCTTAACCAACTTACCTGTGCTTTCTTTGAATTTCTAAAGCACAAATAAACTACATAAAAAATTGGGGGTGTGAATTACATGTTAAGAGGGGAACATGAAGCGGGATATGGGAATCCAGGAGGCTTGGAATCGAACTCACTCTTTCAATAATTAGCTTGAGGCCACAGACATAATCATTCTGAATCTCAATGTTCTCATCTTTAAAATGGAAAAATTACCAACTTTTCCTACTTTATAAGGTTGTTGGAGGATCAAATGAATTTATCTCAGAAATTGTCCAAGATTATTATAAGCCTGGATTTTCACTGCATATTTAAAGATTGATTGTGAGGATATTTTGGTAAAGAACAGGCATTGATTTGTGGGGTGTTTATAGGTTTTTAGAAAAAATAATTGTATATAAAACCCTACTTATTAAAGGTGTTGTTGAACAAATACATTACTTTAGGACAAAATGAAAATGACTAATTATGAAGAAATACAGTCTTCTAAATTCATTTAGATGTGTAGTGCAATAATCATGTTTTATCTAGTTCCTTGAGAACTATACTTCCAGAAAGGATAGGGGCTTAAAACAAACAAGTCAACTCGCTTTTGTTATTATCAGTGCTCAGTGATAATTCCAGAGTAATTTATTATGTCTTCTTGAGTTATTTTCAGAGTTCTCAAACAGTATGAAGAAGATACTATGAATAAACACTGATTAGTAATGTTTATGTATTTTTCTATTTTAAAGTCTGACTTTTCCCTATCTTTAAGCTGTCTAACTTTATTTTTAGTTTGGTTCTACAGACTGTTTTCCAAGGGAAAATTGTTACTAAAATGGTCTCGTATGTAAGGTAACCTCTCTGTTAACCCCACCCAGGCTAATTGGCATCATTAAAGGTGGAAAGAAGGAATTCTAGCCACAGGGAGTTGCCCATTTTCTATGATTCATAAGAGCCACTAGGGTGAAATTTAGAGGGAATCCACTCCTATTTAAATGACAGGTTCTCACTCTTAGACAATTATTTTTCAGTACACAAGTTTTTTTTTTTTTTTTTTTTTTTTAAATCTGGCCACACCTCTTAAGAAAACAACAGCAAAAAAATACGTCAAGCCATCACGGTTGCATCTTCAGTCTTATTCATTCACAGTGTCATTAACCGCAGACACAATGAAGAAATAAGAGTAATTCAAGGCGGTACTTAGCTAAGTTCTTTTTGTTGAGCCTCAAATCTGGGAATTTTGAAGATGTAAATGTGTGTAGTGGAAATCAAGATGACTTTTTCCCAAAGAAACAACTTTAAATTTCCAGGAGTTCACCCCTGCAATCACCTGTGTTTTGAAACTTTTGGAATAGATAGTATTCCAAAGTTAATGTAATCCATGTAGGAATCCTTGGGGGCTGTCACCCTCTCCAAACTGACCATTAACAGTGCATGCACTGCTTTAGCATCTTTGGTAACTAGAAGAACTAATAATAATAATAGTCCAAATGTACCACTAGAATCTCTGATCAGAATCCTTGGGTAAATAAGTGAAAGCAATGAATGAACATACCAGCAAAAAATAATTTGACTTAAAAGGTGTGGTTTATACAGAATTTTAAGCACATTGGCTGTTACCTTGATATTGAAACTTATCCTCATGCTTCATTTATCTGAATTGTGCAGCTCAGAAAGTCTTCAACTTACTTCTTAAACTTACTAATTTTTTCAGTGAAGACTTGGGTTTAAATGAAATTTGAAATGAAAATGACCTTATAGTAATGTGTTTATATTCTTCCTTTAAGGTTCACATTTGAAGTTTACTAATGTAAGAATTTCTGAAAAATGAGACTTTCCAAGTTTCTTTTTTTTTTCTGGATAATTCTTCCTCAGTGGGTTTCCAGGCTTATGTTCCAATAACAGAGTGATGGTTATGTCATTTTCTGGTTTGTTTGTTTCTTTTTTAATTAGTCCCTGCCCCTCATAGTTTTTCTATCAGTTTATTTCAAAATCAGATTTTAAAATGTATTTGACTATTAATTTTTTCTGAAAATAATTACACTTAATAGTGAAAATTCATTAATTTCAAATTGAATTTAATTATTTAGTAGAAAAAATGGCTTAAATTTTTTTATTTAATTGGTAATATTCCCTTGTGAATTGTGGAAAGTCAAGCTATAGAAGAAAAAGCAAATAACCTCTTTGTAAGACTCTCTATCAAACTATTACTTTGACTTAAAATTCTGTTTTTTTTGTTCTGCCTCAACTCAAAATTCATGAGTAAATCTTTTTCATATTCTTTTTTTACAATAAAAAAAGAATGAATACAAGTCTTTTGAAGAATGACAGGTTTAAGAATGTAGAAGAATTCAGCAGTGAAGGTGGGTTGTGGTGTTAGACGTGGGTAATAAAAACAGTATTTTCAACACGACAACTGGGGTGAAGAGTGGCAGTTTTGGGGAGCCAAAGAGGAAAGAATGAAATTGTAGAAATAACATGAATCGAGGCTCACATATATATGTGAATTTGGAAATTTTAGTCACCTCCCAAAGAATATTCCAAAAATTTGTTCTTGCAAGTGGCCCATTGCAGAAAAAAATATGAGCATCGTTGATTGAAATCACTGCTATTAAACAAATTGTCTAATTTTCATGCAGCCCCAAATAAAGTTATATGAATAAAAGTGATATTACAACATTTTGTGTTGGGCTGGCTCATTCTCATTTTTCATGATAGGTATGATTTCTCTCCCTAGTGCAGATGCCATGCCCACTAATTTTTTCTCTCAAATGTCTATGATTCAGAACTGACAGCTAAGGAGAAAATGGGAGGACAACCCCAATATGAAGGGTGCAAAAGATTAAAACGCAAATGAAAGATATCAATTTTTTTCAGTCTAGGCTGCAAATCTAGATTGTATTTCACAGATGGGAGAGGAGTTGCAGGAAGGTTTTCCCCTGTTGCTGTGACAGGTCACCATTTCTAATCTGAGGGTCACAGCCAAGTTCCCTGTTTAGTAATTGCTTGATTTGACATCTATCTTGACCTTTATTTATTTTGGCCTTTCTGGCTAGAGGTCACAAAAGCAAAAGAAGATAGAAGTCTTATAAATGCCTTGATGATGAAAAATGAGGATGGTATCACTTTGGCCCTATGTATGAATATATGTATAATGTGTTGAGGTGTTTTAATGCTTGGGTGCAACCTACAGTGGAAACACCTATAAATTTTTATCTGATACTAGAGATGCATTTTATAATGAGTTTGTAGTGAAGATCATAGATAATAAAAGTGGCAAAATCTTGTTCTATCTAAAACTTGACTATAAGAAGTACAGGCAGATTGTCCTGGATTAATTATTTTTGATCTGATCAGAATTCATGAGCACATAATTGTGGAGTCGCACACAGAAAATGTTACTTTCCAAATACTCTAAAACAGGGCCCACTGAGCATTAGATAAGATATGTGCTTTCATTGTATGCTTATCATTTATCATAGGAAATGTGATGCTATGAATAAATTTATCTTTTATATGTTATTAGGTACAGATCAGACATAAGTCTCAGACTTTTCCAAGAACAAGCATTTTTTTTCCCTAAAATAATGTTAGTGAATAAAATTCACTTTGCTTTTTTAGATAATAAGCCTAGGAATGTGAATTTAAGGTTGAGATGCTGCATTTTGTTTGCCAATTGTTTTGTCCTAACCAGGGGATTTTAGCTAATAATCTTCAAGGCACTGCGTTAGAAGAAACTAAGATAAGACAGGAACTTAAGATAGAATATGATGATTGACTTTCTATAAAACTGTATATTATCACTTGCTTTAGTTTGTAGGGTCTAATAACAGGAACACTTTATTTTATGCTATTGTAAGTGACCCGTAAGGTTAAAATTTCAGGGATTTTAAGTGTTTATCCTTCTCTATATTTTCTTCATAGTATTCATCACCATTTGTGATTATACATTTATTTCATGATTTATTTGAGGAATATATCTATTTCTCACTCAAATAAAAATTCCAAGAACAGGAATTAAGTTTGTTTGTATACAATTGCATGCTCTTAATTGGTTCTAGTCCCTAGCTTAGTTCCTGGCACATAGTAGGCCTTCAATACATGTTCTTGAATATCTGTGAAAACAGAATAGTTGCAATAAATGAATTATCCTTTGAGACTCCACCTTACTGAGGTAGAAGTGAGGTTAGTGGAGGGATTAGAAGGTGGAAAAGTGAAGGGTTTTTACTTCTCTCAGTATAAAGAGATGGGGCTTATTGGCCTATAATCTCTCCAATTTTGAGCAGGTTGTGTTGTGCCTTCTTACCCAGGGTTTCTATTCATCGTGGTTCAGATGTGGGGTTATAGACACAGGAAGGAAAATGGTAAGGTCTTGTGCTGGCTCTCAAAACAGTAAGGCTCTGATTTGTAACTTCTGCCAGTTTTTGTGGTGCAGATCCTCTCACCAAGGCTGATTTCAAGACACAAAGCTATGTCACTGAATACAGCATTAGGAAGCAATGTGTATAATTGGCTTTTTTTTCGCCCCAGAAGTGCTAGCATATCATTGTGAGAATGTGTCTTTGAAAAATCTATCTTTTCAGTCACTTTTTATACCACTCTCCAGATGGATGGACATTTACAGTCTAGTAATACTGGACCTAGATTCACACTTGTGGCAGACACAGAGATGCACCATACTGGACCCCTTCAAGGAAGGACTTGCTGCCTAGCTGCCTCTCAATCAATTCTCTACTAATTGCTTCAGCATGCAGCCCTGTCCAAGGCCACACTTTCTTGGCATATTGCATGCAGTGGCAGAGCCAGGAAGGGATCTAAGGTCTGGCTGCAGTCCCTCCATGGTGCTGCAGACCACTAGTGTCACACTCAACTTCTCTCTCTGCCCAGTCCTGGGCTTCTTCCCATTCACTTCCACAGGTATTATTTCTCATGAGCATCTTGTACTTAGTGTCTACTTCAAAGGGACCAAATTGTGACCACACTTGTGTATTTTACTTCATTTTGTTTCATGGTCTGGGAGAACCTTCCCATCTTCCCCACGGACCAGGCTCATCCATCTTTCCTGAAATTAAGTCAGGCCTATCACTTCCAGGAAATCTATGAACAACTCTTAGGTAAAGCCAAGTGCTTTTTTTTTTTTTTTTTTTTAATGGAATCTTTCTCTGTAGCCAGGCTGAAGTGCAGTGACATGATTTCGGTTCACTGCAACCTCCACTTCCCTGGTTCAAGCCATTCCCCTGCCCCAGCCTCCTGAGTAGCTGGGACTACAGGCATGCACCACCACACCTGACTAATTTTTTGTGTTTACTTTAGTAGAGACAGGGTTTCGTCAAGTTGGCCACGATGGTCTTTATCTCCTGACCTCGTGATCCACCCGCCTGGGCCTCCCAAAGTGGTGGGATTACAGGCATGAGCCACCACATCCGACCCAGCCAAGTGGTTTTGTAGCGCCCTATGCAGATTGTTATCTCTTTCTCACTCTTCCTTTTTTTTTTTGAGCACATTATGTCATATCTGTTTATCTGTCACCATTGTAATTTCCTTAAAAGTTTTCTTTCATCTCTGTTGCCTGATGCTTAGCACATAGTATGCGCTTAATAAATACATACGTGTTGAACTGAACCAAATCAAATGATTTGCTTACACTCATCCAGTTCCAACTGTGAGCCGATTATGTAATAATTGGGAGACTTCTAAATCCCTGTTCTGCTAAGATGGAATCCTGTGGGAAAGAATGGCTACCTTAGTTCTTGAAGGGTTGGAAAGATGGTCAGTTGGGCTGCAGTGCTGGTCATATTCTCTTAGTGTGAAGGCAATGACATTGACTCCCTTCATGACAGAAGACAACTAAAAACTTGAGAGAGAGGGAATATGTCTCTTAAAAAACACAGCCAACTTCTAAATGATATTTAGAAAGCTGATAGTCCTTGTTCTTTGTTCATGTAATAAGATCTGTTTATGACAAACCCACAGTCAATAGCATACTGAATGGGCAAAAACTGGAAGCATTTCCTTTGAAAACCAGCAGAAGACAAGGATGCCATCTCTCACCACTCCTATTCAACATAGTATTGGAAGTTCTGGCCAGGGCAATCAGGCAAGATAAAGAAATAAAGGCATTCGAGTAGGAAGAGAGGAAGTCAAATAGTCTCAGTATGCAGCTGACATGATTGTATATTTAGAAAACACCATCGTCTCAGCCCCAAATCTCCTTAAGCTGATAAGCAACTTCAGCAAAGTCTCAGGATACAAAATCAATGTGCAGAAATCACAAGCATTCCTATACACCAATGATAGACAAACAGAGAGCCAAATCATGAATGAACTCCCAGTCGCAATTGCTACAAAGAGAATAAAATACGTAGGAATCCAACTTACAACGGATGTGAAGGACCTCTTCAAGGAGAACTACAAACCACTGCTCAAGGAAATAAGAGAGGACATAAACAAATGGAAAAGCATTCCATGCTCATGGATAGGAAGAATCAATATCATGAAAATGGCTACACTGCCCAGAGTAATTTATAGATTCAATGCCATCCCCATCAAGCTACCATTGACTTTCTTCACAGAATTAGAAAAACCTACTTTAAATTTCATTTGGATCCAAAAAAGAGCCCCACAGCCAAGACAATCCTAAGCAAAAAGAACAAAACTGGAACCTGGAAGTATCACACTACCTAACTTCAAACTAGAATTACAAGGCTACAGTAACCAAAACAGCATGGTACTGGTACCAAAACAGATATATAGACCAATGGAACAGAACAGAGGCCTTAGAAATAACACCATACATCTACAACCATCTGATTTTTGATAAACCTGACACAAACAAGTAATGGGGAAAGGATTCCCTATTTAATAAATGATGTTGGGAAAACTGGCTAGACATATGCGGAAAACTGAAACTGGACCCCTTCCTTACACCTTATACAAAAATTAACTCAAAGTGGATAAAGACTTAAACAGAAGACCTAAAACCATAAAAACCCTAGAAGAAAACCTAGGCAATACCATTCAGGACACAGGCATGGGCAAAGACCTTATGACTAACACACCAAAAGCAATGGCAACAAAAGCCAAAATTGACAATTGGGATCTAATTAAACTAAAGAGCTCTGGCACAGCAAAAGAAACTATCATCAGAGTGAGCAGGCAACCTACAGAATGGCAGAAAATTTTTGCAATCTATCCATCTGACAAAGGGCTAATATCCAGACTCTACAAGTAACTTAAGCAAATTTACAAGAAATAAACAGCCCCATCAAAAAGTAAGAAAAGGATATGAACAGACACTTCTTAAAAGAAGACATTTATGCAGCCAACAAACATGTGAAAAAAATCTCATCATCACTGGTCTTTAGAGAAATGCAAATCAAACCCACAATGAGATACCATCTCACGCCAGTTAGAATGGTGATCATTAACATGTCAGGAAACAACAGATGCTGGAGAGGATGTGGAGAAATAGAAACACTTTTACACTGTTGGTGCGAGTGTAAATTAGTTCAACCATTGTGAAATAGCATTTGACCCAGCAATCCCATTACTGGGTATATACCCAAAGGATTATAAATCATTCTACTATAAAGAAAGATGCACACATATGTTTATTGTGGCACTGTTCACAATAGCAAAGACTCGGAACCAACCCAAATGCCCATCAATGATAGACTGGATAAAGAAAATGTGACATCTGTACACCATGGAATACTATGTAGCCGTAAAAAAGGATGTTCTTTGTTCTTTGCAGGGACATGGATGAAACTGGAAACCATCATTCTCAGCAAACTAACAGAAGAACAGAAAACCAAACACCACATGTTCTCACTCATAAGTGGGAGCTGAACAATGAGAACACATGGACACAGGGAGGGGAACATCACACACCAGGGCCTGTTGGGGGATGGGGGTCTAGGGGAGGGATAGCATTAGGAGAAATACCTAATGTAGATGACAAGTTGATGGGTGCAGCAAACCACCATGGCACGTTTATACCTATGGAACAAGCCTTCATGTTCTGCACATGTATCCCAGAACTTAAAGTATAATAAAGAAAATTTAAAAAAGAAAAAAGAAAAAAGAAAAAAAAATGGGCAGGATTGGAAAAATCTTAAAGCCCAACTGGATAATGGCAACATTTTCCTTGAGTGCTTTGAGCTCAGTGCTGTGGCAAGTAAGAGTTTAGACAGATAGTTTAAGGAGAGGATACTGAAACTACTTCCTGAAGGAAGAACTGTTACCCAAGTAAAAATTAGGAAAAAGTAGGGAGAAATTTCCAAAGAAGCAGGAGGGAAATCTGTACCAAAGCGTAAAGGCAAGAAATCACCCGGAATGTTTCTACAACTACTGAACATTAAGAGGGGTGGGATGTAGTCTGTGATAGAAAGAGTAGAGAGAGATTAGGATGGAGAGTTAAGCAACGGACAATTAACAAAGGACCCTAAAAGAGGTAAGAAGGCTTTGAGCTTTATTCTTAAGGCACTAAGGAACTATTTAAGGCTTTTACATTGGGATTGCTATATGACAAGGTGTGTCCTTTCGAAAGCTCATTCTGACTGTGCTGTGGAGAGTAGATTAGAGACAGGTAAGACTGGAGGCACGAATATCAGTTGAGAACTTTTACAACCATCCAGGAAAGAAATTATGAGAGTAGAACTAAGGTAGAGAAAATGTAGCTGGAGTAAACCTGGATTTGAAAGATACAAAGTAGAAGAGAGGACATGATGACTTATTTGTTATTGAAAATGAGGAAAAAGGAGTTAAGAAGTATCCCTGTTTTCTGGCTTTTGCAGATAAGTGGAAGTAGGGTACCATCCATAGTAGTAGGAAATGTCACAATAGAGACAGATTTGGGGAGTTAGCAGAAAATATATGAATTCAACTTTATATGCCTAGGACTTGGAGTTAGACCTGTGTTTGAATCCCTGTTGAACAAAACTGGGATTCGAATCCTGTGTCTGTTCTTCACAGTCCACGTGTTTTGAACATACAGTTTAACCTCTCTAAGCCTTGAAATTGTAATCTGTAGTATGGGGATGTTATAACCATAATATTTGTCTTACAGGGACTCTGGATCATCAAATGAAAAAACTCAGGTAAAACATGTACTTGGCACTCAATAACTAGTAATTATTCCAGTCCCCAAACAGGAGAGGACTGGAAACTCTTGACTAGCTATTGTATTTACATGAGTTTGAAAGAAATAGAGTTCTTGCCTCCAAAAGAAATAGTGAGGGCAATCTCAGATATGCTTATCATGTTCACGTTCTAAATGCTATAGCATCCTTGCAAGCCAGGTGTGTGTTCTCAATTCCTGTTCAAAGTTGATAGGATATACTGGTATAACACTTAGAAGTGCTCAAAATAAACTATACTGCCATTCAATTTTGAAGTCAAAAGTTTGATCATGGAAATGCTAGCAGATTCAAACAATGATGCAAAATGTACTTCTTCGTAAGTCAGTAAAGGAGAGCTGAGCCATGAAATCTACTTCCAAAGCTTAATTTTATGTTTTCCTGAAATGTTGTGCAACTGAGCCTTATTCTCTGAAATAAAACTTGGCACAGAAAAGTGAAAACTTAGGTGTTGTTTAACCACTCCGTGGGGTATTTTTCCTTCTTTACTGTGTCATCTTTTAATTTTACTGTCATATAAAATTAGATAATTTTAATAATAATACTACCTTTCAATGAACAAGGCTTTCTTCTATTTTATCACATCATATAATTAAGAACCATTAACTACTGTTAGAGGATTTGGTTAAATTATCTTTAAATTCATGCAAACAAAATGAATGGCCTTCCATAATCTTAAAAAACAGTCATGACTTTGTCAGCTAGTGAGAAGCTACTGTCAACAATTCTCCTTGGTATTACTGCATTGTGTGATCTTCATCACCGACGTTTTTGAAGACCTTATCTAAGTTTTAATGTAAACTAACTAAAAGGTTTTGGCTTTATGAAGCAGCATTAGCTAATTATAACAAGCTATTTATTCTTAAAGTCACTTTCTAGGGAGATGCTATATTTTTAGTAGTGATACTTTATACATTTTAAGTATGAAGGCAATGCTAAATAAGCAGAAATGAAAATATAGACACAAGTTTTAATGATAGTATTTGGAACTATACTTATTTTTGCTTTTCTTTCTTTACAAAAGTTATAAAGTACGCTTTGTTGTTAAAGTAGGCTTTATTGTTTCATGAGTTATGACAAACCTTTTTTCTGTAATTATTAAAAAAAAACTTAAAAAAAATTTCTTCTAGTTGTATAGTGTAACTTCCCTAACATCAGTATCTCTTCAACTTTCTTAAAAGAGAAAATTTCTTTCTCATCATACCACAGTGTTGGGATAATACATTTAATTTTAGGTTGTTGAAGATAGCAATTATTGAGATAATGTATTTTGTTCAGCATGACTCAATGGAAAGAAGAATTGGTCAAATATGGAAATGGGCCTGGGGAAATATCTATGATGTCAGACCACTGAGCAAAATTTTGAGGACACCCAATGATTGTTGTCTCCTCTACTGGTGTTTAAAAATACAAAACAGTTGGGATTACTTCATAGGTCATGGACAAATGTAATCTTGGTGGGAAGCCTAAGTACAACCGAGATACAAGCTCTCGGTTGGAGGAAGGAGTCAGTTACCAAATAAGGGGGAAATACAGTCATTTGTCGCTTAAAAGAGTGAATCTCATGATCTGCAATGTGAATCCTATCCCGTCCAATGAATTAGAGATTTGTGGCACTTTTCTTCAGTGAAGGAGCAAACGAATCCTATAAGTAGGGATTCAAACATCTTCAATGTAACATTTGTAAAAAGATATTTTGCAAGAATATAGGGAATATTTCAAATTGTCTGTTAGAGGAAAAGAAATTTTTAAACAGAAAAGTTTGAACTCCTGAAAAATGCCATCATCTCTCTAGTAGATGTTGGGTGTACAAGAGTCCCCTTATGAGTAGCAAATCTAAAACTGGGCTCAGAACCTTTAAAAATATCACTTCTCTGAATTCTAAAAATAATCTCCTAATTGATATTTTCCCTCCATGTCAATCTCCTCTAAGGTATACCTCATGCCCCAGCCAAAATTATTTTCTCAAAATTCTTATCTATAACGTAGCTTCTTTCATTAAGACGCTTCCCTGATGCTTCATTGTTCTCATGATAATCTATAACCTTTCTTAAGGCACACGTGGCCCTCCATGAAGTAGTCTCTGTCCACGCCCTTGCAAGACCTAATCACTCTCAGCCTGTGCCCTGGTGGTAGGCATCAATCTGAACTGTTCTAATAGCAGGTTCAAGAATTTACTATGTTGTTTCATGCTTCTATAACTTTGTTGGTGATATTCATTCTGTCTGAAATGCCTTCTCTCTCTCTTCCCCTCTCCCTTCTCTCTCCTCAGGCCCCATTGCCCATCTGGCAAAATCATATTCATTCCTTCTTTGAAATTCAGACTTTTTAAGGAAGTTTCCCCTGAACTCTGCTTATCCTTGTATTATTAGCACCTACCACAATACCTAGTGCATGGAAATGCTCAACAATTGTTGGATAAAAATGACGGTGATGTCACAAAATACACACTATCAGATCACATATAATTCTGTCTGGTTCGTTGATTTGTCTGTTGATTGAGAGGGGTACAGAAGCTGTCTTTTTTCTACTTGTTGCTCTTCTGTCATAACTAAAAGATTCCTATCTGGTTGTGCCCAAAGAAAGAAGAGATCTATATAACCTGTATTTAACCAAGCCTGGTGTTAAATCCTGAGGTAATCCTAGCATTTGGGCACTGAGAAACTTTGACCCTTGAAGGTCTTTTATTGATTGATTGAGATGTTGAAATTTACAGAGAAAAGCAGAAGGACTGAGGATATTACTTTATTAAGTGTCTAAAACATACCCTGTTACTTAGAACCAGTAAATGTTTGTAGATTAATTGCAATTTATGTATTTATAAACATATGTACTTAATGGAAAATGCTTTGAGGATAATCATTAAAATTCTCATAGAACCGGAAGAGAAATAAAATATCCTTAAAATATATATATATATTTTTTAATGTAATACGGTTAATGTCCTTTATTTTATATCCGAGGAGACCTGCTTTAAGCAAGTTATGTTCCTTACATAGCTATTGGTTTTCTTTTCTACATTCCTTTTTTTCCATGTAAATAATTTCATGTCAAAAAACAGTCTGTTTATAATGGTGTGTGTTTGCATAAACTTAAATATGCAACATTTAGCTGCAATATCTAATAATTACATAGTCAGTTGTTTTTAGAAAAACCAAGATAGCTTCCACAATAGGTCATTTAGACTTGTACAGGCTTGATACATTTGCATTATAGCTAGGTCATAGTCTTTGAGAAATTATCTTTTTGGTTGGTGTGTTTATAATGCGGTGATTTTCTAACCATGTTAGAGATACTATGCTATACCTAATCTTGGAGTTTCTCTAGGATCTGTAGGTATGATATAGAATGCTATAGGTATGACTGTTTCAGATGGTCTTTTCTGGAAGTCATACATAAGTTAAAATGATCTCTCTCTCTATTAACTTTACTCTTGTTATACATTTTTGTGTCAAAATGTCAAGTGAGTAGGAAGAAATAAGGATAAAAACAGAAAGAAAATAGTAAAATCTGAAGATGAAAAGTAGTGCAGATTATGTAATTTTTTATTTTTTAAAGGAAAAAGTTGTTAAACAAAAAATTTTATTTAGAGACAATTACATTTTATAAATATAATAACCATGACATTGATGGTATTTTCCAAAAGAACTCAATGCATTTAACAGACACAGCTTCAAATTTTTAATGTAAAAAATAGGCATCTGCTGGGTGAGGTGGCTCACGCCTATAATCTCCGCACTTTGGGAGGCAGAGGCAGGTGGATCACTTGCAGTCAGGAGGTTGAGACCAGCCTGGCCAACATGGTGAATCCCCATCTCTACTAAAAATACAAAAAAAAAATTAGCCAGGCATGGTGGTGGACACCTGTAATCCCAGCTACTCATGAGGCTGAGGCATGAGAATCGCTTGAACCTGGGAGGTGGAAGTTGTGGTGAACTGAGATCATGCCACTGCACTCCAGCCTGGATGACAAAAAAAAAAAAAAAAAGTGCCGTAGTGTTTACTGTAAAATTAAAGAAGCTTAGAATTAGAAAGCATCTCAATTGTAGAAATAAAATCTTCACACTTGTTATTAGAGTCTACAAAATTTGTTTTTCTTTATCATGTCCTTGTTTAGATACTGATCATTGACTATGTGAACAAAGAAGAAATTTCTGATAGATGGTATGATTGTCAAAATATTTGAGACTTCTTTTTATTGGACCCTTGTTTACTTCATCCTTTTCTACTGGGTCTCTTAAATATCAAGCTTAGCCAAATATTTTGACGAAAGAAATGTGTTACAATGAAGTAAGTATGGCACAAGGGATATGTGCCACTTCCATACCGAAGCCTTGAGAGTTATTGCCTCATCCATTACCTACTTGTCCTATTAGCATACCTCCTCCTTAATTGCCCAAGAAGCCCAGAA
Organism: Papio anubis; assembly: GCF_008728515.1. Lineage (NCBI taxonomy): Eukaryota > Metazoa > Chordata > Mammalia > Primates > Cercopithecidae > Papio > Papio anubis. The sequence goes on from NC_044978.1 coordinate 77,205,148, forward strand.
AATCCTTAATGTTAAAGGAGAGGCTAGTCTTGTTTCAAGTACTAGGGCACAGGAGGCACAAGAAAGTTTATTCAACTCATGAATGCCTTTGCCTTCTTCTGCCACATGGTGTCAATGTCAGAGACCTGTCCTGCATTTTCCAGCTGGATGCCCACCCACTCTGTAAGACTGGGCCCTTTGCTTGAGACTGGGCCCTTTGCTTGTATGCTCGGTTACCAGTCACTACAGCACAGCCTTGACAGAGTATCTGAGTGTGAAAGTTACTAGTCACTACAGCACAGCAGCCTTGCAAAAGTGGCTGAGTCTGAAAGGCTTCCAATGTCAATCACACATTGTGCCCAACAACCTGACCCCAAGAATGCCTTCAGTTGGTGTTCAACCCTGAGCTTGTAACAGCCTAAACTTTCCTTTTCCTTTTTCTTTTTTTTTCTTTTTTTTTGAGACGGAGTCTCGCTCTGTCGCCCAGGCTGGAGTGCAGTGGCCGGATCTCAGCTCACTGCAAGCTCCGCCTCCTGGGTTCAAGCCATTCTCCTGCCTCAGCCTCCCGAGTAGCTGGGACTACAGGCGTCCGCGACCTCGCCCGGCTAGTTTTTTTTTTTTTTGTATTTTTAGTAGAGACAGGGTTTCACCGTATTAGCCAGGATGGTCTGGATCTCCTGACCTCGTGATCTGCCCGTCTCGGCCTCCCAAAGTGCTGGGATTACAGGCTTGAGCCACCGCGCCCGGCCAACTTTCCTTTTTCTTAAGGACTCATTGTTCTTTACTCTCATAACCTAGTTTAAGATATCATTGGTTCTGTACTTCCTACGAAAATGATCTGCCATCTCATTCCTTAGTGACAAACTACTTGTAAACGAGTGGGGCATCTTTGGCCCACGTACACTCAAAATGCCCACTCTATTTTTATATCAGCCTCCTAGGACTTCACGTGCCTCCTCATCCTATATTCACATCCTGTGTCGTACCCAAACTAGCCATGGTTTGACTACCCAGAAGGCAACTGGATTTTAAATCTATTTAATGGTAGAGGAGAAAGTATTAGTCTCCTGTGGCCCTTGCAGGGATAATGTTGTACCTGTTGACGTTGACATAACATTATCAGAATGTGCTTGGCTTGCTGACGGGTTATGGGCTGAAATGCCTGGACCCCAGGTATACTGTCCTGTCTATATATGGCTTGGCCTAAAGAGGTAAATCCTTTTCTCAAATACACTCCTTGGTTTTCCGCAATTATTTTCTGACCATTTGCATTGATGATACATTTCTGTAAACTTTTAGACCTTTTTCTCTGACTTTACTCTTTGAGATTTTTAATCCACTAAGGAAATGTAGCCTGGGTTATGATTCTTTGATGAAAGATATGGTGATGAGTAGTGTACAAATCTGGTAAGACTAGGCTGGAAACAGTGTCTCACCACTGTAATCTCTGTATTTTGGGAGGCTGAGGCAGGAGGATCACTTGAGGCCAGGAGGTTGAGACCTGCCTGGGCAACATAGCCAGACCCTGTCTCTACAAAAGACAAAACAAAACAAAGAAAAACTGGTAAGACTGACACATTCGAGCACTTTGCTGCTAAAGATCCTGTTTTGCTACTTGACTTCTAAGTGTGGTTCAGAGCAGGCACTTCTGAAACTGTGTAAGAAATGTGATGTTTCTTTTATGACAGTAAAAGAGACCATGACCATTCTGTGGAACTGGAGCTTGGGCTTTCTATCATTTTTTTCCAAAGGTTATTGTCATTTTTTATTCCATTCTCTGCTTTAAGATCTATCTGACCAACATTTATCCCAAAGTCTAAGCATTGTGTGGTGGGAGTGATGGTTCGAGAGAGGGATAGCAAAGTCAATGCAAGAGAGAATAAAATATAGAGGAAAAGAAGGAAGAAAACTCAGTTACAGAGCTCTCTGCTTACATGCTTTACTAAGCAGGTAGTATATGTTATTGACTGTCTTAACTGACATTTTCAAAAACAATAAAAGCATCACCTTTAATATACACTATGGCCCTATGGAGAAAATGTGAACACTGGGATGTTAAGTAACTTATTCATATGATGTAATAGGTTGAGGGTCCAGAACTTAAATTCAGATCAAGCAATTCTCCTGCCTCAGCCTGCTGAGTAGCTAGGACTACAGGTGCACACCACCCTGCCCAGCTAATTTTTGTATTTTTAGTAGAGATGGGATTTCACTATGTTGGCCAGGATGGTCTTGATCTCTTGACCTCATGATGTGCCCACCTGTAATAGATTCTTTGTGTGTTTATTTTTAGTAATCTGTCTGCCTCCCTTGGTTGCACGCTTAAGAGCTGAGAAAGGATTGTTTTGTTCACTATCTTATATGCAGCATATAAGCAGAATGATTGTCATATAACAAATGCCAGTTAATATTTGTTGAGAGAATGAATGAACAAATGAACCATTGGATTAGTCTGTTGAAGATCAACTTGTAAGCATGCTACACTTGTAGGAGTGGCTCTTTATCATGGGCCATCCTCTCATTCCCTTCTCAGTCTGGAGGAGGAATGTCTACAGTTGAAGTTCTTCTCAAATATTTATTAGTCCTTGAGATTTAAAAACTTGACATATCTGTTTGGAGAAATGCTTCTGAATCCACTTTGGTCTGCATAGATACTAATCTGGAATTATATATTGTTTTTCAGGAGAGTTTTCTTTAATTATCCAATGTTTTCCACAAGATTTACTGCTTTTTGCAGTTGAGACTCATTGACTTTTTCCTACTGGGCTGTTAGATTCTGTGACTTTATAATTTACTGGTGTATTTTAGCTGTGATTTTGGTTTGCTATGCTCCAATTTCTTCTGAATTCTATTTCTTACCTCTGTTGCATCATTCTCTTTTTTTTTCTGGGTCCATGCATATTTGCTGTGTAACTTGGTAGCATTAACAAGTGCACCAATCTTATTTTGAGTCATTACTTTGGGGTGACCAGCTGAGTTTTAGCACCAACTTCTGGCACCTATTTTGAGTACATCGTTGATTAATTTTCTGCCTTTCAGTCACTTGTTACTGGCCAGGGATTCAGGACCATTTACCCTATTCTGGAGCCTAATCAGATTTTTCCAGGAAGATAACTGTAGTATTGAGATCCTACCCCTTAGAAAGGAAGAGTTGGTAAAGCCTTATGCATTTCAAGGCCTAAGTATTAACCTAAACCAAATACTGACTATTCAACATCAACCACCTAAAATAAAACCTCATGACATAAATTTGATGATCATATACAAAAAAGCAAAACACAAATAACAGAGCTTAAATGGTAACATTTACTTTAATTTTAATCAAGCTCTATATTTTATGAAAAATGGTAGATTCAGCACACTTTACCAGAGTATTGAAAAAGGAAAAGTGTTTACAGGGAATTTCCAGTGCACTTTAACTTCGTTGTGCTATTTGACCAGGTTAAAAAGTTAGTTATCTGTGGTTTGCCATCCCTTGAAATATTGTATAGCAGACCTTTTGGCCTACAAGTCCCAGAGTCATCCTGGATTAGTTCCTAATTTTAGCAATATCCTGAGGTGACATTTTGACCTGGAGAGCCCTGGGGCCTCCAAAAGCTGATTTGAATCCACTCGCCATCTGTAACTGGCTTACATTTAAACAATTTGTCCCACAAAAAGTAAACTTTGTGTTCATAGTATCATCCAGTAGGAAGGGACCCCCTAAAATTATAAAGTTTATTTTGATGGTTATTATCCAAGCATTTTAGACAGCTCTTTCCCATTCACTAGTACTTCTGAAAATGCAATGTTATCCAATTTCATTAACCTTCCCTTAAAAATTAGATCCATCATTTTTCTCTGTAATTGTTTATAAACACCAATATTTTCTAATACTAATATATTCAAGTAATATATTAGGCATATACCTAGATATTATCCTCTTAGAATTATATAAATCTTCCTGATCACTTTTGATTATTCTGATGTTCAGCACAAATATATTTTCAGTGAGAATATAATCAGCAGAGATTTTGTTATCGCTAAACCAATTCTGTCCCAATCTAGTGACCCTTAGTTTAAGTAAGAAGAAATGAAGTTGGAGTAAATGACTATTGATTGATATTGGTCTCTAGTTTGTAGAATCCAAAGTAAAGGTAGAGGTTGAAAGAAAAAAATCATTACGTACTAATACCTGTATCCCAAATGGATTTATAAATTAGTATCTAAATATTTATGGGAAAACAGTAGATAGTAAATGGTTGGGTTGTATGAGTATTATACATCAAGTTTTATTCCCTCTCTTTCTATTTCAATTCAGCTTTAAAATCTCTTCACTTAAAAGAGTGATTGCCTAGAGACCTTTGAAGCCAGGGAGGATGATGAGGGGGCAAGAGGTTTATTCCCAGGGTCACACTTCATTTGCATAAGCTAGTAACCATAGGGCACTATGGAATGTCTGTAAATAGATTTCATTACAGAAGTTCAGCTTAAAGGGACTAAAAATAATCCTCAAGCAAACATTTTATATTGCTTCAGGTTCTGTTGTAATAAAAATATTTTAGTAACACAACATTCTATGGAGGCAGGAAATGAAACAGGAGGGTCTTCATATCTTTCTTTTGGTGCACTGTTATGAAATGTTTTAAATAAGACAAACACAATATTCTTACTTTAACAAAACAGTCCTACAAAAACAAGATTATGTCATTCTATATGGCTGTCACTAGGTAGTAAAACAAATACAGATCTTTTTCTCTTCCCTCCTCTCCTCCCTCTTCCTCTCTTTCTCTTCATCTTTTGCTGTCCTCTCTTTCTGTCTTGGCTTTTGTTTCTCTTGAACGCTTACTTTTTCATCCTGCCACTCTTTCAGGTTCACTGCTGCAGGATACATCCAACAATAACATGCCTGGAAATAATGAATATTGCATTCTGTTCTCTAAAGATGTTTTGTCTGCAAAATTTGATTCAAAACCCAAATGTCAGGTTTAAACATTGGCATCTCTAAAAAAAGGAATGTATATGAAATGCACTGTTTTAATTCTGACACAGAAAAAGGGAATGTTCCATTAATCATAATAAAGTTTGAATTGGAGGAAAAACAGTGGAAGACATCAATAAGCCGAATTTCTCAGATTATTATATGTATCTATAGACACACACACACACACCCATATATATATATGACCACATATCCTGGTACTTAAAAAGGTGAGTAACTTATATCAATTCTTCAAATAGAAATATAGTGCTGTGAAGGTTATTTTAATTACATTTATACCAATGACATAGACTTTCATGGATTTTGTATTTTGGCTTTAAGAAATTTTGATGGTACATTTCATTTGTGGGTCATGTTCTGTACCCTACCAAGCCTAATATTTTATGTATTTATGCATTTCTTCATTCATCCGTTCAACATTTACTAAGCACCTACTAGATGTTGGACACTGTGCAAGGTGCTGAGCAGGGGATAACGCTTGGGTGCAAGTCTCAGCATTGGATACCAGGAATGTGAGTGGCTAAGTAGTGTACTAGACTGATCATTCACTTTGGATTTGGGTCAACCAGGGCTCAAATACTACTTAAGAAACTAGTTAGCTGAGCTATTTAGGGTAAGACACTTCACATCTCTGAGCCTCAGTGTCCCCATCTAGAAAAGAGGTCAGCATATCTCTCTTGTAGAATGCTTGTGAGGTTTAGGGAAAATATAGGTAAAATGATAGCTACATTTAGTATACTGATGCTGGAAATATCATAACTAATTTTATTATTAGAAATGGTACTGATTTATTCCTGCTCTAACTCAATTAATAATTTAATACTTTAAAAAGTAATTTTAATAATTTTAAAATATTCATTTGTCATTAATATAGGAACACTTTTAGTGGTTTCTAATTGAATGGTATAGTTTTGTAAGGCGGTTTTATTTGAGTTATTGAACAATCAAAATAAGGCAGTTTTATTTGAATTGAGTTTATTCAACAAAATAAATTTAATAGATTTAGCCATATTATCAGAATATTAGGATTAGCATCTTTGAAAACCTTATGCTCTGGATGTCTGAAATTGATATTCAAGAAGAACTTCTGTAAAATCATTAACATATTGGTTAGCCTAGAAACTATTAGATCAGTCTCCATACATAAAATGCCATCATATTTCTTTGATTGCACGTGGCCCAAACTTATATTTCTACTTAAAATATCCCCCATCCTCCACGTATGTTTGTTTATAAGAAAGCACAAGTAATAACATAGTCCTATAACAAAAAATGGAGAGAGAAAATGCAGAGCACCTAGATGCATCATTTTTCCATGGAAATACACGTCTTTTTTATAGTAATTTAATCAGATAATTTCAGTTTATGTTACTTTGTGTTTCATCATGTTTACTTTTCTAATAACTACAATTGTTCTCAGACTGACATTACATTTTTCCCTAGAATAGATGTGCTTAGATTGAAAAAATCCAATTGAATAAGAGCATGTAACGAGAAAATGTAATCCATCGTTATTAAAAAAGGCAGCTTACCTTTATCTGGGTGTTAAATAGTACAAATCCATGAGAGCCAGTGAATGTTTTGAAGTCAAAACGAAGGGCATTACCAAGGCTGAAGTGGATTTGTCACAGAATTATCCGTATTACTTCAGAAATAGGTTATTATATCTAGGCGGGGTAAGGGGAAATAGGAAGGAATAAAATGAGAGAAAGACCATTTTATTTTTATATGTCCTTACCAGGGTGAAACACTTCTGATTTAGGTTTTTATGCCAAATGTATCTAAGATAAATAAAATCCAAAGTGGTTAACTGAATAAAGAGCTTTACATCTAATTTATTAAATAGGATATGATTTCCAGAAGGAAGCTTTAGATGAAGATGTCTTTGACTAATGAAACCTCTTATAATAGCATTATAAAGAACATCAGCATAGAGGCCAGATATTATGAGAAACTGTATCTGTTTTGACTGGGAACCCATACACCTAACCCGCAGGAGTCATGATTGGTTTAATGCTGTTACGCATGTTTTTAAAGTATTTGTGAACCATGCCTTTCTTGTTAGAAGATGTGACCATTTACGTAGTTTTAAAAAATTTTACAGTGGCAGCAACAAAGTCAACATTACTTTAAGCATAGATTTTTAAATAAAGCATTAAAATGTACTGATTCATATATAGTTGTAGTGCCCTTGAATTTATTTACAATGAAAATAACAAAAAGCAATGAGAAACAGCATTTCACTGAATAACAGCACCTTAGTATTATAATAAGTAGAGCATGGTTTGGGATAAAATTACCTGAATAATTGAAAGAATTCCATCGTAACCTGATTTCACCTATATGTTAGACCCAAGGATTTTATAAACCCACTTAGAGCATTGTACCAATGTTTAAATTACATGCTTTACAGAATCCAATTCAAATGTATTTTTGTATGTTATCAGAACTGCCATGGAAAGTGGTAACTATACATGCAGTGTGATTTTAGGTAAATTTTCTTTTAAAAAGAAGAATTGTATATGTCTTCATAGGAAGTGATCCAGGGAAAGCTTGATTTCTTTTAGTAATTCTTTTCTTAATACTTTTATACTCTTTATCCTACTCTCATTTCTTTACATTCATAAGAAAGAAGCTTTGTTTACCTTTCTGCTCACTCTTCTACATGTCTCTCTCCTGGTACTTTGAAGAAAAACAAGACACACTCATGACCCAAGGTTATTTTGATTATAAGGCTATATTTTCCATCTTTCGGAGTCTGGAATATACTGTGTATAATGATACTGTTGCCACAGAAGTTGGTTAAAGCTGAGTGGTCAACTCTGAGAAATACAGACCCTGTATAAAGTATCTATCATTATTCCCCATGGATTGAAGTTGGGGTCAGCTTCTAAATGGTAGTTATGAAGTGCTTAGGAATTTGGGAATTGACAAGTCACAGGGTCTCTGAACTTTTGAAGGAGATGGCTTAACTAAATAAATAAAAATAATAATAGTAGGTTTTATTTACTGAGCCTTAAATAGAACCCAGTGCTATACTTCACATGCAGTACCCTAACAATAATTCCGAGAGGCCGGTATTATATTCATCACTGCACAGTTGAAATTGGACTTCAGATAATTTAAGTAATTTGCCCAATGCCACATACATAGTGACAGAGCTAAGACTCAAATACGAGTCTATCTGACTCCATGGGACAAGCCCAGAAGAAAGAATGTCCAGATAGAATGAGAAAGGACAAAGAAGGGAGCAGGAGAAGAGATTCTGTGAGGTGTGAGTATCAAATCCAAATAAACAATTTGGCTGTGTAGTTGGGGTATTGTGAGCTCAAAGGCTAATGTCAGGAAATAAGACTTCTCAAATGTGTTGATGCTCTAGGATTTGCTGATACAGTTACATGAGCAGAGTACAGAAGGGATGTACTGCCACAGGGAGTGACATGCTCACAGGACTTCAGGGCACTGCCTATATGTAAATCAGTTGACTGGATCTCAGGTTCCTTAGTTTTTAAGGGATATATATAAACTATATTTTACTTGTGATATATATATATATGTAAGCAATTTAAAATATTCATTTGTCAGTAATATGGAAACACATTTTTAGTGGTTTTATATATGTATGTTTTATATATATCACACAAGTAAAATATAGGTTCATTATGCATATTTTTAAAAGATTTAATAGAATAAAAATGGATTGCTCTTATTTGCTCCCTCACAGTAATACTCTCTCTAAAAGGTAATCATTTTAAAAATTATTATTATATTATTTCATTTTATTTTATTTTTTAGAGACAGAGTCTTGCTGTGTCACCCAGGCTGGAGTGCAATGCTGTGATCATAGATCACTGAAGCCTCGAACTCCTGGGCTCAGTGACCCTCCTGCCTTGGCCTCCCAAACTGCTAGTATTACAGGCCTGAGCCTTCACACCTAGCAAAGGTAATCATTTCAAATATTTTTATGCATACATATGTATATATTCAAAAATAGATTTCTACTCATATTATGTATATATACTTCTTTTTTAATATTGTGGTTTCATATAAAGTGTTTAAAGTTTGATTTTTTATTTGTTAGCATGTCTTTGAAATATGTTCTAGTACTAGTGATGCAAGGAAATATAATACAAGCAAATATCTACCAAGCTCTTTTTAACTGCTAAGCGTATACTGGATGGAATCATTCCCTTATTGGTGGGTGTTTAGATTGTTTCATATTTTCACCACTGCAATGAACAAAAAGAATATTATTACTAAAACCTTTTTTGCACACGTGTAAATATTTCTGTAGAAGATATGCCTTGAAGGAATTCTTGAATTAAAGTATATTCAAATTTAAAATTTGATAAATACTGCTAAATTGAATCTCCAAAATTCTTTACTCTTTTGCTCTACCATATTGAAGTACATGAAAATATTTGCTTTCCCACACTCTCACTGATAATACCTAATATAACTTGTATCAATATGATTGGATAAAAATTATATATCCATACAAGTTTAGTTGTTGAATGTTTGGTGAACATTGAGAAATGATCAGCAAATAATCACACATGTACTTATGCTGACTATATTGTTCTTAACCTGGTTTTTCAATCAATACATTTTAAAAATTAGCCATGGATTATTTTATGAAGTCTTTCAGTACAAATCTACTTCAGATGGTAGCTGATGAATACAGGTTAGCCATAGGTTCAGGTGCTAAAATTTTAGCTATATCAGTAGTAAGGACAAAGTGATTTAATATGTTGAGATTTTCTTTTTAAGATGTATTATAATTTCTCTGTTAAATGAATTGTGGTTAAGTAAGGGTTAACTGTAGAGTGCACATCAGAAGGTCTGTCTCCTTCTTTCGTGACTTTAATTTAGGTTCACAGCCAAATTGAGAGGAAGGTACAGAGATTTCCCATATCAACCCAGTTCCCACACATGTAAAGCCGTCCTCATTATCAGCATTTCCTATCAGAGTGGAAATTCCTATATTTGTTACAACTGGTGAACCTACATTGACACGTCATGATCATCCAAAAGTCCATAGTTTACATTAAGGTTCACTCTTGCTGTTGTACATTCTATGAGTTAGTATAAATGTATAATGACATATATCCACTATTAAATTATCACACAATTTTTACTGCCATAAAAACCCTCCGTGCTGTCCCTATTCATCCTTCCCTCTAACCACTCCTTCCCAATCATTGGCAACCAGTGATTTTGTTTTACTTTCTCTAAAGTTTTGCCTTTTCCAGAATGTCCTACAGTTGGAATCATACAGCATGCAACCTTTTCAAATTGGCTTTATTCACTTAGTAGTATGCATTTAAGTTTCCTTCATGTATTTTCATAGATTTTTAGCACTTAATATTGTATAGATATACCACAGTTTATAATTCATTCACCTAACAGAGGACATCTTGGTAGCTTCCATGTTTTGGTAATTATGAATAAAGCTGCTCTAAACATCTGGGTGCAAATTTTTATGCGAACATATGTTTTCCACTCCTTTAAGTAGATGTCAAAGAGCAGGATTTAGTTTTCTGCTCATGTCATATGATATAAGTAGAAATGTATGAGTTTCTTTCTTTTGTAAGAAGCTGCTAAACTGTCTTCCAAAGTTGCTGTACCATTTTGCATTCCCACTAACAATGAATGAGAGTTCCTGTTGCTCCATATCCACACCAACATTTGATATTGTCAGCTTTCTGGATTTTGGCCATTCTAATAGGTGTACAGTGGTATCACACTGTTGTTTTAACTTGCATTTCCCAAATGACATATGAGGTAGAGCCTATTTTTGTATGCTTATTTGCTATCTGAATATCTTCTTTGGAGAGGCATCAATTAAGGCCTTTGACACATTTAAAAAATCAGGTTGTGTGCTTTCTTACTGTTGAGTTTTAAGAGTTATTTGTGTATTTTGGATAACAGTCCTTTAGCTAATGTGTCTTTTGAAAATATTTTCTCCCAGTCTTTGGTTTGTCTGATCTTCTTGACATTATCTTTCACAGAGCAGAAGTTTTTTTTTTTTTTAATTTTAATGAAGTTCAGCTTATTGATTATTTTTTTCATGGATCATACCCTTGGTATTATATCTAAAATGTCATCATCATACCCAAGGTCATTTGATTTTCACCTACTTCATTTTCTAGGAATTTTATAGTCTTGTATTTTACATATAGCTCTAGTAATAAATTTAAGTTTATTTTTGTGAAGGGAATAATACCTGTGTCTAGATTCAGTGTTTTGCATGTGAGTATCCAGCACCATTTGTTGAAAAGACTGTCTTTGCTTTGTTGTACTGCCTTTGCTTCTTTGCCAAAGATCAGTTGACTGTATTTATGTGGTTCTGTATCTGGGTTCTCTGTTCTGTTTCACTGATCTATTTGTCTATTCTTTTACCAACACCACAGTGTCTTGACTACTGTAACTATTTTATAGTAAGTCCTGAAGTCAGGTAATATCAGTCATACAACTTTGTTCTTTTTCAGTATTATGTTATCTACTCTAGGTGCCTCTCCATATAAACTTTAGAATCAGTTGGTTGATATCTGCAAAATAACTTACTGGGATTTTGATTGGGATTTCATTGAATCTAAATATCAAAATTTTCATTTCTTATTGTATATAATAAAAATAAATAATTGTTTTCTATTATTGGTTCCTCGTATGGAGTTCTAAAACCCTTGGAATTTATTCTCTTTTGTATGAGATGACCAATGGTGAGGATGAAGGCTGGTCACAAGAAAAACTAACCACATGATTATAGTTAGAACTTTCAGCTTTGTCCCCCTAACTCCAGGGAGGTGAGAGTGGCTGGAGATTGAGTTCAGTCATCAGTGGACCATGATTTCATTTATCATGCCTAAGTAATAAAACTGCCATAGAAATCTTTAAATGGTGGCATTTGAGGGGCTTCTGAATTGGTGAGCATATCCACATGCCAGAAAGGTGGCACACTCAACTCCATGGGGCAGAGGCTCTTGTGCTGGGGACTGTTTGGGACCTCTGGATGACCAACTGGCATATAGTGAATGCCAACTTGGTGACTTATATTTGTAAGGATTATTTGAGTTTCAAGCAATTGGAAGCTGAATTCCAGCTAACAAAAATGAGATTTATTGACTTATGTAATTGGAAAGATCACAGACAGTACTTGCTTCAAGCAGCACTGGGTCCAGAGGCTCAAGTAATGTCATGATTTCCAGTATTTCTACATCTCCACATTTTATTATTTCTTTCTATTGGCTGCATTTTCAGGCAGACTGTTTTCTCATCACAGCAGATCTGAAAACATAACATCCAAAATTCAGAACACAGTGTATGAGTTTAACAGCATATGGTGCACAGCAGAAGATAGGATTGATGAACCATAACACAGGTCAACACACAGTATTAAAATTAAAACACACCAAAAACATAGGAAATATAAAACATAGCCTAAAAGATGTGGCACATAGTAAAGAAATATAATATATGTTTAATGTGAGTAACAGAAACAGGAGAGAGAAAATTGGGAAGAAGCATATTTCATAATGGCTTGGTGTGTCCCCAAACTGATGAAAGCACAAACACACAGATTCGAAAACCTCAGCAATCCCCAAAAAGGATATAAAAACCAAAAAATCAATACACACACACACACAGACACATATACACACACACGTACACACACATATACACATATACACACATGCACACACACACAGATGAGCACATCATAGTCAAACTGCTGAAAATCCAGAACAGAGAGAAACTTTTTTTTTTAAGTTGGAGAAAAATTATTAACTTTAAATAAATAATTTTAAGACTTGCATCTGTCTTCTTAACAAATAATATAAGCCAGAAGACAATATTGAAAGGGTTAAAAGAAAATAAATACCAGCCTAGAATCCCATGACCAGGGTACATATGCTACAAAAATGAAGTGGTATATAAATATATTTTAAGCAAATAAAAACTGAATTTTTCATAAGCATGCCTGTCTTGAAAGAAATACTCGAGAAAATTCTTAATGAACAGGGAAATGATTCTAGATAAGATAATGAAAATATAAAAAGAAATGTAGGGTACTAGAAAAGTAACTATGTAGATTAATATTGGTGATCAAATAATGTCTTATGGAGTATAAAGCACTTGTAAAATATTTGTAGAATTAAATACAAAATTAATTTAAAAGGCAGAAAAAAGGTAAAGACCCTTCAAGATTTTAGCATTTTTTAGGAAAGTAGTAATAATTTACGTGAGAATATAATAGATGCATGTTGTAGGTTGATAGCTAAAAGAAGGCATATTTAACAATTTAACCAGTCAAGAAATGGAACAATAATTTTAAAAAAATGTTTGATTAGACAAGGATGGTAAGGAAGGATAAAAAACAAATGCACTTAAATTAATGCAATTGGAATAAATATACAAAGAAAAAGACTAAAGTTGTAAATGATGGGGAAAATAAATTATGTAATGCTTACAAGATGCATATCTCAAATGTAAGATAATGATTGAAAGTAAAAGGATTAAAAAAGACATGTCATGTATATACTAGCCCAAAATAAATAATGTCAGAGAAATTCTACTCTAATTTAAGAAGTCAAGTTTGTGTCATTATTGGTGATAAATAGGGACTTCAAATGAGAGCCAAACCACTAGGACAATGTCACAATCTTAAAAATATTTGTGTATATAACATGATTTTATTACATTAAAAAATACAAAGGAAAATTAGCTGAAAGAAAAGGAAAAATATACAAATCCATAATCAGAGTTAGGGACTTAAACAGACCTATCCTAAGAGCTGCGAGAACAAGCAGATGAAAATCTTAGTGGGAGTATAGAAAATCTGAACAGTACAATTATCAAATTTGACCTAGCTGACTTATATAGAACAATATGCCCAACAATGAGAGAATGCACGTTCCTTTCAAATGCACATGGAATGCTGATCAGACTTACTATAATTGGGACCATAAAAAATCTCACTGCATTTGCAAGGATTGAAATAATTCAGAATATGCTTTCCTAAAGGTAATAAAATAATAATCAAAATGTATCAAAAGTTCCAAAATTGTCTTTAAGTTAAACAAAATACTTATAAAAGTCTGTGGGACAAGGAAGAAATAATAATAAGCTTTTAAAAATTATTTCAAATTAAATTACAATAAAATGTGGCATAGCAAAACCTATGGAATGCAGCTAAAGCTGTATTGCAGTGTAAATTTGTAGCATTAAATGCATATAATAGAAGAGAGGAAAGGCTTAAAATCAGTGTTCTAATGCTTTCATCTTAATAAGTTAGAAACAGCCACAGCAAATCAAACTAAACAGAAATATTGAAAGGAAATTATAAAGATAAGAAGCAAAATAAATAAAGGAGAAAATAAATGTAAAGAAAGTTTTGACAATCAAAATTTTCTTCTTTGAAAAAGTCAGTATGGGGGGGGCGGAGCAAGATGGCCGAATAGGAACAGCTCCAGTCTCCAACTCCCAGCGCCAGCGACACAGAAGACCGGTGATTTCTGCATTTTCAACTGAGGTACTGGGTTCATCTCACTGGGGAGTGCCGGACGATCGGTGCTGGTCAGCTGCTGCAGCCCGACCAGCGAGAGCTGAAGCAGGGCGAGGCATCGCCTCACCTGGGAAGCGCAAGGGGGAAGGGAATCCCTTTTCCTAGCCAGGGGAACTGAGACACACAACACCTGGAAAATCGGGTAACTCCCACCCCAATATTGCGCTTTAAGCAAACAGGCACACCAGGAGAACATATCCCACACCTGGCCGGGAGGGTCCCACGCCCACGGAGCCTCCCTCATTGCTAGCACAGCAGTCTGTGATCTACCTGCAAGGCAGCAGCGAGGCTGGGGGAGGGGCGCCCGCCATTGCTGAGGCTTAAGTAGGTAAACAAAGCTGCTGGGAAGCTCCAACTGGGTGGAGCTCACAGCAGCTCAAGGAAACCTGCCTGTCTCTGTAGACTCCACCTCTGGGGACAGGGCACAGCTACACAACAACAACAACAACAACAACAACAAAGCAGCAGAAAACTCTGCAGACGCAAACGACTCTGTCTGACAGCTTTGAAGAGAGCAGTGGATCTCCCAACACGGAGGCTGAGATCTGAGAACGGACAGACTGCCTGCTCAAGTGGGTCCCTGACCCCTGAGTAGCCTAACTGGGAGACATCCCCCACTAGGGGCAGTCTGACATCCCACACCTCACAGGGTGGAGTATACCCCTGAGAGGAAGCTTCCAAAGCAAGAATCAGACAGGTACACTCGCTGTTCAGAAATATTCTATCTTCTGCAGCCTCTGCTGCTGATACCCAGGCAAACAGGGTCTGGAGTGGACCTCAAGCAATCTCCAACAGACCTACAGCTGAGGGTCCTGACTGTTAGAAGGAAAACTATCAAACAGGAAGGACACCTACACCAAAACCCCATCAGTACATCACCATCATCAAAGACCAGAGGCAGATAAAACCACAAAGATGGGGAAAAAGCAGGGCAGAAAAGCTGGAAATTCAAAAAATAAGAGCACATCTCCCCCGGCAAAGGAGCGCAGCTCATCGCCAGCAACGGATCAAAGCTGGACGGAAAATGACTTTGACGAGATGAGAGAAGAAGGCTTCAGTCCATCAAATTTCTTAGAGCTAAAGGAGGAATTACGTACCCAGCGCAAAGAAACTAAAAATCTTGAAAAAAAAGTGGAAGAATTGACGGCTAGACTAATTAATGCAGAGAAGGTCATAAACGAAATGAAAGAGATGAAAACCATGACACGAGAAATACGTGACAAATGCACAAGCTTCAGTAACCGACTCGATCAACTGGAAGAAAGAGTATCAGCGATTGAGGATCAAATGAATGAAATGAAGCGAGAAGAGAAACCAAAAGAAAAAAGAAGAAAAAGAAATGAACAAAGCCTGCAAGAAGTATGGGATTATGTAAAAAGACCAAATCTACGTCTGATTGGGGTGCCTGAAAGTGAGGGGGAAAATGGAACCAAGTTGGAAAACACTCTTCAGGATATCATCCAGGAGAACTTCCCCAACCTAGTAGGGCAGGCCAACATTCAAATCCAGGAAATACAGAGAACACCACAAAGATACTCCTCGAGAAGAGCAACTCCAAGACACATAATTGCCAGATTCACCAAAGTTGAAATGAAGGAAAAAATCTTAAGGGCAGCAAGAGAGAAAGGTCGGGTTACCCACAAAGGGAAGCCCATCAGACTCACAGCAGATCTCTCGGCAGAAACTCTCCAAGCCAGAAGAGAGTGGGGGCCAATATTCAACATTCTTAAAGAAAAGAATTTTAAACCCAGAATTTCATATCCAGCCAAACTAAGTTTCATAAGTGAAGGAGAAATAAAATCCTTTACAGATAAGCAAATGCTTAGAGATTTTGTCACCACTAGGCCTGCCTTACAAGAGACCCTGAAGGAAGTACTAAACATGGAAAGGAACAACCGGTACCAGCCATCTCAAAAACATGCCAAAATGTAAAGACCATCGAGGCTAGGAAGAAACTATATCAACTAATGAGCAAAATAACCAGTTAATATCATAATGGCAGGATCAAGTTCACACATAACAATCTTAACCTTAAATGTAAATGGACTAAATGCTCCAATTAAAAGACACAGACTGGCAAACTGGATAAAGAGTCAAGACCCATCAGTCTGCTATATTCAGGAGACCCATCTCACACGCAGAGACATACATAGGCTCAAAATAAAGGGTTGGAGGAAGATTTACCAAGCAAATGGAGAACAAAAAAAAGTAGGGGTTGCAATCCTAGTCTCTGATAAAACAGACTTTAAACCATCAAAGATCAAAAGAGACAAAGAAGGCCATTACATAATGGTAAAGGGATCAATTCATCAGGAAGAGCTAACTATCCTAAATATATATGCACCCAATACAGGAGCACCCAGATTCATAAAGCAAGTCCTTAGAGACTTACAAAGAGACTTAGACTCCCATACAATAATAATGGGAGACTTCAACACTCCACTGTCAACATTAGACAGATCAACGAGACAGAAAGTGAACAAGGATGTCCAGGAATTGAACTCATCTCTGCAGCAAGCAGACCTAATAGACATCTATAGAACTCTCCACCCCAAATCAACAGAATATACATTCTTCTCAGCACCACATCGTACTTACTCCAAAATTGACCATATAATTGGAAGTAAAGCACTCCTCAGCAAATGTACAAGAACAGAAATTATAACAAACTGTCTCTCAGACCACAGTGCAATCAAACTAGAACTCAGGACTAAGAAACTCAATCAAAACCGCTCAACTACATGGAAACTGAACAACCTGCTCCTGAATGACTACTGGGTACATAACGAAATGAAGGCAGAAATAAAGATGTTCTTTGAAACCAATGAGAACAAAGATACAACATACCAGAATCTCTGGGACACATTTAAAGCAGTGTGCAGAGGGAAATTTATAGCACTAAATGCCCACAAGAGAAAGCAGGAAAGATCAAAAATTGACACTCTAACATCGCAATTAAAAGAACTAGAGAAGCAAGAGCAAACACATTCGAAAGCTAGCAGAAGGCAAGAAATAACTAAGATCAGAGCAGAACTGAAGGAGATAGAGACACAAAAAACCCTCCAAAAAATCAATGAATCCAGGAGTTGGTTTTTTGAAAAGATCAACAAAATTGACAGACCACTAGCAAGACTAATAAAGAAGAAAAGAGAGAAGAATCAAATCGACGCAATTAAAAATGATAAAGGGGATATCACCACCGACCCCACAGAAATACAAACTACCATCAGAGAATACTATAAACACCTCTACGCAAATAAACTGGAAAACCTAGAAGAAATGGATAATTTCCTGGACACTTACACTCTTCCAAGACTAAACCAGGAAGAAGTTGAATCCCTGAATAGACCAATAGTAGGCTCTGAAATTGAGGCAATAATTAATAGCCTACCAACCAAAAAAAGTCCAGGACCAGATGGATTCACAGCTGAATTCTACCAGAGGTATAAGGAGGAGTTGGTACCATTCCTTCTGAAACTATTCCAATCAATAGAAAAAGAGGGAATCCTCCCTAACTCATTTTATGAGGCCAACATCATCCTGATACCAAAGCCTGGCAGAGACACAACAAAAAAAGAGAATTTTAGACCAATATCCCTGATGAACATCGATGCAAAAATCCTCAATAAAATACTGGCAAACCGGATTCAGCAACACATCAAAAAGCTTATCCACCATGATCAAGTGGGCTTCATCCCTGGGATGCAAGGCTGGTTCAACATTCGCAAATCAATAAACATAATCCAGCATATAAACAGAACCAAAGACAAGAACCACAGGATTATCTCAATAGATGCAGAAAAGGCTTTTGACAAAATTCAACAGCCCTTCATGCTAAAAACGCTCAATAAATTCGGTATTGATGGAACGTACCTCAAAATAATAAGAGCTATTTATGACAAACCCACAGCCAATATCATACTGAATGGGCAAAAACTGGAAAAATTCCCTTTGAAAACTGGCACAAGACAGGGATGCCCTCTCTCACCACTCCTATTCAACATAGTGTTGGAAGTTCTGGCTAGGGCAATTAGGCAAGAGAAAGAAATCAGGGGTATTCAGTTAGGAAAAGAAGAAGTCAAATTGTCCTTGTTTGCAGATGACATGATTGTATATTTAGAAAACCCCATTGTCTCAGCCCAAAATCTCCTTAATCTGATAAGCAACTTCAGCAAAGTCTCAGGATACAAAATTAATGTGCAAAAATCACAAGCATTCTTATACACCAATAACAGACAAACACAGAGCCAAATCATGAATGAACTTCCATTCACAATTGCTTCAAAGAGAATCAAATACCTAGGAATCCAACTTACAAGGGATGTAAAGGACCTCTTCAAGGAGAACTACAAACCACTGCTCAGTGAAATAAAAGAGGACACAACCAAATGGAAGAACATACCATGCTCATGGATAGGAAGAATCAATATCGTGAAAATGGCCATACTGCCCAAGGTAATTTATAGATTCAATGCCATCCCCATCAAGCTACCAATGAGTTTCTTCACAGAATTGGAAAAAACTGCTTTAAAGTTCATATGGAACCAAAAAAGAGCCCGCATCTCCAAGACAATCCTAAGTCAAAAGAACAAAGCTGGAGGCATCACGCTACCTGACTTCAAACTATACTACAAGGCTACAGTAACCAAAACAGCATGGTACTGGTACCAAAACAGAGATATAGACCAATGGAACAGAACAGAGTCCTCAGAAATAATACCACACATCTACAGCCATCTGATCTTTGACAAACCTGAGAAAAACAAGAAATGGGGAAAGGATTCCCTATTTAATAAATGGTGCTGGGAAAATTGGCTAGCCATCAGTAGAAAGCTGAAACTGGATCCTTTCCTTACTCCTTATACGAAAATTAATTCAAGATGGATTAGAGACTTAAATGTTAGACCTAATACCATAAAAATCCTAGAGGAAAACCTAGGTAGTACCATTCAGGACATAGGCATGGGCAAAGACTTCATGTCTAAAACACCAAAAGCAACGGCAGCAAAAGCTAAAATTGACAAATGGGATCTAATTAAACTAAAGAGCTTCTGCACAGCAAAAGAAACTACCATCAGAGTGAACAGGCAACCTACAGAATGGGAGAAAATTTTTGCAATCTACTCATCTGACAAAGGGCTAATATCCAGAACCTACAAAGAACTCCAACAAATTTACAAGAAAAAAACAAACAACCCCATCAAAAAGTGGGCAAAGGATATGAACAGACATTTCTCAAAAGAGGACATTCATACAGCCAACAGACATATGAAAAAATGCTCATCATCACTGGCCATCAGAGAAATGCAAATCAAATCCACAATGAGATACCATCTCACACCAGTTAGAATGGCGATCATTAAAAAGTCAGGAAACAACAGGTGCTGGAGAGGATGTGGAGAAATAGGAACACTTTTACACTGTTGGTGGGATTGTAAACTAGTTCAACCATTATGGAAAACAGTATGGCGATTCCTCAAGGATCTAGAACTAGATGTACCATATGACCCAGCCATCCCATTACTGGGGATATACCCAAAGGATTATAAATTATGCTGCTATAAAGACACATGCACACGTATGTTTATTGCAGCACTATTCACAATAGCAAAGACTTGGAATCAACCCAAATGTCCATCAGTGACAGATTGGATTAAGAAAATGTGGCACATATACACCATGGAATACTATGCAGCCATCAAAAAGGATGAGTTTGCGTCCTTTGTAGGGACATGGATGCAGCTGGAAACCATCATTCTTAGCAAACTATCACAAGAACAGAAAACCAAACACCGCATGTTCTCACTCATAGGTGGGAACTGAACAACGAGATCACTTGGACTCAGGAAGGGGAACATCACACACAGGGGCCTATCATGGGGAGGGGGGAGGGGGGAGGGATTGCATTGGGAGTTATACCTGATGTAAATGACGAGTTGATGGGTGCAGCAGACTAACATGGCACAAGTATACATATGTAACAAACCTGCATGTTATGCACATGTACCCTACAACTTAAAGTATAATAATAATAAATAAATTTAAAAAAAAAAAAAAAAGAAAGAAAAAGTCAGTATGATTGGAAACCTTTTTTAAGAGTGATGAAGCAAAAGAGAGAACACAAATTATCAATATTAATAATGAAAAAGGCAACAATGTTGCAGATACTAAAGATATTCAAATGAGAATAAAGGATGTTACAAATAAATTTACACTAATAACTTGGACAGCTTGGAAGAAATGGATAAAGTTTTCCAAAAACACCACCAAAATTGACAGAAGAAAAAAAATATAAAATGCTCCAAATCTTAAAGAGTCAATTACTTTCAGTATAACATACCGGGTTTTTATTATTAACAAATACTTTCTTATGTCATAGTATTTTGCTCTCTCAGGGATCCCCCCCACCCCTTTTTCTATTTCTGCTTATTCTTCATTGGGTTAACTTCTCATGTGTGAACGCTTGCACTGACTTTCTTACTGTTTTTTTTTTCCTTCCTATTTTAGATCTCTTCTCAACTACAAATATTTTCTGAATATTTATGGCCTCAATAATCTTTGCAAAGCACCATTTTCATGCAAGGCAACTCATAGTCCCTAAACAATTCTTGAACTTCTAATTAGCCTTAAATATTTGCTTAAACTATTTCCCTTTTCTACTTCTACATGATTATTCTCAATGTATGGTCCTAAGATCAGCAACATTAGTATCACTTAGAAATTTGCTAATGCAACTTCTCAAGTCTCATCCAAACTTACTGAATCAGAGACATCTTTATCTTTATTTATTTTTATTCTATTTTATTTTATTTTAGAGATGGCTCTCACTCTGTCACCTGGGCTGGAGTGCAATGGTGTCATAGCTCACTGCAGCCTCAAACTCCTAGGCTCAAGTGATCCTCCTGCCTCAGCCTTTGGAGTAGTTGGGACTAGAGTTGCACGACACCATGTCTGACTAATTTAAAAAAACAAATTTGTGGAGACAGGGTCTCCCCTTGTTGCCTAGATCTTGAACGCCTGGCTTCAAGTGATTCTTCCACCTAGGCTTCCTAAAGTGCTGGGATTACAGGCCTGAGCCACCATGTCCAGCCCCAGGTGAGATATCTTTAATAAGATCTTCAGAAGATTCCTGGTGATCCTAATATATGCTATAGTTTGAGAAACATTGCCCTATACATAGAAAAAAACCCTACCTTTTATCTAGACTTCCCTAAATGACATTGCTAGGCATTCCTGCTACTCCCTGGATTTACTAATTACATTTTTATATGTTTAATCTTACCTTCCTAACTAGATTGTATGTCATCCAAGGTAAGGAAACATTTACTCTAGCGTAGAACTTTACATATGACATGTCCTGAATTAACGACATTGAGCAGAATACTCAGGCATATTCTTTCTTTTTGTTGCTGCTGTAACATATTACCAAACCCTTAGCAGCTCCAAACAACACAAATGTATTATCCCCCAGTTTTTGTAGGTTATAATTCCTTGTGGACTTAGCTGGGTCCTCTGCTTAGGGTCTCATGAGACTAAAATCCAGGTTCCGGCTGGGCTGCATTCCTCACTGGAAGCTCTAGGGGGAAGAATCTGCTTCCAAGGTTATTCAGTTTCTTGGCCAAATTTAGTTCCTTATGGTTGTAGGACTGAAGTCCTTGTTCCTTGTTGATTGTTAGCCGGGGCTAGTCTTTGCTTCTAGAGACTGGCTGACTTCTCTCTCATGCTTTCCACAGGTCACCTCTAATCATGGTGAACAAATTCCCTACTGTGTTTCAAATCTCTCTGATTTCTCCTTCTGCAATATCTCTGACTACAGCCGGAGTCATAGCTCATGTGATTACACTGGGCCTACCAGGATGATCCATGATAATTACCCCATTTTAAGGATTGTAATTTTGATTACATCCTCACAATCCTTTTGGCCATGAAAATTAGCATATTCACAGGTTTCAAGAATTAGGGCATGGACATATTTAGGGGGGACATTCTGCCTACCACATCAAGCAATTGATTTAATGGCTATATGGAAAAGAAGCAACTGAAATGATAAATTCTATATTGCATTTGTAATCCAGGTACAGTCAAAAACAAAGAAACAAAATTACAGCACTTTAAATTTTACTAATAGCCAGAAATATTTATGTATATAGGTAGAAGTAAATGATATATTTTTAAAAAACAAACTTGAGAGTCTTTAACATTTTTTAATAGTGAAAAAGAAGCCTTGGATCATATTCTAATACCTAATAGATAAGTATAGACTACATCTATGTTTTTCAGTTTATTCTGGCCAGTGTAGCTTCAAACACTGTTGGCAGTTTCTGGATGATAAAGGCTTCTCCCTTGGAGAAACCCCTGTGATGGCCCTCCCCACTGGACTTGTTGAGCAATTATTAGTTTATGTCTCAAGTCAGGTCATCACAAGCCAAATTTGGTGAAAATCTGTCCAGCCATTTTCAAGTGATGGTGTAACAGGTAGTTGATAGAAACTTTATTTACATAGATTAGGACATAAATGCTTTGTATGCCAATTATGATACAATAGTCAAGCTTTGAAAAGCTTTGAAATCTCTTAAAACAAATATAAGGTATTATTATCATCAATAATTACAATTATCTTTTATGATTTTCGTTGTAAGCACTGTCATTTTATTTATGTCTATAAATAAAGGGATAAGACTTACTATCAGATATCTGTTTAATAGGGCTTAATTATTTATTATGGGACTTTATAGCATATTTAATAAAATTAATGAGATTCTGATTACTTGAGCTTGCTGCTCTCTTTGGCTGGAAAATCTCTTTGATAAGAAGTGAAGCAAGATTGCCAGTTTTCTTATGAGAATTACAGGGTTTGAGGATTAGTCAACTGAGAATTGGTGAGGTCCTTCTCTAATTAATGTCTTCCCACTGATGTTTGCCCTAATCTCCCCTTTTATTACATTTATTACAATGTTTCAGTGGGATGTCTGTGTGGCAGGGAAGATCTATTAAATAAGGTTACTGTTCGGTTAGTGAAGTAGCAATAAAGGTCCTATTTCTATATTTGTTACTTTGTTAATTCCTTTTAATTTAAAGGGTCACCTTGAGGGAGGCATACATTTAAAATAGAAAGAACAATAGAACTGGAAACTAGAAGATCCATTTCCAGTCTTGGCTTTGGAATCTTGGGCAGGTCACTGAATCTCTTTAGTCCTCAATTTCCTAAATCATAAAATATATGGGATTTGAACAAGATAATTTCTAAAATCACCTTATCACTAAAATGAACAATTTGCTGATTTAAAGGAAAAATCTTGCAAAAATTAATTAGCAGAAACATTTTCATAACTTTGTTTACTTCCCACTTGGATTTTTGCAATTGTCTCCTAACTAGTGTTTTCTGCTTCGATTGTTTTGGTGCACTAACTGCTGCAGTCTATTAGAAGATTTAGATTTTAACAAAATGCTATTCATTCCGTGTTCAAAAACCTTCCACATTTAACCTAGATTTCAAGGATTTCTGAATTTTGATCTTATCTGTCTTTTTAGCTTTCTGTTCTATTATTATTATTATGAAATCCATCTCCCCAATCCCACATTTCAGTTAACTTTCTTGCTATAATTGAATATGTCTGTATTTTATCTTTATTTGTGTTATCCTATCTACCTGATAGCCTTCCTTCCTCAACTCCACTCCCTTGCTCCTCAACATGGAAATACACACTTTTAACCCCATCTACTGAAATTCTAACTCATTCTTCAAGATCAGCTCAAAAGCTATTTTGTTTCCACTGCCTTCTATAATTGCTCCAACTGGAAGCAATCACTTTCTAAAATCCTACAGGACTTAATGATATATACAACTCAATAATACACAGTTAACAAATGATGGTTTAATGTGAATGTTTTCTAGGTACTGCCTTTGGTACTGGGAATAAATCAAGAAGAAAAATAGACATAACCTTTGTCCAATAAGCCTTACAGTCTCATGGATGAGACAGATGCTAATAAAATTATATCTATTAGAATAAATATATGAAAGAGAAAATCCTACTTCATTTTTTTTCTTTCCTTTTTGTAACCATTTGAATCTGAGACCCTACGCTAAATTGTAAACCTGAAAAAAAGGTTTTATAAATCTTTATGGTATTTAATTATTTCTAAATAAATATTCTTAGAAGAAATACTTGAGTCTTCAGATAGGAGTTATAAGTTTAAAATGGTTTCTAAGACTGTCCTAGACCAAAGAATAACTTGGCATTTTCTTCTACTTCCTGTTGTTTTCAAAGTTGAGTGGGAAAGAAGTTAGATGGGATTGTATATAGATAAAAATCTCTCATTTTTATTTTGGATCTAAGAGATTTGGTGGGTCTTATTTTAGGGAAGTCACCTTACCATGATTTTTTTTGACCACACATATTTTAGGTTTTACATTAAATAATTAAATGCTTTTATTGTTATATTTTGAGTAAGATGTTCATCTTTATTTAATAAAGAAGTCATAACTTTTCCAATATGTATTCACTGAATACCATCCATATACACAGGACTGTGGAACTGGTTATGGATGCTACAAAGTAGTATGAGTTTGTTCAATAAGCATTTGTTGAATGCATACTGGAATCTCGCAGTGTAGTGTGCTTTCAGCATGAATGAGACACAATTTATGCTATTTGGAAGATGCAGTCTTGTGGAGGAGGCAAAACAACATTATATCAATATTGTCGTATTGATAATATGAAAATTGTAGATCCAAACATAGATCTTTATCCAGAGGAAGTAAGTTTATATAAATTTCAACAACAATGCTCTTAAGAAGATAAAATAAGGCCTCACAATGTGAACATAATGAACATTCGAAGGAATGCTGTGGTCAGGGAAGTTTTATTCATTCCATTGTCCAGCCTCTTGTTTTTAAGATAATAATACTGATAATCTACATTATTATTGTAGAGGAGGTAGAGACACTTTAATGAAATACTTTGAGCAATCATAAATATTTTCAATTTAATTTTTTTTTTTTGCAAAATCCATTGATCACTCTAATTACAAGCCTTAAAATCTGGTCTTGTAGCTTGACAACTGTTTTTCTATTACTGGAAAGGCAATTCATGATCGTAGTTGAACTTTCAACTCTAGATTCAGACAGGTCTGTGCTAGTATCAAGATTAAGGCTTCATTGCTTACCAGCAGTATGACACTAGAAAAAAGCTGTGTCTATCTAAATCTCACTGTTCTTATCTATAAAACGAAGGTAATAATAGATCTATCTCACAGCAAATGCCAAAGAAATGTAGCTATTCTTTATCTTATTTCAAACCAAAGTTTAATTTGAAAATGGAAAATCTTTATTATATTTGTTAAATACTTTCAATTGAATGCAGAAATAAGGACACCCTGATTCTGGTAGAGATAGTGAAAATGGAGCTTTGAGTAGAGCATACTATTTGGACCAAAGAAACAAAATTAAAGGCACTTGTCTGAAGTTTACTGGGTTCATACATACATGTTCACAGTACGTACCAAATTGCTTTTTATTGCTCAAGGGAGCATGGATTTTAAAGATGTGTGTTCCTTAATGGTAGTTTTGTGTTCATGTGCTTAATTTTGTTTACAGAATAATCATGTGATGCTTTTTGAAAAGGTCTATAGAGCATCTATTAAACGACAACAAAAGCGTAAACCATTACAGTTCCAGAAATTAGAGATAGTTCCAAAATTTTGAAGATAAAAAGAAACTCTTAAATTTAACATTTCAGAGAAATAGACTTAGGAAGCCCACTGGAAAAGAGGTAAAAAAAATAGAGGTAGACAAAAGAAAAATGGGAGAAAGAAGACAAGTAGCCCTTCATCCAATAAATTTTATTATTTTCTCATTGTAATATGCATTTAGGGAAACAACTTACAATCAAGTAGAAGTAATATACTCTTTTCATCATAAATACCTTGGAAAATATTAAAATTATACATTTGGCTGCTAATAGGTTAATGAAATCTGAAAATTAAACTTATACAAATCTCATTGGTGAGGTAAAGTTACACAAATTATAGAAATGAAGTAAATGTTCAATAAGTATTATTTTGGTAATGTTTATTTTATTTTATTTAGTTTGTCTTTTTCTGCTTTATGATGGTATAAGATAGTGGTATTAAAACGAATGTATAAAGAAAATAAAAATAAATATTCTATCATTACTTCATAACTGACAGCAACTTTAATTCACCTCCTGGACATGTAACCCGTAATGTTCAAAATGTCATCTTGTAATTCTAGGTTTTATTGTATTCTCCTAAGGGTATGAAGACAAAGACTGTGGGCAAATTTCGGATGGAAACAAATGCCAAACAGGGAGAGATACAGACAAGATTGGCAGGGAGAGAGAAAAAGAGAGTGACAGAGTGAGTGAGAAAGAGAAGAGAGAAGGAAGAAGGGAAGGAAGAAGAGAGAGAATAAAGAAAAAATGAAATTAAAGCTCTAATAATTCCATCAGAAGGCAATAGCAGATCTACAGTAGTATTTCTGCTATCTTGAAAAAGCCTCAGTTTACTAGCTAGTTCAGAAGGGATATCTTAAGTCCAGTTTCTTATTTGGGGGTACATTTTTTTTTTGTAACATATAAACTCAGGTAAATCTCAAGCTAACCTAGAAATACATGAGAAACAAACTCTCTCAGTGATTGTACCATTAAATATGTGCAGTTTTATTTATAAGAACGCTTCAGATGCAAGTTAATATTCAGTTAAATGATATAAAGTTTTTACTGATAGAAACAATAACATGGCTAGTTTGCAGTTATTCAAATAAATGCCAGGGAACAAATGCCGCAATATTGGTTTGCTTTGATCATCCTTAGTTCGAACGTATTTAAGCAAAGTAGAAATAGTGCACTTTTAATTATGTGACTTGATTTAGGACAATTAATAAACCACAGAGAGAGACTCCATCTCAAAAAAAATATTTAAGATATAGATGGAAAGGCTTCCATTTTCATGAGCTATTACTTTTTCTTCTCTTGTAGTCTTATGTTGAAAATGGGAAAGTGGCCTCCCTGTGAAATTTCCAGGTTTCTAGATTAAAGGAGTAACTTCTGTGAAAATAGACAGTCATGAAGCAATTTGTTTTGTAATTATATTCCCCAACTTGCTATTTCTGGGAGGGCCAAATTAATGAAGAATGTATTATTTAATACTTATACAACATTTTGAAAACCTAAATCACATTGTTGCAACTAGGCAACTGTTGAAAAGTAAGTACCAGATTTATTAGCAGCTATTTTCACAAAGATTCCATTTAATAATGTTGGTGTACCCTCTGTAATTTATTTGATTAATAATATTTGATTTGAACCCAAATGATGACTTCTCACATATATGACAGAACTAATGAACTGTGAAAGAAGAACTGTTCAGATGGTCACCAATAACCACTGCTTAGTTAATCCTTTAAATAAACTGGAGCTCACAATGTGTCCCTTTGAAGTCATAAATAATGTATATTTTTCTTTTGACTTTTAATAAGCCAGTAGGGTTCATCTCACAGTCTCCAAACACATATATTTTATTATGGGCCTCTGCAGTTTACTTTAATTAGTGTGTCTGAGTGCTTTGGGAGACTTAGCCCTACTGAAAACAAACAGAGTCTTACCATCTATAAAACATTAGCTCCCTTTGGTTTATCCTGACACAGCGGGGAGGCTCAGTGAGAAACACATGGTGTAAGTAAACACTCATAATTGCATTAGCATTCTCTGGTGGATTGGTAATTCAAGCTCTGCTCCATGATATTGTAAGAGCAGTTAGAACAGGTTTACCAATCTTGTGGTCTGCTGGGGATTTCATCAAATTCCATGTGAACAGAACTTTAAGTGACAAATCTACTGGAAACAGAGTACGAGAAAGGAAAGACTTTCTGTTAAATGGAAGCTTAGTATAGGCAGTATAATTTGTTTTATTTCTTAGATAGCTGTGAGATTTTTCAGTTCTATTTGCCATTTCTTTTCTCATGTTATTTAATATGAAAGTGGTTCCAATCTACTCTTCGGATACACCCACTTTTTTGACTATGATTGTTCATTCAACACTGTACAAAACAGCTAGCTGGTTGGTTAAAATGTTCAGTTTTCAGTATCTTTTTTGATACCATTATACCCAGACATACTTGCCAATGAAATAATCATGCTACTGATTGTTGATAGGATTAATGTCTTATTTCTAAGGAATTGATATATTACTTAAAAATAATTGGTAGTTAAAACCCTAGGTTTTGTAAAGATCCTTTGTATATATAAGCCTAATGCCCATTATCACTCTTATGCTTTTGAATGTAATATTCTAGCGATTGCTTGGAATAATATCTGACCGATATATTTGGGACAATAACAAGAATGTAAGATATTCCCTAGTTGGATTAATCTGATTGATTTAGATAAGAAATTGAGTTGTATCACTAAGCACAAATGGTTTAGCTATTTGAATAATGTGACCAGTGGAAAATTGCTCAATTTATCTATTTTTATATAACTTCCCTGTTTGGTGTTTTTTACTGACTTTGGATTTACCTCACTTTTATTTTTCTTTTAGCTAATTTTGTCAGTTAGGTTGATCAAAATAAACAAACTTACCTGCTTAAGATATCTTTTAGGCTTTTCAGAAAAAATAAGTCCCATCAAAATTTTGATTGGGGTCACTAATTATTTATAGTGCAATGAATATGCAGTTTACACTAGTGCTGTTCATTAGAAATAGAATGCAAGAAGTATACTTTTACATTTTCTGGTGAATATATGAAAAAGTAAAAAGAAACAGGTGAAATAAATTTTACTAATATATATTATTTCAATTAACATATCCAAGATATTATCACCTCAACATGTAAGCAATATAAAAAGTTACTAAGGAAATATTTGATATTTTTTATACTAAATTTTTTTATTATACTTTAAGTTCTAGGGCATATGTGCACAACATGCAGGTTCGTTACATATGTATACATGTGCCATGTTGGTGTGCTGCACCCATTAACTCATCATTTACAATAGGTATATCTCCTAATGTTATCCCTCCCCCGTTCCCCCAAATTTTTGAAATCTCAGGTGTATTTTACACTTAAAGAACATCTCAATTTAGACTAGCCACACTTGAAATGCTCGTAGCCACATGTGGCCAGTGTCTACCATGTTGGAGAGTAATATTACACCTTTTCATACAGATTAAGTAAATGGATGGTTTAAAAAAGAACTATGTTGAAACTTAAAAAAAATCCATAAAATCCTTATTCCCTATTACATATAAATGTCCTTAAGCATTACTCTTTCTGGAATCTCTGGTCTGATTTGTAAGTTGTAATTTTTCTATTTTATTTTACCCTCTTCCTTCTGACTCTGATGTCATTTCATAGTTTGCTTTCACTGTTTTATATTTTGAAAACTACTTGGCTCATATGTCTAGTTAAGATATATTTCAATGTATAATTTTTCACGTTGATGTCAACGAGAGAAAATTGCAATGTTAATGGTGTGAAACTTATTAATGAGCAATGAGAAAGAGTTGTGTAGAAAATATTATCTTTCAAGTATAGAAAAGAGACTGGTTATATTTTCCAAGCTATAGTATATTATTTTTGCATTGTTTTAATTGGGAGCATGTACTGCCTACTATTGAAATACTGTGAAAGGAAAAATGTTGAAGCTTTAAAATTTCTAAGTGTTACCTAAGTAAATAGTAGCAGAGTACTATAAATTATTTCTCTTTTTCAATTCTCATGTTTTAGAAGTTAATTTAACTTCTACACAGAAAATATTTTAAAAATTTGTCCATGTAATGTGAGCTTTATAGTGTTTATATAATTATTAAGAAAAATTTCCTCAACGTTGTTATTTTGTATTTAGAGGAAAACACCTAAGATTGAGCCTTACTGATGGTAAGGCAAATAAAAAGAAAAACTAAAAAAAGAAAAGAAACAAAGAAAGGAACTAAAACAAAGAAAAGAAACTAAAAACAAAGAATAAAAGAAAAATGTATGAGTTTCTCATTCATAATTTGCTATATTTACAAAGATATTCCCATCTTGCGGTAGCTATTCAGTTCTGTATCTATGTGAGTTCAGCTTAAAGAGCACAAATATTTGGATATTTTCAAGTATTTATATTGCTGACATAAAAAACATTTGTCTTCTAATGATTAATTTAAAATAAAAATTGTCAGAAAATGCTATTAAATGAATATTAAGAAATTATAGGATCTTTCAATGCATTAAATGATTTAGTTTGCTGAGCCACTGTTTAGTCAAAATGGGTCTTTTTATTTATCAGCTTTTCACTGGTCACATTTTTCTATAGCTATAATAGATGTCACCTTTAAAAATATCTGAGTGTTTAAAATTCTTTTAATTTGGTTATACTACGTAAATTCAAATGTATATTTTAAAATTTCACATATAACTGAACACCATAAGATATATAAATATATCTTATACAAATTATGTAGACTATAAACACCTTAGGTATGTAGATAAAATAAAAATGCTATTTATAATGTGAAAGTATAGATTATATTTAACTTGCATCACAGATAAGCTTCTATGTGTAAATTTGTTGTGTCAGTGATGTATTTTGAATATTATTTACATAAAATTTGGTGTGAGATTCACTACTTAGGTATTTTACTAGGTCATCATTAATATTCAATTAGCAAATTCTCTAATTTTATATCAACTCCTTGAAATTTCTTTTGCATTTCCAAAGTATATTGATGTGTAGTCTTATTACATGAGATTCAATTTCTTAGACTCAAAAAGTTGATAACATAAATAACACAACAGAACAAGAAAACTTTTCTTAAAAATCTAAACTATTAGGATAGGGCATATTGGAGGATTATTTAAATTGAAATTTTCATATATGATGAGTCATGTCAGCATACATTACAATTTTAAAAAGTGGTAGTAACACCACCTTAATTTTGAAAAGACATATTTCAAATGAAGATTTTATTTACAGAACAACCTACTTTATGTTTTTCTATAATTTATGCAGGCTCTTTGTTTAGGCATTATGAGTATTTAAATCTTATGAAGGAAATCATTCCTCTGTCAAAACTTTAAAGATTTGAATTTGGTAACTAAATGAACAACGCTAAATAGTTCTTTGAATTATCTCCATAAACGTGTTCCTAGTGATCTTTTCTAGGAGCAGGAACCAGATTTGCTTTGAAATTGCTCAGTGTTTGCCTCCTGCCAAAGCTGAACTGCTGATAAGCACACCCACCGGCTTAAACAAGGTGCCTGACAGACTAGAATGGTTGGTGAGGAATCAAAAATATGCTTTAATCCAGTGTTCATTCTCATATCACAAAAAGGGGTTACAGAATGACTGCCGTTCGCAAAAGAAAAAGGCAAGCACAATTAAAAGCCAGGTTTCTAATCCCTTCTGCCTGGGTTTAGAATCAGAGCCAAAAGAAATAGTGTTTTAACAGGTACATATGCCCTTAGGGGAAAGCACACCCCGACCACCTAGCTGGTGAGATGAAAAGATAATAGGATTCAGTTATATCAGTGGCCAACAAATTGTGCCTCAACTGCTATGGCTGACAAGAGGCCATAGAACTAGTGGGTGGCCAAGAAAAACTCTATTTTGTGACAATGGGCAGATACATGTTGTGGCCAAATATCATCTTTCCAGCCTAAAGCTTCTGTCTTAGCAGTCAAGACATATATCATCAGTATGTGAGAAAATTTTAGAGCAAGTGCCTGACTTTTTGGAGAGCCATTTCCAAATGATTGAAGGGCAGTCTGAGCTGCTAACCACTAATTAGCCTAATTGACACCAAATTGAAAGGGATGACTCAGCTGTTGTAGCAACACTGCCTAATGGCAGTGTTGTGTCTCAGCTGTTTGAATGAGAAATGATTATTAATTGCACCCTGTGGAAACAGAAACTGCTGCATTATATTAATATTGGGGAAGTAGAGGATTAAACCTGTTCTTAATCTGACTATAAGCGTGCCCCACCCTGCTGGCACTCTTATCATCAGGAATAGCTGACACAAGTTGGGTAAAGTGATTTCAGCTCTACTATTGCCACACTGGGGTTTTTGCAGACAGCCCTTGCTAGCCAACCAGTTTTCTAGAGCAACAATAGTACTAAATCTAAAGTTAAAAAGAAAAACAACAAAAAAAGCCAATAGTAGATACTGAATAAGTGTTTGCTATTAAAAACATGAGTTTCTTTGTTTAGTATTTTTTTTAACACAACAAAGCATTATTTTTAATTGATAAGTAGAATTTTATTTTCTATTCTAAACATTAATTTTTAATCACTGGATATAACAGTTGTTCAGTTGTGTCTACTGAAAAAGGAAAGGAAGGAAGGAATCTTGAACGTACTGTAAGTTACAGGTTAGTATATGACCAAACACTGGAAAAGTAATTTGACTTTAGTTGGATTTGTCTTCTTATATTGGGAAATTAATTTCTGGGACCAATAGGAAGGCAAATGTTTGAAATACAGCTCTTACTATCTAGGAGGGCAGTAGTTTTTCTCTTTCTCTGTAAATTGTTAGATTCCTTTACTTAAGATGAGATCTTCCCTGCATAGGTTTGTAGCTACAGGATTGGAAGGACCTCTGCAGGCCTTTTGGTTTTTGGCAAACAAAAGAGTCATACCAACAATTGAGGAACTGTCTTCTCTAGAAGTGTGTTTGAAACTTTTAATTCTAATGGAAATGACTGAATTTTTAAGAAGGCACAGTAATAAAAACAGATTTAATACCAAAATTTTAAAATTTTCTTGGGAAAGCTCATCAGAGAGAACAATATTTGATTCTACTATAACAACTATAGCCACAAAGTTTATAAAGATTTGGCTTGGCAGTTGAAGAATAACATATTTTCAGGTCTCTAACAAGAATGCAGAGTTGAATGAAATACATAAAGTGTGGTCAATTTCCAAGCTAGCAATGAGATGGGTTCTAAGTGAACGCTTTTCAATTAGATTGGACATCAATATGCATTTAGATTCCACAATAGTGATTTTGACCTTAGATCATTAATTCATTCACTCATTTATTCATTAAGACAGCAAACATCCTTGCAACATGTATTTAGGTACCATATAAATCTCTGAATTAAAAGTCAGATTAGCCAATCAGAGACTATAAAGTGGTAATATAGTTTCAATCAGTATATTTCCAAAGATAATAGTGGGAAATAATTATTGTAATGCAGCTTACAAAATAAAAGGATACAACTTGGGATAATTTTGTGTATTTGTAATGAAACATATGAAATTATTGAATTGAGTCTTCCTCAAAAATCCTTGTTTTCCACATCAGCTCAAGGAAGGACAGATCTACATTTATCTGCACACATGAAAATATGGGACTGGTTGCTACTGCTCCCCAGTTGAAGCCAGGTTCCTGATAGAAATTATGACAGCGCTCACTTGTGATTATAGTGCTAGTGAAGGAAAAACAGCAGGGAAAGCATTGGAAAAGCAGAAAGCTCACACACACACACACACACACACACACACACACACCCACCCACCCCAGTATTTGTTGAATGCAATTCTGAGCCAAGTGCTTTCATTTATTACCATTTTCTAGTTGTTCACTTGGCCTCCTGGGGTACAAGCAGCCTCTCCCCAGTGAATGTGGCCTTTGAAGTTTGGAGGAATAGCTACAGCACAGGTACCAACAATTTTGGACAATTTTAGAAATGCAGTATTTTCTCGTAACTGCAATTTAGCAAGTTAATTCTTCCACTGCTAAATTCAGAAGTATTTCAACCATATTCCCTTCCATCACTGATCTTTGTATTACTTATACAGTAAAATAACTGAGAATACATTATGATGGTACAGCTATCTTATATTAATACGTACTTCCTTCTAAGAGCTGTCCATAAAAGGGTACCACAAGAGTGACAGAGGATTGAGAGAGGAGATGAATATTCACGTATTTATTCAACAGACATGTGTCCATCATCTCTCTGTGCCAGGCACTTTGCTGTGCACTTACTATGTGAAGCCATTGGAGGTGATTGTAAAAATGAAGAGGTGGGAAAAAATTTTTGAGGAGGTTCCTAATGCCACAACTTTGCATGTTGAAAATATTCCTTAGGGAGTAATTATAGTTACTTAGCCTCCCTCTTTACTCTAGTCCTGCTGATAGGAAATAAACATCTACTGCTCTAGGCTTAAAAAAACAAGCATGGAAGATGCCTTTACATTTCCTTTATTTCTCCTTATTTTTTAAAAAAACCATGGTATTGCCAAATGTGCCAAGTGAAGAGGAGACTTTAATTCACAGGTTCAAGGGAAGAGGCTTAAGATCAAAAGTTTAACTGAGCCCTTAGACTCATTAGACTCAGTATTCCAAAAGAGAGAGAGAGAGATGTAATGGGAAGAGGGAAAGGGAGGATATTGACTGGGGTTCTTTTGGATTTTCAGGTAATCATGAGTGTTGCTCTTGGGAATGAAAGGTTTGGATGTCACTGCATTTCTAAGTTACATTTTTAACATCTCTATGAAGCAGTATGCTGGAGGCAACTTGTAGAGGCTCTCAAGAGCTGAAGGTGCACCTCTCTTCCCAACTCTGAAGTCAATGACCTCAGGTTGATATCTTCAGATTGGCAATGGTAGGGATATTTATTCCATAGGAACTGGAAAATGCTGCAAATCAGGGCTGGCCTTCTCCCCATCCCACAGAACTGGTTGTTAACCATTTACCAGCATACCACTGGCTGTAAGGATTTAGGATCTCAGTGAATCATCCTACCACATCCAACCACACTGTGACCAGTTTCAGAAATTAGCACTTGGATGCTGACACAATATAAATCCAATCTAAATCACTCACAGTCACTGGGAAACCCAGTGACTGCAGTTGCTGTATCAATGACACACAGACAGCTAATATGGGAATTGTTAATTTTCATCACACTCAGGTTATTGGTATAAATGAAAGAAAAATCACAAATACTTTAAAACTTAGTAGCATTAAATGATGCACTTTATTGTACATAAGAGCACTGACATTAAAGGAAGTCTTTCTTAATTAAAGTGTTAAGAAGTTAAGGGGCATTTTTAAAACCAGAAGCAAAAGAAAAAAAGTCGGTAGAATGTATGCTGGAATTGGTAATGCTCTTGGGATAAGCTGCAAATATGGATATTTCTGGCAATGTTTCTGAAAATTTTACCTTTTAAGCTTATCTGAGTCCTTACTGAATAGAGATATTGTATACTCTCTCTTCCTTGCCTTTTTTTTTTTTTTTTAAAGGTTGTCTGGCTTAGTAGTTTCCATGGTTCTTACTATGATTGTTTTTACCTGGCAAGTTATGCTAATCTTATTTCCACAAAAATTGCCTGGAAGAATGCAGAATTGTACTTGGCTTCTATTCATCTTGGATCGGAGTTACTGAACAGTTATTCATTTTGGAGCAAAAAATATTTCATCTCTTTGGTGCTGTGACTTTCTTACAGTATTTTGATTACGTTGAAAATACTTGAAAGTTAGGGTAAATGAATATTTAATTACATATGCATTGTATAGTTACGTATACTGTATATGCATAGAAAACACAAAGGATATGTATTAACATTAAGGGAATGGGATAGAGGAAGAATGGGGCCTTTATTTTCTGATGTATACATATGTGTTGTCTGAATTTGTTTCAATAAATATATATTAATTAAAAATAATACTTGCAGGCTGGGCACAATGGTTCACACCTGTAATCCTAGCACTGTGGGAAGCTGAGGCAAGCAGCTTCAGATGGCTTGAGTCTAGGAGTTCGAGACAAGCCTGGGCAACATGGCAAAAACCATCTCTACAAAAAATACAAAAAAACTGAGCATGGTGGTGCACACCTGTAATCCCAGCCACTTGGGAGGCTGAGGTGGGAGGATTACTAGAGTCTGAGAAATGGAGGTTGCGGTAAGCTGTGATTGTGCCACTGCACTCCAGCCTAGTTGACAGAGTAAGACTCTGTCTTAAAAACAAAAAAACAAACAAAACACCACTTTGGGAGGCCGAGGCAGGTGGATCACTTGAGGCCAGGGGATCAAGACCAACCTGTTCAACACGGTGAAACACTGTCTCTACTAAAATTACAAAAAGGCTGAGGGTGGTGGTGCATGCCTGTAGTCCCAGCTACTTGGGAGACTGAGGCGGGAGGATTGCCTGAGCCCAGGGAGGTTGAGGCTGCAGTGAGCCAAGATCATGCCACTGCACTCCAGCCTGGGTGACAGAGAGAGACTCTGTCTCAAAACAATCAAACACCACCACCCCCCATTCAAAACCCCCAAACAAGCAAAACAAAAAACAAACAACTTACAAACAAACAGAATAAAAAACCCAAAAAACTTGCCAGTTTCGTTTTTACAATGCTTCCCTTACTCCCTAACTGCAGAAAAAGGTGAAATAAAAGGAAGATGAGAAGGGATTACAGTATATAAATGGCTCTGTGGTTTTTGCCTTTGTTTTCAAAAGAAACATACATAAGATTTGTTATGCTTCTAAAAAACCAGTGTACAGCCACAATAGGGTGTCTATAATTAAGGACGATTTATTGTATATTTAAAAATAACTAAAAGAGTGGAATTGAAATGTTTCTAACACAAAGAAATGATAAATGGTTCAGGTGATGGATACCCAAATTACCCCAATTGGATTACTACACATTGTACGCTCTTACCAAAATATCACATGTACTCTGAAAATATGTATAACTATTATGCATCCATAAAAATTAAAAACAAAAGTTTTATAAACTGAAAAAATAAAAATCTAAATTATCTATTTTCTATTGCTGTTTCTATTTTTATACCAAGAAAATCATCATTACATCTATTTCCCAAATGGAATTTTGGCAAAGGTGTTTGTTTACTGCTCTGCTGATGTTTTGACATTTACAAGGTAATTTTTATTAGTTCAGTTCTCAGAAAACCAAAAACCACGTGTTCTCACTTGTAAGTGGGAGCTAAATATTGAATACACATGGACACAAATATGGGAGCAATAGACAGTGGGGACAGCTTGAGGTGGGAGGTTGGGAAGGGGTGGGTATTTGAAAGGCTACCTATTGGGTACTGTGCTCACTGCCTTGATGATGGGATCATTAATATACCGAGCCTCAGTGACACTCCATTTACCCACGTAACAAACCTGCACATATGCTCCCGAAAGTAAAATAAAAGTTAAAAAAAAACCAGTCCCATTTTGAACTGAAATTTATTATTCTGTTGAGGTTTCTTGCCTTGAAATCTTGATGATATAGGCCAGTATGTCTAACCGGAATAGCACACACAGTCTCACAGTTTTCTGTCTTCTGGTAAAGCAAAGGAAAATGCAGCTAAAATGGATTCATTTATAATTTCAGGAGATTACTGTAGTTTTTATGTTGTCACAGCTTGCATCGTGGAAGTAATTTTTTCTATTACAATAAAAAACTTCTAATAATTCAAGCTACAATGAAGGAAGACTCCAAACCTCGCTGTCCTTTATGTACCTTTTAAGGAGATGAAAGTAACATCTTAAAGTCTCAGGCAGTCAGAAGAAGAGTTTGAGGTGTGCTGTCACCACATCACCT
Organism: Papio anubis; assembly: GCF_008728515.1. NCBI lineage: Eukaryota > Metazoa > Chordata > Mammalia > Primates > Cercopithecidae > Papio > Papio anubis. Next base: position 77,243,242 of record NC_044978.1, read on the forward strand.
CAGCTTTTTTCAGTCAAGAGCTGTTTCAGATCTCTTCACGGTATGTTTGGCAATACACTTAAAGGATTACTACTTAAGCTACTGATAATCTGGCTTCAAGCGATTGTCTGTCTGTCCATCCAGTGACTTATTCTTTCTTTGGTTTTCAAAAACCCAAAAATGAGTGGCCAGAAACACAACAACAATGAAAAAGGAAGAACCATAATCTCGTTTAGAGTTTTCCTCCCAACTTTCAGACAGCTATGGCATTAAGAGAAAGCTAATGTACTCTGGTTCAGTTTCGAAACACTAATTTTTAAGGTTTTTTTTCCAGGGGGATGAGGTGGGGTGAGAGAGAGTGAGCGACAGGAGGTAATATGGAATGGAGTAATTTTTTTTTTTCTTTTTTAAGTATCACTCTGTCACCTAGGCTTGGGTGCAATGGCACGATCTCAGCTCACTGCAACCTCTGCCTCCCTGGTTAAAGCGATTCTTCTGCCTCAGTCTCCTGAGTAGCTGGAATTGCAGGGAACTGCCACCATGCCCAGCTAATTTTTTGTATTTTTAGTAGAGATGGGGTTTCTCATGTTGGCTAGGCTGGTCTCGAACGCCTGACCTCGTGATCCGCCTGCCTCGGCCTCCCAAAGTGCTGGGGTTACAGGTGTGGGCCACCGTGCCCTGCCAGATGCAATAATTTTGAAATCTCCATACCTTCTTTCATGTTTTAATCTGTTCCTTTCAGTGTTTTATTTTAGGAAAGATAAATCTCTTTTTTCCAAACTTCACTTTTGAAGTTTGGTTTCTGGTGGATTATCTTGATGGAACATTTCTCTCATGAGTCCAGCTAAAGACAAAACTAATTTGGATTTCTGTAAAGGTAGAGGTAATTCAAAGTAACAAACATCTTGTTGCCTTTGACTTCTTCTTCCCAAATTTCATATTTTATCTAGAATCTTATATTCTGAGGACTCGGACATTATTTTATATATATACACACAGTTTATATATAAAGTTCAGTTGACATTTATTTGAAAGTTATTTGATCTTAAAAAAGAACTATAACATTCATTACAAATTTTAAAAATAGAAAATAAAAACAAAGAATAATTGTTCAATTCTATCATATCTAAATTTCGTTTGTATAGGCAGTGATACAAATATTTATTTTTCCTATTAATACTGTTAACTATTATTAAATATGTCAATACCCTAGAATTTTCTGATGCATGTTAAAATATTCTTATATTGCTATTTATACTTATATCTAATGGAGTTTTCCTATTTTTGTTTTTATAGCATTTTTGGTTGCTCTTAAGTGACTATGCACTGTATATCATATAGTTAATACATAGAACTAAATATATATGTGTATATGTTTATATATTATTAATGACTATACATATTTTTCAATCCTAAATATTAAATATGTAAGGCAGATTCTTTATATTAGTCACTTTTTCTCCCTTTCTCAGTGCCTTAAACACAGAAGAGACTTTCAGTTATATTTGATTGATTGATTGAGCTTTTGTCTCCAGTGAGCTGTGTGGCCTTGAGTAAGTCAAGTTTCTTTTGCAGTAAAATGAAGCCAGGTCTAAATAATTCCTAGGATTCTTTCTTGTTATTGGATTTTCTGTGATCTGCCCTCAATTAAGGACTCAAAGTAATATAAACCAGTTTCTGAAAAATGTATATAAATGAAATATTTCCCTAGCTAAAGATGTGGTATTTAGAAACTATAGAATATGATCCATACAGCAAAAGACAGTAGAATACAGTCTAGACCGTAAAGAAAGACTATGGAGTGTGGTGGGTTTTTTTGCACTTCAGTCACTTCCTTTCTCATTGTCCTGTATCCCCTGATAGATGCTCCCCCCAAGGTAATGACATTTGTCCTGCTCTGCTCTGGCTCATAGGAATTGCGCATTTCCGAGCTCCTTTCAGGTGGGCCAACCCTGAGAGTGAGAGCGTCCCTCCTTTGACACATACCTGGCCATCTGCTACTGTGTTTCATTGTGGACCTGTTCTTTGTCATGAAGCTGGGGATTTGATAGGTGATAATCAGAGGCGTGTCTGGGTTTTGTGGCACTGGAAGTTTATACAATTTGAGAGGCTCTCATTTAGAAAAATAATACAAAATTGAGTACAAAGGAAAACATTTATTGAAAATGAAAAAAATCTTAAATCACAAATTTTCAAAAGTTAACAAATATGGCAAACATTACAAAATCTAGAAAAATAATATAATTATTTTAACTGACTGTCACACATTTTAAATATCTTTTCCCTATACATTTGTCAGCATATTTGTTGATTGCCTCTTCATTATGATGGCAATATTATGTAGAGAAAATGTAAAGATATTTTCTTTAGAGAAAATGAAAATGTAGAGAAAATGAAAAGATAATTTTGTCTTTCCTCTTGCATAATGAATCAAATTTTCTACTACTGATATTTTAGAAAAGTTTCTTTTTCACTTCACTATTTGTAATTGCTCTTATGTAAACTTATGTAAATGTTTATGGTTATGATAAACTTTTAGGCTTTTGAAATTTTCTTGTGTAGGGAGCAATCTTAAATCTCTTTGGATTGACTTTTTTTTTGGACAGGGTCTCTCTCTGTTACCCAGGCTAGAGTGCAGTAGGACAATCATGATTCACTGCAGCCTCAACCTCATGGTGATCTTCCCACCTCAGCCTACAGAGTAACTGGGACTACAAGTGTGCATCATGACGCCCAGCTGATTTTCTGTTGAGATGGGATTTCCCTATGTTGCCTAGGCTGGTCTTGAGCTCCTGGGCTCAAGCAATCCCAGGCTGCCCACCTCAGCCTCTCAAAGGCTGACATTACAGGAATGAGACAGCCTTATGTCATTCTTTATCCACATTGCTTGGAACCTCCTAAGGTAATGGGGAGGATCTCATGTGGTTAAGGGGTCCTGAAGCTTAAGCATTGTTTAGTTGTGGCAAATCCATACCTAGTGGTAACTGGCAAAGAAAAGTCTTTAGAGTTAGTTCTATGCTCAAGTTTGAACTTCACTACATTTTAGCTATATGACTTTAGAAAAATCATTTGGTTCTCTGAGCTTCAGTTTCCCCAATTCTAAAATGAGACTATTAATAGCATTAACCTTATTGGATTGTTTTGAGGATTAAAAATAATAGTGTGTCTTCCCAAACTATTAGTTTCTTCCATCATCTTCTTCACAATATTTTCTAATCTGAATTTTAAAAAGGCTTTTTTGGAACCAGGTCTTCATGTCAAAATTAGATGGTGATTTTTAAAAGAATTATCTCATGTGGCTATTTGTGAAAAAATTTGGGGACAAAATTGAGAAAATAAAATACATATGTTTTGCATTCCTAATATGTTCCTATAGCTTTCTCATGTATTACTTCAGCTGAAATATCGTTAGTCTCCTTGTCTACTCAATCGTAGATACACATATGAATTACTCTCAAATGATCCTATCTTTTCTTCTCACAACCAAGGTCTAACACCAACTTTAAACATAGTTAAAGCTCAGTAAGAATTCATGAATAAATGAATGAATTGTCTCCTACAATCCTGCAATAACTCTGATAGGGAGACTGATCTTGCTTTACAAGAAAGGGCTTTGATAGATCAATTCACCTGTCAATAGTAGCACAGCCAATAAGACCCAATCCAACCAAAGTCTAAGTTCATCCTCTTTCTTTTACACTTTGCATTCTTCACATTTCTTGACGCTCCTCAAGTCACTCCTTGTAGGTAGATACCTAATCCACACACTTTGGATTGGTGACTTTGAAATGCTTTTTAAATCTTTAAGGATCTCTGTCTGATATATTTCATTTATTTACAAGTCAATTATAACATAACCATAACATAAGAAAAAAACATGCATTTATATTGTGAAGATTTAGTGTGGTTTTTATAAAAACATTATCACCATTAATTTTCATTGTTAAACTGTTTTATTTAAATATCTTTCTATATATATTACTCTGCAAATTTATTGACATGAGAATTTTAATTTCTCACTTACCTCTATTGATTGAGGAATGGGCATTTTTGTTAATTGAGTATTTTGTTAATGTAGGAGTTATAATTCTGCAGTTCATGCATTGCTACTTTTCTTAAAAGTATAAAGCACATTGCAATTATAGTGAATGTAAATTTGCTTTGATAATTCAGATGACTCATTGAGTTCTCTTGTATCACAGAATTTTCAGGATGAACATTGAATGCGATTGTTCTTCATATACAGAAGGTGTAGGAGATAGAGCTGACAGGAATCAAGATTGAGTTTGTGATCCAGCCTGGATTTTTTTTTTTAATCACTCATGTCAGCTTGTTTATTTTTCATTTACATCCTTATCCATTAGAGAGAGAGGAGAGTAAAATTACATTTTATATATCCCTTTGGATTTTGGATAAATATGAATTACATCATTATTTTATAATTAATCTTGGTACATTCATAGGTATCTGAGGAAGTCATTAAGAAACCCAGATGCATGGAGAGTATGAGCTCCTCTGTCTCTTCGTTTCCATATATCACAGTTGTTTCGAGGGTTCCCACTCACTCCCCAACCTCCAAACATTAGGTTGCCTCTTACTTCTTCCCTTTTCTATGTACACATACTGCCCAGGTAGGCTCTTTTAATATTAACTGTGCTCTGACAAAGCTCAACTTTATCTCTTTATCTCTTTAGCTATACCCTCTCCTTGAAATGCAAACTCAATATCAAACCGTCTACTCTAGAAATCAAGTTTGGAGGTGTATCTTAAGCATTTGAAACTTAAACTGAACCCCTGATTTCTCACCTCTACTCTCCCACCCCTAATCCTCTAGAGGTCTTTCCTGTTTCAGCAAATAACAACTGCAAATATTCAGTTGCTCAAGCCCCAAATTATCTTTTGGTTTTCTTTTTCTTTCATAACCCAAATCTAGTCCACCTCTTATCCTGTGGGGCCACTTTTTGCTACAGACACCATTACCGCACTGGTCCACATGACCACCATCTGTGCCAAGATGATTGTGGTTGTCCCTCTTTTTATTTATTTTCTATTTTATTTTTTTGAGAGTCTTGCTCTGTCACCCAGACTGGTGTGCAGTGGTGCGATCATGGCTCACTGGACCCTCTACCTCCTGGGCTCAAAAGATCCTCCCACCTCAGCCTCCCAAAGTGTTGAGATTATAGTCATGAGCCACAGTTCCTGATCAGTCTCACATTTTAAAGTGTAAATCAGGTCATGCCACTCTTCTGCTCCAAACCCTCCAGAGGTTCCACCACTTGGCTCCATCTCTCATTATGCTCCAGGAATGCTGGCCCCTTACTGTTCTTTCAGTCTGTCAAGCACACGTCCTACGGGCACTTACGGTTTCCTCCGTCTGAAATTGTCTTTCCTCAGATAATAACATGGTAGGCTGGGTGTGGTGGCTCACGCCTGTGATCTCAACACTTTGGGAGGCTGAGGCGGGCAGATTGCGAGGTCAGGAGTTCTAGACCAACCTGACCAACATGGTGAAACCCCGTCTCTACTAAAAATACAAAAATTAGCCGGGTGTGGTGGTGCGCGTCTGTAATCCCAGCTACTCAGGAGGCTGAGGCAGGAGAATAGCTTGAACCCGGGAGGCGGAGTTTGATGTGAGTCAAGATCGCACCACTGCACTCCAGCCTGGGTGACAGAGCAAGACATCACCTCAAAGAAAAAAAATAAAAAAGATAATAACATGGTGTGCTTCTTTCTTTCCTTCACTTCTCTGTTCAAATGTCACTTTATCAAGGAGGACTTAATTATCTTATACAAAACAGCAACTCCCCCAGCCTCCCAGCGAATTATCTATGCTCCTTTCTTGTTTTACTGTCCTTTCCACTCATCAGTATCTGACATATCTATGCTTTAATTCTTTGTTTATCATTTGACTTCCCTAAGTAGAATATAAGTGGCATAAGGACAGGGACTTTATCTGCTTCTTTAGCTATAAGCTCTATCGCAAACAGTTCCAGCTATAAAGTAGACACTCAATAAACATTTATTGAATAATGGCCATCTCCCTGAATGAATTAGTAGTAAGTGACTATAAATTATGTTTTCATACTAGCATGGATATATGGGTTTTATATATTTGACTCATACAGGATCCCATAATTTAAGTTAAAATTAAAGTATAATTTAATAAGATATGAAATATAAAGGCTATAAACTTATAAAAGCCATAATTTTAAAGTTTAGTTATGGAAATTAAAATCACTTTATTTTATTACCATTATTTGAAGAGTTGTATTTAAATATCTCTTTCTGAATAAAATACCTAGGAATCCAACTTACAAGGGATGTAAAGGACCTCTTCAAGGAGAACTACAAGCCACTGCTCAATGAAATAAAAGAGGACACAAACAAATGGAATGAATGGAAGAACATTCTATGCTCATGGATAGGAAAAATCAATATCATGAAAATGGCCATACTGCCCAAGGTAGTTTCTAGATTCAATGCTATCCCCATCAAGCTACCAATGACTTTCTTCACAGAATTGGAAAAAACTACTTTAAATTTCATATGGAACCAAAAAAGAGCCCGCAGAGCCAAGACAATCCTAGGCAAAAAACAAAAAAAAACAAACAAAACAAAACAAAACAAAACAAAAAACAAAAACAAAGCTGGAGGCATCACACTACCTGACTTCAAACTATTCTACAATGCTACAGTAATCAAAACATCATGATACTGGGACCAAAACAGAAGTATAGACCAATGGAACAGAACAGAGGCCTCAGAAATAATACCACACATCTGCATCCATCTGATCTTTGACAAACTTGACACAAACAAGAAATGGGGGAAGGATTTCCTATTTAATAAATGGTGCTGGGAAAACTGGCTAGCCACATGTAAAGCTGAAACTGGATCCCTTCCTTAGACCTTATACAAAAATTAACTCAAGATGTATTAAAGACTTAAATGTAAGACCTAAAACCATAAAAACCCTAGAAGAAAACCTAGGCAATACCATTCAGGACATAGGCATGGGCAAAGACTTCATGTCTAAAACACTAAAAGCAATGGCAACAAAAGACAAAATTGACAAATGGAATCTAATTAAAGAGCTTCTGCACAGCAAAAGAAACTATCATCAGAGTGAACAGGCAACCTACAGAATGGGAGAAAATTTTGCAATCTATCCATCTGATAAAGGGCTAATATCCAGAATCTACAAGGGAGTTAAACAAATTTACAAGAAAAAACAAACAACTCCATCAAAAAGTGGGTGAAGGATATGAACAGACATTTCTCAAAATAAGACATTTATGCAACCACTGTACATATGAAAAAATGCTCATCATCACTGATCATCAGAGAAATGCTAATCAAACCCACAATGAGATACCATCTCACGCCAATTAGAATGGAGATCATTAAAAAGTCAGGAAACAACAGATGCTGGAGAGGATATGGAGAAACAGGAACACCTTCACACTGTTGGTGGGAGTGTAAATTAGTTCAACCATTGTGGAAGACAGTGTGGTGGTCCCTCAAGGATCTAGAACTAGAAATATCATTTGAACCAGCAATCCCATTACTGCATATATACCCAAAGGATTATAAATCATGCTACTATAAAGACACATGCACACGTATATTTATTGAGGGACTATTCACAATAGCAAAGACTTGGAACTAACCCAAATGTCCATCAATAATAGACTGGATTAAGAAAATGTGGCACATATACGCCATGGAATACTATGCAGCCATAAAAAAGGATGAGTTCATGTCCTTTGCAGGGACATGGATGAAGCTGAAAACCATAATTCTCAGCAAAATATCACAAGGACAGAAACCGCAAATACCACATGCCTCACTCGCAAGTGAGCTGGAACAATGAGAAATATACATGAACACAGGAGGGAACCTATCACACCGGGGCCTGTTGGGGGTGGGGGTCTGGGGAGGAGGGATAGTGTTAAGTAGAAATACCAATGTAAATGACGAGTTGATGGTAGTAACCAATTATATAATATGGGTATTATGGGTAATAAGGAATTGCATCAGATTTGAACCTAGTGTATAATAATTGAAAAACAATTATCACCCCTTCCTTCCTTCCTTCCTTCCTCCTTCCTTTTTCCTTCCTTCCTTCCTTCATTCCTTCCTTTCTTCTTTTCCCTTCTTCCTTCCTTCTTTTTTCTTCCTTCTTTCCTTCCTTCCTTCCTTCCTTCTTCTTCTTTTCTTCTTCTTCTTCCTTTCTTTCTTCTCTCTCTCTCTTTTCTTTTTCTTTTCTTTTTCTTTTCTTTTCTTTTTCTTTTTCTTTTCTTCTTTTTCTTCTGTCTGTCTGAGTTTGCTCTTGAGTTGTTTAGGCTGGAGGTAAGAGAGGCATGCTGATCTCAGCTCACCCAAACCTCTGCCTCCTCCGGGTTCAAGCGATTCCTGCTCCCTCAGCCTTCTGATAGGCTGATTACAGGCGACAGCAGCCAATTACATCCGACCACACTTTGTATTTTTAGTAGAGATGGAGTTTCCTTCTGTTACCAGGCTGGCCAGGTTGAACTTCTGACTGACAGATCCGCTCCACCTTGGCCTCCCAAAGTGTTGGATTATAGGAGCCACCTTGCCTGGCCTAAACATGTCTTCTATATATTTCTCCCTGCAAGGTTAATTAAAATTGCCATTTCCTGTTTACCTGAAATGGCTGAGGATTAGTTGTTTTGTTCATTGAATATCTCTTTGATGTAAGAATTACAATCAATCAATTCGCAGACTGCTACTTTTCTTAAGTGTATATTTGCACGTCACAGTTACAGCAAATGAAAATTTAATTTGATAATTTGGAAAATAACTTGAGCCCTCCTATTCTTCTCAATATTCATCTTAAACATGAAATGTTATTTACTTCAGGTACAACAGCAGATTGTTGAAGTAACAGCATCAGTAAATAAAGTAAATAATAAAAGTAAGTTTTTTATTTAATTTTTTTTCATGCCACTTTCTGGTACAGAAAGTCCTCTTCCTTGGCCACCTCACTAAACTGATCTTTCTCCATTAAACTCTTGTAGTGTCACATTACAACTACTGTATATGATTCAATACCTCATTCTTTGGATATATTAAAGCTCAAATTACAAATGCAATGCCTTTGTTTCTGCAAAGTTTGAATATTGAATATAGCAGTATGTAGCACAAGAGAGTGGTTATGTTAAACTGGAACAAGAAACATGACAATATTTTAAAAATTTAATTAACCTTCCAAGTGTTTTTTTGGTAAATGTGTGTAGCATTATACTTCTGAAGTTTTTAAAGTTTAAACCTATACAAAGGGCCGGGAACAGTGGCTCACGCCTGTAATCCCAGCACTTTGGGAGGCAAGGCAGGCGGATCACCTGAGGTCATGAGTTCGAGACCAGCCTGGCCAGGGTGGTGAAACCTCGTCTCTACTAAAAATACAAAAATTAGCCGGGCGTTGTGGTGGGTGCCTGTAATCCTGGAAGGTGGGTGCCTCCCAGCTACTCGGGAGGCTGAGGCAGGAGAATCACTTGAACCTAGGAAGTGGAGGTTGCAGTGAGCAGAGATCGCACCACTGCACTCCAGCCTGGGCGACAAGAGTGAAACTCCATCTCAAAAAAGAAAAACAAAACAAAAACCTATACAAAGACCTTTGGGACTTTCATACCAGATAATAATGTTGTATGCTTCAGTTAAGTCTTGCATGATACCCAAATTTGGTTAATTAACAAAATTACCTGAAAAGTTTACTAAAAACACAAATTTCTGGGCTTCCCATAATGTCCTCCTCATCTCCACCAGAAATTCTGAGTCTGTCAGTCTTAATGGAGCCTACAGTCTATCTCTATATATTTCTATCTCTATCTGTACTTGGAGATATCTCTGTGTGATTTTGATGATAAACCAGATATGGTAACTCCTGACATGGAAGAGCATTTCTGGAAGTGTGTATGAAAGAACATTAGTCTCCCAAAGAGCTTTGCAGTGAATGGAGTGTGTAGTGAGATAAGATCAAGAAATGCTGTGTCCTACACATCTGAAATATTCATAGTGCATACTAACATAGCATAGGCTCTGACAAGTCCTGTAGTTTATGAAACACAAGCTTTTGCTTAACCCATAGTTTATAAAACTATGTGAACAGGGAATCCCATTTCCCCCCACAGCAGCTGTTACCCTCCTTGAAACGGAGGAGCTGGCATGCTGCTTTCAAACTTTGTTTGTTAGACAACTGACATTCATCAGGCTGTTCCCAAATAAAAGATAAATGTTTTCTATTCTTTATAGAAAATAGAAGTTTTTGAAATATTTTAATTTCTCATCCAAGCCCAAGTTTATTTGTATACTCTCTAAGGTAAAGTTCAATCATTATTATTTTCTTAAAGATTTTCAGATAATTTTTATACTTAAAAAAGGTAAGAATATTGCACTATAGTGATCAAAATATATTTGTAATACTATATCTAGGGAATTGGCATTTTATAAGATTTTGGGGGTGCAATCCTTTCCTAGTATTTCCACTATTGGATTTACTATGAGCTCTGCAGCCTTACTCATTGTAACTTTGTTTGCTAACAGCACACGGGGCCTTACTTTACAGTCTGTTTTACGTTTGTCAGCTATTCCAATAGCTTCTATGTCTTGTCTGCTGATTGCCACAAGTGTGGCAAGATGAATCCTAGGAGTATGATCCAACCCCTTCCCTGTTACTATCCTTGTATTTCAAAGAAAACTGGTTTCTTTCTCTGTAGAAAAATGTTTCCAGTTTATCTGAAAGTCTGCTACTTTCACAACAAAGAGTCCAGAGATAACAAGAAGGCAATACTTAATTATTTTGGTTATTTCCTAAAGGGAGCACTCTTTCTCTCTTTCTGTTTTTCTTCCCTAGCCCCTTGGTTTTCCATTTTGGTCTTTGGCCTGGTTTCCTTTTAGGTCTGTCTTACCATCATTGTTCCTCCAAAGCCACTCTCTTGTTTTGTTTGTTTATTTACTCTTATTTCCATTTCCATTTTACAGTCCCCCTTTTTTATGGGCAATCATTCTACTATATTTAATGTATATCCTTCTGAACATATGTATTCTTTTAAACGTATTTTGTGGTTAATGTGTATATTTTAAAAAATTTACATAAGTGGCATTGTACTACAGTCATTCTTCTTTGCAGATGTTTTTCAGTACTCTATTTGGTGTGTCTCTTTTAGCTTCATAATGGTCACCATATTGTATGTGTTCACTCCCCCAAAGAAATACATCCACTCCCCATCATTATCAGCAACACCGTAATAAACATCCTCATGCTTTCCCACCTAGATATCTGTTGGAATTTCGGTGTGACACATACCCAAGAAAATACGTAACTCCATTGGATACTGCCAGTGCACTCTACTCCAGGCTGGCTGATGATCTCCCACCAGTAGTGCCCACCATGCATAGCCTATATCATCACATTCCTATCAACATTTGGCTTTTTATTGCTTTATGGCTTTTGCTAGTCTATAGAGTATAGATTGAAATTTCAGTGTGGTTTTAATTTGTACTTCTGATTAAAAATGAGCTTGACATCTCTTCATTTTCTTATTAGCCTTTTGGGTTTCCTCTTTTCTAAATTGCCCATGCACTGATAGCTCTTTATCCTTTTTCTATGGGATGCAGTTGATTAAATTTGAAGACTTATCTGTAGCAAAAATTAATTTCTTTATGTTGTTTATTTTTTTTCAGATTGTTGATCTTATCACTGCATTTTGCCCATTTTTATGTCAGGTTTTTTTTGTTGCAAAATCAATTTTTTTGCCTTAAATTTTAAAATGCCTATTTTTGTTGTCTCTTTATCTATAAATGATAATGACGCAGATCTTTCCTTTTTCCCTAGTCCGTAATGAAAATATCTATAGTACAACAAAAATTCTCTGTAGACACAGCAATATAAGTGAAAATATCAATGGAGATATGTTGTAGAGATCTTACGCTCTCTTTACTCTCTGCCGATCAATGGTATTAATACTAACATTTGTCCTAAAAGGAAAATAATGTAATAGAAAACCAAGGCAAGTTTTGCCTGCTCTTGCAGTGTCCATAGTGGGCATTCCATATGCGCTTGTTGAAACGGAGACCGTATAATAGTTATTTCTCTAGAAAGGTTCAGAAAGAAGAGTTGATATTCTCCCCTAAGGGAGCTGAGAGGCACCTGTGATTAGGCTCTAAGGATAACTCTTTCACCTCTCCTAAGTCATTGTGATGTATGACTGAGCAAGGCTCACAGAAATGGGATTCAAAGATGGAGAAGAAAGAAAATCAGTAATACCAGGAGCCAGCCCGCTATGATCCCATGTCTGCTTTTCTGATGTGGCAGTGCTGAAGGGAAGCATGTTCAGAGGGATTCTTCAACACTGAATCTTTCACTTCACACATGTTATTAAATTTTTGTAGAGACAGCATTTCACATAAAGTCTGTCTGGTTAGACCACACATCTACACAGAACAACTCTGAACAATCTTTAGCATTTGAGCGTCTGTGAGGATTTCTGGGGCTCATGGTATTAGCACTAATTGTTTTGTTGTTTGTTTGCTCTTAATTGTGTGAAAGATTAAGTATACGGCTTCTGTTATTCAAGGTGTTTATATATAATTGTTAGGGAAATTGAGAGGCAGAAAGATGAAGTATTTGGCAAGATTAAAAGGTGTTCATCACAAACATATCAAAGAGTAAAGGCCACAATTCCTGAACCTCACCTCTTGTTCTATTAACTAGAGGCTGCTTTCTCAGTAAGGATGAGAAGTCAGCAAGACCTTGTCGTGTTATTAAAGTATCAAACTTGAAACAAGATGGAAGGTTATGAAGGTGACATTTTCATATTTGTTCATCTTCTTTGGCTTCTTTGAGTTTCCATACTTGACTCTTCAAAAACACTTGCTACCACGTAAAAGATCATTACCTTACATTTACTGCTCATAGTTTTTGTTCTGAAATTCTTTCCTTTAGCAACTTTTAAGGCCTGATTTTCTCCTGATCCTCCTGACCACTAATTCTGTTGCTTTTTTCTTGTTTTCTGCCTCAGCTTCTTTTTGGGTCCAGTTTTCAATATTTCTCTTGCTTTTCCATGCTGTGTCCCATTGTGTAGCATTACATTTAATGAAACTAAGATATTAAATACTAGTTAAATTTGACTCAGCAGCTTCTTTTGACCCTGAAAACACCAGCAAGGGAAATAATCCACAGGTATTGTCCCAGATATTCAGAAGAAATCAGATAATTTTAAAATTTCAATTCAACGTTTAAAGGGCTGACAACAAATGTCAGTAGACACCTCAAAAAAGAATCGTTAGTTATAAGAAAATATGGAATTAAAACTACAATGAGAAACCCTTTTATATCTATTATAGAATGGCTAAATAAAAGGACAGACAATACCAAGTGTTGATGAGGATGAAAGCAAATAGAACTTTCATACATTGCTGGTGAAAAGATAACACAATACAATCACTTGAAAAACAGTTTGAAAGTTTCATATCAAGTTTAATGTATAATTACTACAAGACCCATAATTCTGCTCCTAGTTATTTACCCAAAGCAAAAAGAAAACATATGATCACACAAAGATCTTTATAATAGCCTAAAACTTTATTCATTATAAGATTAAAAGCTGAACTTCACTCAGCTTTATTCATAGTTTAAAACTAGAAGCAGCCCAGATGTTATTAACAGGAGAATGAGTAAATACATTGTGGTTTATCCATATAATAAAATATCACTTGGCAGAAAAAAAATGAACAAACTTACTAATACAATACGGATGAATCTTAAAAATATTATCCTGAACAAAAGAAACCAGACACAAAAACGTACATACTGTATAATTCAATTTATATGAAATTTGTGAACAAACTACTCCATGGTGATAGGAAGTAGAGCAATGATGGGAGGGGACCAGTTGCAGGGGAATTGACTTCCAAGGGTAACAGAAAACTTTTGGGGCGAAATGGCGATATTGATATTTTGACTGTGGTGGTGGTTATGTGGATGCACATGCTGACCAAAACTGATTCAAATTTAGATTTTTAAATGGGCATATTTTATGGCATGTAAATTGTGTCTCATAAAGTTATATCATATCTTATATCTCGTAAAAAATCAAATAAACTCAGTGGCCAAAGGGAAAAGAAAAACCCTTAATTAAGGGTTTGTAGGGATTTGGGGTTGCTTACAAAAGATGTCATATAAAATGTGCAGTAAATTCGACTGTTTTGTGACCAAAGTATGTTGTCTTTGAAAAGTGGAATCAATGTGATGCGTTATATGTCATTTTGTATTAGAAATTATTCAAGGCATTCTGTGAGCATAGTCTCATTTAATGTCAAAACACTCCTATGAGGTGGATATTATTAGCCTTATTTTAAAGATGGTACATTTAAAGGTAAACAGATATTTTGAGGGGGACTTATTAAATGTAGAATGTAATCAGAACATAGACAGCCCATTATATATTATATGTCCATATATTAACCAGTACATTCTCTTGTTTTTCCTATAAGTAGAAAAAAAGATTGATGAATCAGGTGGAACAAACCATTTATATTCTTCAGCAATATCATTTATATCTGATTATAAGAGTAACAATATTGAAAATATTTAAAACACTGTTATTACAGTTTGACATTTTTTACAGAGAATTTAGTACATTCATTATATTTTATAATATTAACCAAAGTGAATAAATATACAATAAATGGAACCTCAGGGTTATAGTAGTAATTCAAAAGTTAATTGAAAACAATTTAAGGATATCATACCACTTAGACAAAAAGTAAAATCCTATAAAATTGTTACTTTTTTTATTAGACCATGAAAGACTTGAGATTTCTTAACTCAGCAATGTCATCTTCAGCAATGTCATCTTCTCGTCATCGATTTATCTGTGTTCTTGACAGTAACTGCTGAACAGATTTTTAAAATAACTTTTCTATTTCTTGAATTCTTGTTACAAAGAATTGTTTATTTAAAAAGAAGTTTAATGTAATAAAGATCAAGTTAATAGGTAATACAGAGGCAGTAAATTTGCATAGAACCCCAATATTGCAATATTTTGAATGCTATTCCTTACTCTCAGGGCAGCTGATATGGGAAATGTCTTTGATCTAATTTCCCATGTGGAGTCTTTGGAATCTTTGGGTTCAGTGTTCCTCTCTGGGCTGTGTACCTCACGGTCAGGCCCTTGGGGAATCACTCAAAACTGTACCGTGATAAAATAATTCTTAGTTTTTTGCTTAGCTCCTGCATTACTCTGCTATTTACTTATCACCTCAAACCAGGGACAGAAGAATGCTAACCTTTCTACAACTTTTAATGTGCATTTCCTTTACAATTCACAGTCTCAATTTCTCTGTCTCTTTATTAGAATATGTTGAACTCACCTTCAGTTTATGTGCCCTTAAAAAGATCTCCCACCTATTCACATACAGATTCTTCCTCTCTTATTTTTTACCTTCCCATAATCTGAATAATACAAGTGTAATTTGGTCCAGTGACTTGAGAGCTAAATGAGAGACTTAGTTTGAAATAAGTATGCATAAAAAGCAGTCCTCATTTTAGTTTAAGGTTGATTATTTCTAGCTTTTTTTTTTTTTTTTTTTTTTTTTTTTTTTTTTTTTGCCTATAAGTCTCCATTCATAATGGTAGTAGAATGCGAAAGGATACGATGAAAATGAAATATTTCATGAAATATGAGCTAATGATTTGGGCATTGTCTTAAAAAGATGAGCTATGTGTGGCTGTTCCATAGCTACCAAGAAAGAGCCCAGTCCATATATCACTGCCACTCAACTGTTATGTGCAGAGATCAGTGTACCAGCTGCTTTACTGGGTAGATGAGATGATAGAACTGTCCTCTCAATCACAGGAAACAAGACATAGACGGCATTCTAGAGATGTTTGTTTCCAGTTACTGTTTCTTTGTGGAGGATAAGACTCATTAGATGAGACACATGACTTTCTTATTTGTATAGTGTGATTCCTTGCTTATCAATTTGTACCACCTGAGTGAATTGAATTTGCTGGGCTGAAAAAACATAGATTGCAACAGGATTTTCTTGTTTGTTTGTTTTAGCCAGGTTTATCAGAGCTAAAATAATAATGCATCTCATGGGTAAGCAATTCCCGTCTTTCCGATCAGGTTCAGCTCGGAGCAAACTGCAGTGGTGTGCTTGACTAGTCATTCCTGCACGTAAGCAGGCAGGATCCAAACACTAGAATTTCAGGCATCTTGTAGTTTAGAGTTTCTCATTAGGTGCTTTTTTCCCCCCTGTATTCTGACTAATTAACTAGTTTTGATGTCTGACAATCTCTTTGTGGTCAATGGGACCTATATTTTGGGAGATAGAGCTAAAACCATGCCACAAAAAGCACTTACGTATCAGCACCTAACAGTCCTATAGTGACAAACCCATTGATTTCTCTGCTTATAGCTTGTACTTCCAAATGGAGAGTCGAAAAAATAAAAAATATATATATTTTTGAGTCACTCTTGTTCCCCAGTTTGGAGTGCAATGGCGTGATCTCGGCTCACTGAAACCTCCACCTCCCGAGTTCAAGCTATTCTCCTGCCTCAGTCTCCCGAGTAGCTGAGATTACAGGCGCCCGCCACCATGCCCGCTAATTTTTGTATTTTTAGTAGAGACAGGATTTCGCCATGTTGGTCAGGCCAGTCTGGAACTCCTGATCTCAAGTGATCTGCCCGCCTCGGCCTCCCAAAGTGCTGGGATTATAGGCACGAGCCACCATGCTTGGCCAAAAAATACAATCTTAAATAAAACTACAAAAAGTTTATGAGCATACCATTTGGGGCAAAATATGTAATGATGGCTACATTAATGTGTATTCATGTGAACAATGACTGGAAAGTTAAAGCAAAAATTAAAAATGTTTTATTAAGATGGTGAGATGGTAATGATTAAAGAATTTTAAATTTTATTGCTATATCTTTTTTTCCCATAGAGATAGTAACCTGTAAAGCCAGACTTGCAGTGACAGCCCTTTTATTTTCAGAAGTTACAATTTGATTTGATACTTGTTAACCACAATAAACAGACAAGCATTTGGTTTTATAACTGCTGATTGTTCGGCCATAGAACACTAAAGTCATGGTAGCTGGCATTTGTGTCACTGTAGCTTGTATTTGTATTGCTATTTCAATGCTTTAGTAAAATTACTAGCAATTTTCTGTTTACTTCAATAGCTAAATATTTTCAAGGGACTCCGATCTTCCTGATGTGACATACTAGTTTATATATCTCTATATCTTTATGTTTTTTGATAGCTATATTTGTGTTTTTCTGTTTCAAAAAGTCAATGGTTTAAAAAAGGGAAGTATCACGAGGTCAGGAGATCGAGACCATCCTGGCTAACACCGTGAAACCCCGTCTCTACTAAAAAATACAAAAAACTAGCCTGGCGAGGTGGCGAGCGCCTGTAGTCCCAGCTACTCGGGAGGCTGAGGCAGGAGAATGGCGTGAACCCGGGAGGCGGAGCTTGCAGTGAGCCAAGATCTGGCCACTGCACTCCAGCCTGGGTGACAGAGCAAGACTCCATCTCAAAAAAAAAAAAAAAAAAAAAAAAAAAGGGAAGTATACAAGATATGTAAGAAACACATATTATGTAATTTCTCCCTAATAGAAAGAATGCACAGTTTTTACTTTGCTTTGAATGTTCTCTGTCCTAAGATCAAGTTCTAATTTCAATTTCTCAAAGTGTTAGTCTATGACAAAATAAATTGTAGGTGACAGATTCACATATCACTTACACTCCTAATTCACCAATGAAGACCTAATATCATTGCAGACATTTAAGAGCTGTTTTGAGGAGGTAGGGAGGAGGGACACTGTTCATTAGTGTTTCCATGTTATCATCTCAGTCAGGAAGGAGAACTTGTGATCCAAAAGTGATCTTGAAAACAAGGCCCAGCCTCTTCCATGGCTTTAAGAGAGTCCAGTCTTACTAAAGTCAAAAGCTGGGTTTGCTGCTGTAACCTGTGAAGGCAATAGGAGCAAAGGGCCTAGATCTAATTGGTATTTATTGCTGTCATTGTTTTGGATTCCAGACCTTTGATAAACCTTTCCCAGTGAAGCAAACCCATGGTTAACTCTGCAGCAGTGAGGAAGCTATGGAAGCAGGACTGCAATTAACCTTCACTGGGAAAACAAAACATAAAAAAACTAAAAGGAAGGCTTGGTTTTTGCAGATGCAATTTTAAATGACAGGTGGCAGGTGAAAACATTACCCTTAAAATGAGAACGTATTTTGTATTCGTACACAATAACCAGGGAAAAGACATCATCAAAAAAGGGGTAATTATTTACATTGAAGTGAAGAAAAAAAGGTACAATGTAAAAGACAAAGTAGTTATAATTAAAAAGTAGATTGCTGTAATACTGACATTCAAATATGTGTTGTCAGGTGGATTTTATTTGGGCGACAATACTTGAAGTGTACCAAAAACCTAACCCTTTCCTCAAAACTTTTTCTGGGTTGTTATCTTTTAGAGGTACTGTTAAATAATAGGAAATACTACGTCCTAAGAAGCAGCAAGTTCTATGTAATTGTCAGTTGGCAAGACACTTGCTTTAAGCCTCAATTTCAGTATCTGAAGAATTCAAAGACATCTTAACAGTCTGCCAGCTGAGAGGTATGTCGCATTATATAGTGACACCATGTGGGGCTGTAAGCTTTTCAACTTGAATGCTTTTTAGCAGAGTGTCTTTGGTAATATCCTTTAAGAGACCCTGCTTAACATGTTAGTCATAACAGATGGCTGAAGAAAGTTCATTAGATGGCTGAAGAAATTTCATTAGAGGATGATTAAGGGAAATAAAAGACAAGAGAGAGGAATCGAGCTCTTAACCTAGAAAAAACAGGATTTGGAGGTGGGGTTGATGTGACTTGGACAAGGTGGTTGTATTAGAGAGGGAGTCCAGGTTAAAGTAAAGAATGGAGGAAGGAAAAAATCAGAAAGGGAGCAAAGGTAAGAAGAGGGTTATGCATGAATTAGTTAGGGAGGGATATTTAAGAGGTGGGATGAGGTATCAGAATTGATGAGTCAGCTCTGTTGGTAGGAGTGGGATTGGCCAAGCCTCCCTCCCATCTCTTACTTGTGCAGTTACCAGTGTCTGTGAGTTATTGTGCATAGTGCTTATGGCCTGGCTAGTTCCGATAAATATAGAGGTTTATAAATTTGGAAGGCAGATCTATCTTCCCATCTTTGTTCCAAAGCATTTTCCTTTCTCAGAAGTTATGCTTTGAATTTAGTAGCTGCTATGAAGGTTGAACTCTCAAGGGAACCAAGGCAATGTTGTATGTGGGACATGGTTGAAACCTGGGCCAAGGCCCAGAAATTCTGATACTGTGAATCTCTCAGTGCCTGCCTAGAACCTTTGGGAGTTGCTGGTATTGAAGACTCTCAGCTGGAATATATTCTGCACATAAACATTTTTCATTGTGTCTGTTTCCATCAAATTACTTGTCAGGTTGGGAATATTCTGTTATTAGCCTATCCCCTGGTGTTGTAGTATTTATTCTACTTTTCTAAACCTGAAGCTATTTATGAAATGGTATATGGAGTGAAGCTTTGCTTCTATCTTCTCCCTTAAGTCGAGCCATGTTTTTTAAGCTTCGGAAGTTCTCGGAAATTTACCTTGGGACATTCGTTACTTGAAATTGATTTTCTATACAAGGAAAGTCCTCCTGGATCCGACCTCTATCTGTTTTTTGTCTCATTTTTACATATATACCAGCTGTTGCCAGGTGGTGAAGAAGACAGACAATGAGCTTTTGCTGGAGATAATTCAAAGCATCACTTTTCTCAACTTTTATTTCTGAACTATGTTGATATTCTCGGTGGCCACTAAGGGGAGCCACATACCCATATTCTCGCAGCCTTAACAGCTTCCTTTTATGAGAAAGGTGAGACCATATTCAGCTTGTGGCCAATACAAAATGTAAATTGCCAAATGCCCTTGGAAATAAAGCAGCAATTTAAATTGACAAATTCATGGGTTTAAAATTTAAGCAATATTTTTATTCAACTTTTCTTGCTTCTTTCTTCAGAGGATGTGGAAACTCATGCAATAAGACTGCACCTGTCTTTAGGGAGAAATGCATACTTTCAAAGCACTGTTCTAATTTCTTTCTTTTTTGCATGTACCTCTGAGGGTAGTAGCTGTGAGGTAGTTAACACTCCAAACATATTTGTTTTGTTTAAGTCATAAGTACATGTTGTAGACATTAGAACACCCATATTCTCTGGGAAGATCAGACAAACAGCATTCATTAAAAGGCATATTTTAAATTTCATTGTCTTTGTTTTGCACCTCTTGGCTGTCTCCAAATTGAATTTATTTTTAGCTCCATCATCTAAAAACAATCTTAAGTCATAGAGTCAATGGAGTATCAATACCGTGGGAAGCAGAAAGATGAGTAATAGAGAGAAATATCCCAGTCGCTGCTACTCACATCAGTTTATAACACTGGTTATTCTGTGTACTATTTCAACACAGTGATCAAAAAACTGAGAGAGAGTGATGAGATAAGATAAAGAATGGCATACCACCTCAGGAACTGGGACTTATTTTAAGAGTCTTCTTTTGAAGAATGGGGTCAAATCTATATTTAGAAATATTAGATGTGGGATTTAAGGAGGTTGCAAACCCAGTGACTTGAGACTTTGATTAGTGTGATGCAAACAGAAGGTGAGGGCCTCTGAGACCCTTTTGCGTGATTTGCCTTGAGAAGGAACCCTCGTTTGATGAGACTGGTAGTGGTCTCTTCGTTTTCCCACAATGCACTTTACTGAGTTTCATAATCTTGTTCCTGTTTCCATTTAATCATGTTATGATCAAGTATCTCTTTGGGGAATAATAATAAAAAATGCTAGAATTTTAATCAGATTAATGCTGTACTAGATTTATGTAAACTGTGTACATTATATTTGAAGAAATAGAATCTTGGTAATAAAAAAAGTCATATCCATAATGTTTGAAACAAGGTTTAATTTTGCAAGTCAATTTTAATTAAAGAAGTGATTGGCAAACTATCATAATTATCAAGAGATTATTTTTTTCCCGCAAATCCCCTGAGTTCTAGGGAAAAAAAGCATATTATTTTTGTGAAGAAAGAAACAGGGATGGTGAATCATTTTAGGGAAGTAGTTTGGGAGAAAACTGGCATTTGTTGAAAGTTTGTTGCACCCCAAGCACTTCGTATGCATGCATTTATTTATTCTTCCCAATAACACAATGAAAATCACACACATTTTACAGATTAGGAAACTCAAGTGCAGATGTTAAATAACATACACAAGCTTGTGCAGTGTTGGAGATATAGTTAAAATAGGTCTCTGTTCTACCAACATCTATTATTTTAAGAAAAATTATTTTTAATTTGTACCTTTTAATTTAAAGTTTTATAGTTAATTTATGTAATTTCTTACTAATTCAGAGTGATATGTTAAAGTGTAAAACAAATCCATATTGTCTACTTGTGTCAACTTACATAGGGAAGCTTGCCCTGCTATTCTTCAAAGGCTGTGCTGATTAACTGTTTAACTATCTTCCTTTTCTCCGAGCTCAGAATTTATTAAAATTCTCACTGTGAAGAAATAAGTACAGGTGTCTTTTCCAGGTGTATGGTACTGCCTTACTGAGCTTCATGTGTATAATTAATACACATGAATATATAATCAGCTTCTTCTTCCAGTGTCAGTGTTGGATACTATTATGATTTAGAGGTGATGGAAATCATACATGAATATCAGAAAAAGAATTAGAGAAAAATGTAATTTTTATTTCTTAAAGAGCTCAAATATTCCATTGAAGCAGGTATTTACCAGACAATAGGGAGAAGAAGGTCATGGTGGAGAAGGTAGATAGGACAATAAAATCTGTTTTCATTTCAGGTATGGGAGAACTATTTATAGAAGCCAGAATACCATAGCAAATGAAACATTCTTCTTTTATTCCCTTAACGTGTTTCTTGGGTCAGCATCTTACTCTTACTTAACAAAAAGCTGTGTTTTAACTAATGATAACTTAGCAATAAGTAGACAGTAAGAGATATTTTATTAAGGAATACACATTATTATAATTATAGTTGAGAAATAATTTTAAATGATAACAAATTTTGTTTGCAACAAATTTTGTTTGCACAGTCTGCTCAATGAAATAGCCAATATGCCAACTATGTATAAAGATATATTTTAAATTAGACACAAGAAGAGGTTCAAAAGGACCTGGATAAGTTTTTCCCATGAGCATATTATTTTCCATGTCCTCCTTTCACTGTTAGGAACAAAATAGCCTTGAATAATTTAATCTGGCTTCCAAAGGTCAGTTATTTGCAGCCAACAGTCTAGCCTCTGAGACAGTCTACATTATGTTTTTTTTTTTTTAAATAAGAGAAGAATTAGAAAACATATTTTCATAATGTTTGTAAATTTACTTCTACCTTACTCGAGTCAAGACAGTCCTCATTTCTTCCCAACATTTTATTTAAAAGAAAACTCAAAATTTCCTTTTTCTCTCTTGGCATACATTTACTTAAAAAAGAAAAACAAAACGACTATTTGAAAACAAGTTGCAGACATCATGACACTTGACTTCTGGATCCTTCCTCATGTACCTTCTAAGAACAAACGGCTTTTTCATACATAACCACAAAATCATTATCAGACTTAAGGAAATGTATATTCAGCAATTATTTACTATCCAGTTCATTTTAAAATTTCTCCAATTTTTCCCTGATAAGAATTCCATGATGGTCTTGGGGGTTCTTTTCAAGAGCTTTGCAAAGCACTTCTCAGCAAGTCTAAGTTAGCTCCATGGAATAAGAGGCTAATACCAGCCACTGGACTCCGGAGATTTCATATTTTTAGTGAGACCATTTCTCAACCTGCGAGCTTCCAGTGTTGAGTGGTTGCATAGATTATCCCCGCCTGGACTACATCCTATAAATATATAGGGCTTAATCAATAAGAAAGGGACTCTTTCTACTGGAACAGGCACTGAGAGGTCCTGTATGTCTAGTCTAAACTGTGAGATTATAAGAGTTACTGGGAATGCATGCACTCTGCTTCAAGTCTTTCACTCAATAAACCTTATTTTATATCTTAGTACTATGTGTCTGCGATCTCTTTTAATTGCATCCTCCAGAAACTTAAACAATTTTTTTTCCTTGTGCACAATCCAACCAGGACTCACATATTACATTTGTTTTTTATTGGTCTTTAGTCTTATTTAGAACAGTCGTTCATTTAAAAAAATTTTTTTTCCATGACAGAGCATTTTGAAGAGTCTATGACAATTTTCTCTTAGAATTTCATATATTCTAGATTTTTCTGATTACTTCCTCATGACATTATTTAACTTATTCTTCCATCTCCTATATTTCCTGTAAATTGAATGTTGAGAAACCTGATGAGATTAAATTTAAACATTTATGACAAAAAGATTTTACAGGTGATGTAAACTTTGTATTACATTATATCAGGGAGCATATAATACAAAGTTATCCAACTATTAGTTATTGGCTGAGTGCTAATTGTCAGAATTGCTATTGAAAAAGGCAAATGATTTTGCTATTGTTAATTAATATTCAACGTTAGATGATATTTTGGCACTATATGACTATCGTGGTACACAACTACATTTGACCCAATGGTTTTAACTCCTTGTAGTAATCATTGTCTGAATCCTTTATTACTTTTGGGGGTTATAAAATGATGATTCTCTAATTCTATCATTTCTTCTACATTTATTAGCTGGAATTCTTTTATAAATAAGACTGTAATTCTCTCTTTCCCACTTTTAAAAAGTCACTATGGACTCATGGATTTTTAAAATCCATTATATAATAATAAATTATTATATTTACTCTTATAGGTAGTCAAATTTCCCTAAATGATCAACTCAGTTGGAGCCCATTCAAGCTGTTCCTTTGACCTTTGACATGATCCATGTGATAGGCAGCCTCTAGAATGGTTTTGGATAATCCCTGCTTCTTGGTATTCATGATCTTATATAATTCTTTCCCTTGAGAGTGGGCTGGACCTAGTGACTCACTTCTATCAAAAAAAGACAGGGCAAAAGTGAATAGTATGTAATGTCTAGTGTTAGGTCATAAAAAGTCTGTGGCTTCTGTCTTGCTTACCTTCTCTTACTCTCTTGCTTGCTCTCCATACTGAAAGTGAGATGCCATATTGTAAGCTTCCCTATGAGGAAGTCCACGTGGCTGGAAGACAAAAGAGGCCTTTTATCAATAGCTGGTAAGTAGCTTAAATTTTCAGTCCAACAACCATGAGGAAGCAAATATTGTCCACAGCCGTGAGTGAGCTTATAAGCAGATCCTCTTTCAGTTGAGCCTGCAGAGAGCTGCAGCCTGCCTGACAACTTCATTGCAGTCTTGTTAGAGACTGAGTCTGAGGACCCAGCCAGTTAAGCCACTCTCGTATTTCTGATCCACAGAACTGTGAGATAATGTATGTTTATTGTTTTAAGCTCCTAAGTTTGGGAGTAATTTCTTATGTAGCAATAAATCATTAATACAACCTCAATAGTCTTTGAGCACTTCTACTTTTTTCTAGTGCAACAAGATTTCTTGAATTCACTTTGTATTTTCCCAGAATCAAACATGAAATAAATATATTTGTTTTAAGTTCCTGTGGTTTCTTTCAGTGAAAAATGGTGTTTAGAATACAAGATCTGGGCACAAAATGTGCTCATTGCTACAGAGATGCCATTATTTCTATATTCATTAGAAATTAGAGCTAGAAAACACATATAACAAAATTGTGAACTCACACTGAAATTTCCAATTTATGTTTAATATTGCGTGGTTCTTCCTGAATTTTTTTTAGTGGTACATCTTTTATCTCTTATAGTAAATATGTTGGTTCCTTAACAGCAGAGGGTTAACATTACAAGGAAGTGGAGTAGCAGATATAATGTGGGCAGTGATGGTACATTCTCTAGCTTTCTGGAACATTTTTTTTACATTTCTACCACTTAAGATTTATTTGTTTGATCCTGAAGGGCTTTTTGAATGTTAGAGTTTTCTTATCGAAAAAATTTTTTTTGTATTATTTTCCAACCTAAAAAATGATCCAGAAACAGTAGAATAAAAACATTGGAATAAATATGGAAAAATATAAAAGAAAATAACTCTGAGTGGTGAACTTGTGGGTATGTTTTGTTTATTTTAATAATAAATAAATATTGAGTCCCTAATTTACAACATTTACTAAGGCACTGAAGGCTCAAAGTTTCTGTCTGGAAGAATTTATATTTTGGAGAAGGAGTTATATAAATATGCCAATATATTTGGTAGGTGATATCATAAAGAGATACCCAGCACTTTCTGAGGTTAAATGCTGCCTAAAAATAGATACTATTTTAGTAATAAAAACATAATTCATTTTAAAGGGAACAAAATATAAATCTGGAGGTAAGAGGGGCAAGAGGAAATACAAATGGGAGGAAAAGGTTCTTCCTTGAATTGGGGGAGATGTCAAAGGCAAGCTAGTTTATTTCACAATTTTTATCCAATTCTTATTAATTTTAACATGAAAATTTCTCATATAAAGCTTTGCCTTTTAAGCTGTCTGCTTCAAATTAAACTAGATTTCCATTCTGCATTTTGGTGAATGACAGCATACATGTTTCTGGTCAACTGTGATGTTGTTAAGAAACATGAAGAAAAATATTGAACAATATATTCATTTTGTGATTTCCTTAGATGGTTAAGTTCTTCCTTTGTTTATATCTCCTTCTAGAAAATGATTGTTATTTAAAATTTTTTTACATGGATGTTTTAGCTAAGCTTACAGATGAAGCCTTTTACAAATTTGTACAACTGAATTTATGATCACACTCCCGAGGAGCAAGAGTCAGGGCCTTAGAGCATTAGTCAGTTCAGTATAGTTTATAGAACCCTTTGGGGAAAAGAAAAGGAGAGGGCAGGGACACAAAGGAAAGGCAAATCAACTGGCATTTACATTCTTCATTGTTTTGTTATTGGCACTTTTGTTTAAGCTTATTCGTATCAGTTTTCTTTTTGAAAATTTATTTTTCATCATTCATACTGGTTGAACTTACGATAATCCTGATGGAAGCAAAAAAGCATGCATAAAATTGCTTTGATAGAACATAAATTAAAAGTTGACATTTTAAGTCTGTTTGGTAGTCAATATGCACAATTGCAAAACTTTCATTAGTGTCATAGAAATTAATTCCAGGGAAGTGCAGTATATTCACAGCTGATAGCTCCCCATACTTCGTGGAGTTCTTGCTAGGCATTGGCACATCAGGCTTTGCAGAAGTCAGCCACGTATGACTGGATGAGAGAAAGTCACTGAGGATGGATTCTCACGGGCCATTTACTTCATAAAGGACTTTAATTTAAAAAGTTTAATAAAAAAATTTACTAAGCGCTTGATTTTTCCTCCCATTTTAGTTCCATTTCTAGCTCAATCACTGGAGCCATGTCACAGCTTTTAAAGAACATGTTCCTGATTTGAAAGCTGAAATGCGAACCAACAATTTCCATCTACTGGTCACTGTAGGCACTACAGACACAAAGAAGAATAAGACAAAACCCTTGCTTTCAAGCAATTCTCAGCCTAAGCCCATCTGGGTCATTACCATAGACACAGACATCTGTTGTAGGAATGTTTTATAGGGCAGTGTCAACCAGTGAGGGCCATGGGATATCACCGGAAAATATCCATTTAGGAGACTACCTTATGGGCTATTTGGCCTTTTTTGTTCTTTGTAACACTTGAAACAAAATGAATTTATGTACTTACCGTCTTGGCATTGTCTGATGGATAACAGCAAAGTAAAGGCCATGAGGAACTAGCCTAGTTCCAAAGCCTTGTAAACAACAATCAATTTCATGTAGGTGTCCACACAAAGTGGTTGTGAGTCATGGTTAAGTGATTGTGACATGTCTGAAAGGCGAACTTATGTCACAGGAAAGAAGAGCTCTCTGGATAAATGGTTCCCTACAGTTTTGTAAAGACATCTGGAAACTTTGATCTGGGAGACACCACATCACAGAGAAATTGTTATCGTCTGAGAGCACACTGGCGATAAAAACCTTTAAATACTTATCTTAACTAAATCTTATATGTGCTCAAATTGCCACCTGTTTTGTGATCACTGGAGTTAATAGTCTGCCAGACACAAGGATAAGTGGATGTTCTAGCAGGAAAATGCATGCTTCCTCTCTGATATTTGATTTTGTTTCCAATATTCACTGAAAGTATTGTATTAATAAATTTCACTCAGGATTTTTATGTAATCCCATTGTCCTTGCATAGGATTATAGTAATAATGGAGGTCAAAAGAAGGTATTTAAGAAAGTTGTAAGGAAATGTACTCATTTACTTGACAAAGGATACAGCATTCCCCATGGTCTAGCTCCTAAGTCTCCAGTCTGAATTTTTTTGTGTCCCAATATACACTTTTTTTTTTATTCATCCAAACCAACCAGTTGGTGCCAGTTCTCTAATGGTCTCATTCCTCCTGATTGCTATACATGCTGTCACCTCACTGCATGTCTCTTGTGTGCTTCTTATTAAAGCCTGCAACAGCTAACATAACATTTCCAGAAAGAAAATTGTATTACTATTGGCCAAGTTCATCCCATGAGAGGCCAACATTTCTCTTTTTATCTCTGTTTCTGTTTCTTTTCTTTTCTCTTCTCTTTTCTTCTTTGCCTGCACTTCTCTGGACTTTTTGGACTTACCTTGCCTGTGATCATTGGGTTCTCTGAGAAGCAAATATAGAGACTGAGTAGGAGTGCAAGAGGGAAGAACGCAGAAATGGGTGGGGAAATCATCAGATTGCGATGCCATCTGATGGAGCCCAATAGGGAGGTCAGGAGCCATGACTGCTCTCCAGAGGAGCACACATTGGGTGGAAATAGCTGGCCCTGTGTATCACTGTTCAGTCATTGGCTGGCTCCTGCTTCTGGAAAAGAGTAACTTCTGGAGGATGTCAGTCTCGCATTTCACTCTTTGCAGCTGTGCAGCTTCTCTTTTCTTGAAGAATCTCTCTCTGCCACATCCCCCACCAGGATCGAAATTCCATGCCTGAGACACAGCAGAATCCTCAACACTTTCCACTTCTAGTTCTACCAGGGTGGATCAGGGTGGTATTTCCCCCTCTATGTATCAGGAAGGGGCCTTAGATTTTCAGAGTTCTCAGAGTTGAGATAATAAAAATAAAAAATCCCTTCTCCAGCTGATTTTAACAACCCCTCATAACATGACTTTGTTTCCCTATTTTAAAGGCTCTATCTCTTTAAAACTGTGTCTCCTCCGTCTCTAACCTACTTTGAGAAGAAAAGAAAGAGTGAGGGAGAAGAGAAGAATGAGTCAGATCAAAGGTTACTTTCTCCTTGGAAATTTTTCCAATCATGCACCCTCCTTTCTCTGGGGTGAATTCACTTAAAAAAAAAAACTTTTATTAAGTTCAGGGGTACATGTGCAGGTTTGTTACATACGTAAACTTGCGTCATGGGGGTTTGTTGTTCAGATTATTTCATCACCCAGGTATTCAGCCTAGTACCCACTAGTTATTTTTCCTGATCCTCTCCTTCCTCCCACCCTCCACTCTCTGACAGGCCCCAGTGAGTGTCGTCCGCTCTTCTATGTGTCCATGTGTTCTCATCATTTAGGTCCCACTTATAAGAAGAACATATGGTATTTGGGGATTTTATTTTTGTATTAGTTTGCTGAGAATAATAGCCTCCGGCTCCATCCATGTCCCTGCAAAGGACATGATCTCACGCTTTCTTATGGCTGCATAGTATTCCATGGTGTATATGTACCACATCAGTCTATCACTGATGGGCATTTAGGTTGATTCCATGCCTTTGCTGTTGAATTAACTGTCTTTTGACTGTACTTCCACCTGAATGTCTCAGTTATCGCATTTAGCAGGTTGTATTCTAGTAGTTGACGTTCTTGTCTGTTTCTTTACTAGACTGTATGCTTCTCAGGTGCAGGAAAATTCATTGCCCTTCTGCCTGTCTCTAGTCTTGCAATAGATACTGCAGATTTGAACTCTGTGCAGCTGTGCCAGGCTCATTGGGATATATTTTAAGTGTTTTCATGAGATATTTCCAAACTATTAAAAAATATGGTCAGTGTTCAAAGAGCACTTTTAAAACTTTTTATAATACATGTGCATTACAAAATTTAGAAAATATTGAGCCACTTTGAGGAGAAAGTTCAACTTTTGTAACAGTACTACCTAAATATAATTAAGGTAGTTAATTATATTGTTTCATTTTCTTTGTGTTTTTTAGTGTGATTTAGAATTTGTCTGAATTGAAACATAGGAATACATATACTTTTCCACCTAATGCTACGTTAAAACACTTGCATGTTAATTTAATCACATGTAAATTCTTCAAAAATTATTTGTTTAATTGTTTTTCTATTATTCAAAGTCAGGTTGTATCCAAGATTTGTTTTTCTGTATAACCTAGTACGAAATTCTTTCAATATACATCTTCATTCTTGTTTCTGCCTATTTCCTTTGGGTTAAATTGCAATATATTTGTTAATTTTTGTTCATGTTGTCTAATTATTTTCCAGAGAGTTTATACCAGTTTATCTTCCCACCAGGTGTGTGTGAGCGATTCTTCTCAATACACTCACGGCAGCACTAAATATTATCTTTAAAAAGGGACAACTTAGAAAACATAGTATTGTCTGTCTGTTTTAATTGGTATTTCTATTTATTAATAACTGGAATATTTTATTTCATATCTTAATAATTTATATGCCATCTTCTGTGAATTTTCTATTCATATCTATTTTCAGTCTAAGTTTTAGTGTCTCCATTATGAGTTTGAGTGAGTTTTTAATATAGAAAATATTATTAAATATCTGTCAGTGTGGATATAAATAATGTTCTCAGTTTGAATTGTCTTACAATCTTATGCTGAGGCTTTGCTCTTCAGAGGTCTTCAAATTGTACATAGGTAGTTTAGAATTTCCTAATGAGGAATATAATTTTTTTCCCCAGTTTAGAAAGCTCTTATTTATTCTGAGATCAGTTAAATAGTTGTCAATTTACATTTGTTTTCTGCTTTTATTTTTAAATTAAATTTATTTTCGTGAATGGCATTTTAAAATTGCAATCCAACTTAATCTGTTCCTAGAAGTATAATTTCCTCAGAACATTTGGATAATTCATCTGCATGCATTAGTTTGTAATGATTCATTCATATATATAGAGATATATATATATAATGGTTTCATTAAGTTTTTGGTCTCTGTTGTTCTGTTGATTTGTTTGTCCATTCTTGAAACAATATTTACAAACATTTTATGGGTGTTTGAAAAGAAGACATATTCCTTGTTGATGCAAGACATACATATATATGCATCTATACATTCAATATTTGTTTCAGGTCAACCCAAACACTTTTAGAAGTCAGGACGTTGACATGAAAGTGCTCAACAGCCAGATATAATTCAATAAAGAGAGGTGTCAATGAAGTAAGAGGAAGAGCACATATTTGGCCTAAAGACACAAATTCAAAAATTTTTTTAAAAATGATTATACAAGCCGGGCATGGTGGCTCATGCTTGTAATTTCAGCACTTTGGGAGGCCGAGGTGGGTGGATCACGAGGTCAGGAGTTTGAGACCAGCCTGACCAACATGGTGAAACCCCGTCTGTACTAAAAATACAAAAATTAGCCGGGCGTGGTGGTGGGTGTCTGTAATCCCAGCTACTTAGGAGGCTGAGGCAGGAGAATAACTTGAACCCAGGGACTGGAGGTTGCAGTGAGCAGAGATCGCACCACTGCACTCCAGCCTGGGCAACAGAATGAGACTCCTTCTCAAAAAAAAAAAAAAAAAAAGATTATATGGATATACCTCCTCACCCTTAGCTGTGTTTACTGAGTGAATTTGGCCTATTACTTCTTCATTTGGATCCTCCAATATGCCTACTTATATTGGAGGCGGGGTGGTTATTTAAAACAAAATAAAACAATTAGTTTTCTGAGAGAGGGCAAGAATGATGTTATTCATTTTATTGGGAAAAGAGATTGGTGTAGGAGGAGAGAAGAAAGGCTGAGCTTTCAAAGTTTCTATCAGTTATTCTATGTTCAACTCAAAGTGTTGGGCCATTTGCTTATCAAAACATATTAGCCAGACTTTGGACTTGTAGAGAGCTAATGCGGTGCAAATAAATAGTGAGGTTTGAGAGTGGCAATTTGAGTGGAGGGAGAGGTTAGAGACCTTGTCTTTGTTGAGAAGTAAAATGATGAAAAGTAAAGTTTGCAAACAATATGTATTTAAGTTTAAATAATATTTTAAAAATAAGTAGCCTGCAATTTGAGGGAAACAATTTTTGAGTTAAAATAATAAGGAAAAAAACCTTACAGGACTGTAAGTACATGGAAAGTGAACAAAAAAAGATAAACCAGTTAGTACCAACTTGTGTTTATTGTAGAAAACAAATGTTTGGTTCTTTGCATTACTGTAGCAGTATATAATATCTTTTGCACAGACTTGGGAGTAAATCAACTAACATTGGATTTGTCATCAAGGAATGATTGCATAAGTGACAGATGAGAGCTAGTCTAAGGCACCAAACCACTTATCATATGCTACGGTTTGAATGATGGCGTCCTTCCCCAAATTCATGTTGAAACTTAATTCCCATGGTAGTATTAAAAGGTGGAACCTGTGGGTTGGTGATTAAGTCATGAGGTCTCTGCCCTCATGAATGTGATTAGGTGCTCTTATAAAAGGGGGTGAGTTTGGCCCTTTTTACCCTTTTGCTTTTGGCCATGTGAGGACCAACAAGGAGGACTTCCCCAGATTCCAAATGTCAGTGCTTTGATCTTGAACTTACATCCTCCAAAACTCTGAGAAGTACATTTCTATCTTTTTATAAATTACCCAGTCTCAGGTATTTTGTTATAGCAGCACACATGAACTAAGACACCGCAATGACCATTATACAAAGACATGCCAATGAAAGGATCTGGAAGTACTGGCTTGATCTGCCTTGCCAGAGAGCTGAGCCCCAGGCTAGGGTGAAGCACTCACAGGTACCCTTGGCAAGAGATTACCTCTTGCAGTGCCTTTCACAGGAGATGTCACCATCAACAGACTGTCAGTATTAGCTAGAAGAGCAGCATAAGCCAGCATCAACCCATGGGGAGCCATGTCACATTAGATTTCCCTGAAGGAGCACTGACAGGGAACTGGGAGGAGAGAAGAAAAGAAACAAAGGAAGCAAGTTTTGTTTGAGTTTCTGTTTTGGGTAAATCCAAATAAGCTGTGTCTTTAAAGAAGTGGATCTCAACTGTGTGGAATATAAACATGAAATTTTTTGTGTTTCTCTAATCACTGCTTTCAATATTTATCAAATCCTCTATTTCTTTCTTTTAAGGACCTTGCAGACGGATTTAGGATCTTTGAACACTCTTAGATTTAAAAACTCAACGCAATCAAGTTTAAAGTTCCCCTCTCATTCTTGATCTAAAACTTTCCCATAT
Organism: Papio anubis; assembly: GCF_008728515.1. Lineage (NCBI taxonomy): Eukaryota > Metazoa > Chordata > Mammalia > Primates > Cercopithecidae > Papio > Papio anubis. Next base: position 77,275,777 of record NC_044978.1, read on the forward strand.
CAAGTCACGACTTAATGCCATGTTTCAAGGGTTTTTGAGTAGGGAGATTAACTTGGCCTGTTCTTGTGCTCCCTCACCTTTACCCCTCATCCAGACTCTAACTTCTGTGTTTGGGGACAACAGGAAGAAAGAAAGTGCCGGAATGCCAATCTGCTTTACCCAGGGGTAGTTGTGCTTCTTCCTTTGTTGGCTCATGCAGGTTTATGTTGCTCTTCTGCTAATAATCTCGACAGGCTTCTCCTGATGGCATCTTCGTGTGCAGGCATTTAAAGAATTGTTCTTATGGAAGGTGTATGTGAGTTTTTTGCCTTGTCCTGTGAGAATTTCCTATGGCTCAGTTTTGTTGCAAGGAGCATCTTCTTTGGCACAAGTGCTTGTAATTCCTTCCACTCAGCTCCTATCCACAGTGGTGGATCCTATAGCCTCCCCCTGCTGGAGCCCCTTTGCCTGGAGGATAGTCTCTTGGATGAGGAATTGGCAAAAAGGACTAGAAACTAGCTCCTTTTCTGGTGTCCTTGGACCTATAAGAAACTCACACACTCTTACCATCGCATATGTTAACTTAGCTGCTGTGCTGTCTTCCTCTTTCTTAGTCTGACGTCTTCTCTCTTTAATTCACAGGGAATGGTCAGCAAGTCCTAGGAGATAGATAGTATAGTCTTTCTCCAAATGCAAGGTAGTCGCTTATCTTGAAGGCAATAAGAATTCTATTCAGTAATCATCAAATCCCATTCAGTAATCGTCAAATCCCTTCCTGCCACCTTGGCTTAAGGGCTGGGTAGTACCTTTTTCCATGAAAACTATAGTCCACACAAACCCAGTGACTATAGCAACCCTTTCCTCTCTCCCTCCAGTCTTCTCCTTATATAGCTGGTTGGGGTGGACATGGATGGGGACAGGCTGGGGGTTACTTTTCACTAGATCGTGTGAGAGATATTAATCCCTAGTGCCTCACTTTAGAATGTGGTATAATAGGCCGGGCATGATGGCTCACACCTATAATCCAAGCACTTTGGGAGGCCAAGGTGGGCGGATCATCTGAGGTCAGGAGTTCAAGACTAGCTTGGCCAACATGGTGAAACCCCGTCTCTACTAAAAATACAAAAATTAGCTGGGTGTGGCGGCAGATGTCTGTAATCCCAGCTACCTGGGAGGCTGAGGCAGGAGAATGGATTGAACTTGGGAGGCAGAGGTTGCAGTGAGCTGAGATTGCGCCGTTGCACTCCAGCTCTTGTTGTTGGGCAACAAGAGCGAAACTCCATCTCAGAAAAACAACAACAACAACAACAACAACAAAAGAATGTGGTATAATAGTGTTTCTTTGTCCTCAGGACTGAACTCTGGTCAGTTCAGTGTAATTGATGATTTTAAGTTACTAAATTATACAGTTTCATATCCATGTTGCCTCAAGTGTTTTAATCAATGTTGTTGCATGGACTAGAATAGGCAGAGTGTCATGTTCCTGTGGTCTGTGTGGATCCAAGCAATGGAGTCATCTTTGCTTAGAGTCCTCTCCCTCTTCTTATCACTGCCTTGGAGGGTTTAGCTGGCTCATGTGGGAGGAACATGAGTCAACAGACTTGAATTTCATTTGCACATTAAACACAGTTTTCTTAAGATTTAGGCAGTGTTGTGCTGGTAAGCAGGCTCCTCAAACAAACATCTCACTAAAAACCACAAAGAAACCCTCAATCCCAAACCAAGCCAAAACAAAAAATCACTGAAATTTGGAGTGTTTGCCAGCTTCTATATTGTAAATACTTTTACTCTGAGGATTTCAAACTACTGATGTGAAGTCACTGCATGGAGAGTAGGGAAGAGATCTTATAATCCACTCTTATGAACAACTATGAGCTGGCTGCAGTGCACTGTTGAGTATATGTTTATTTTGCATGACTCTATGGAGTCTGAGGGGAATTATGGTGATATTATAGCCCCCCGATATGTTTCACTCATGCTGTTTGTTGGAGTTATCTCTAATATTTAAAAATATAAGCAAAATTTATTTTCTGAGATGATGCAGAATGGGGTAGACCTGAAAACAGATAAACAGGAAAATGGTAAGACAGAATTCATAAGGCAAGCAGGAACCAGGTAACAAGGCAAGAAGCTAGACTTACCAGGAATTTGAGTGAGAAATTTGTGGCAGTGTGGTAGCCAAAGCCTAAAGACTTCTAAGAACAGTCTGCCTGGGTGTGTTTATAAGCAGTTTGCTTCTCAGCGCTGTAATCCCACTCCTCTGCCCCAAACTTTCAGTTAACTTGACTATAAACAAAAAAGGCCTTTTTGAGCTGTTGTTAGATAGATGAAGAAAAAGGTCTGTGTCCCGCATCTGGGTCTATGCAGAATGTATAAAGGGGAATGAGACAGGAGGCAAGAGCTAATGAGATTCAGAGGGCAGGGACGAGGCCAGAGGGAATCTCAAGAATGAAAGACATGGAGATTCCCAGAAGTTTTGGGGAGGCCATTGAACCTTTGCCAGACAAGTAATGGGGGCATTTGCCAATTTTATTTTTGACAGAAAGATGACCTTAGCTGCCATCTGGATGTTATTTGTTCTACTGTTAAAAATAATTATAGTCTTATTTTTGTTTGATTTGCCAAAGGTTGAGATCTACTACTATAATTGTGTTTCTGCCATTTACACATATACTTAACAGTTTTGCTTTATGAAAATTTATGCTATACTACTTAAGGCATCCAAATTCATGGCTATTAGACCTTTTTTTGTGGATTATCAAGGTAAAATCTCTCTTTGCTCACCCAAGAATGTGGTGTGCTTTGTAATTGTTTAGATCTTATTTTGTATCTCCCAGGCAATTTGAAAGTATTTCTTAGTAGATATTACATATTTTTTTTCCTTAAACTTATTCTTACGTGTGACAGAGACTGCTAGTTGTCTCCCAGTATCATTTCCCCTTTTCTTTCTCGATAGTGGAAGCTCTGAATTTTAGTTGGCGTATGACCACTCAGAACAAGGGCTACATTTCACAGCCTCTCTTGCAGTTAAGCCTGGCCATATGACTGAATTTTAGACAGTGGGATATGAGTGGAGGTGGTATGAACAATTTTGAGGACTGTTTTCCAAGCAAGGGGCATGCTCTTCTCTTTCTTCTTTCTTGTAGTAAGAATGGGACACCAGGGCCAGAGCAGAAAGCTGGAGGGAGCCTGGGACCCCTGGGATATGTAAAACAGCTATTCCAGTCTTGGATTGGACCATGGGACCTTTCGCATTAAACAATAACCACTGTGTGACTAAGTCACTGTTTATTTGTTGTTATTGTTGTTGTTGTATGAAGCTGGATCTAATGCTAAATTACATACTAAGTATTTTTTTTAAATCTCTTTTATTGGTGTTGTAAATGAAGTATTTTTCCCCTTTATATCTTCCAGCTGGCTATTATTGCTATGTATGAAATGTGTTGTTAGGCAATTTTGTCATTGTGAGAATGTCATAGGGTACTTATACACACCTGGACGGTATAGTCTACTATACACTTGGGCTACATAGTATAGCCTATTCCTCCTAGGCTATAAACCTAGACAGCGTGTTACTGTACTAAATATAGGCAATTAATTATAACACAGTGGTATTTGAGAGTCTAAACATAAAAATGGTTTAGTAAAAGTATGGTATAAAAGATTAAAAATGGTATACCTGGAGAGGTTACTTA